>NC_069721.1:2118772-2718772 GCF_027358585.1 Pangasianodon hypophthalmus | reverse complement strand
ATTCTTTTTAATATGTATAGTGCAAAAATCTGGACCATCTGGAGGGCCCTGAGGACTGGTCTAATAACCATTGCCCTATATTGTCTGTAGAGATCTCTCACCATGTAATTTGCCTACAGGTGACTGTTTGAACACTGACCATTGACGTGAGGTTAGATTAGACCATGGTTAAAGCCAAACCCTGCAAGGATGTATTAGTAAGGTGGAGTATGCAGGATCAAAAATATCATGATCTCATTTACAGACAAGTGCATTTTCCCTTACAGACTTTTCAGTTCAGACATCAGTGTAAGTGATTTACTTCCAGAATATTCTGTTTTGGCAAAACCAACCATTTGTAGGACAGAAATGCTGCTTCAGTTTACATGACCAAGGGTTTGAAAGTTTCTTTTTTTTTTAAAAAAAGATCTCACATACAAATCTATTTATTTTATTAATAAATTAATAAATAAAATACATTATTTCTTTTTGCATGTACCAATGAAACTATCGCCCTTAAAAAGCCCAGAAAAGAAGGACAACCAGAACATTTCTATTCATGCCATAACACCAACATTGAAATCTAACTAGAAAGGATTCCACAATAAGGGATGTGATATAAGTCAGTCCGAGATTAATGGACAGTGACAAGGCAAATATACCTGATGAATGTGAGCTATTAAATTCAAATTGACAGCACTGGAGTTTTTGTTCCATCATGCCTATCAGTCAAGGCATATTTCTGCTAATCCTTGTCACACAGAGTCCTTTGATCAAAATGGGGAAGGAATACAAATTAGCAACAATGTGACACTATAATAAAGAAGACTTATGAAGTACTTTAAGCCTAAGCACAGTGCCACTGAAGTTGGACAGTGAGGAAGTTAATAGATATGGGTGAACTCTACCTCCATGAAGAAAACATGGAGAATATCAATATGGAAACAGATGTGTTTAGAAGATGTGTTTATACCAGAGCAGTGTTGAATTCTAGATTCTTATTAGTCAGAAGGTGTTGGTTAATTTTCTATCACAAAAGCTCTGACCATTAGTGGTATGCATTTGTACGATGGACATTCCAAATAAACAGATTTTAAAAAAACATGAGGTTTTCCGTAAGGAGACAGTTATTTATTAGACATTTATGGAAGGAATCTCCAGTGTCACTTTAGGTTTTCTGACATGGGAAAGATTTCAGGACAGAGGAGTTTTTTTTTGTCTTCAATTTCAAGAAAAAGAAAAAAGAGTGGCTGGTGTGAGAACGTAGCTGCTATAATTTAAGTTATGGAAGAAACTAACCTGTTTCAAAGACATTCCAGAACATTAAATGTAACTATAAATGGACAAAAAGTATGATGCATCCTTTGTTAATAAATAAAAAAATTGCAATTGTTATCAAATTGCTGTGGTATAAGTGGAATAAAACACTTCAGGATGAGCTATTATTTTACCATAACAGCACCACACACACAGTGTACTTGTTTATTCAATGCTCTCCTTTGCGACTAGGAAAATAATTTGATTTTAGTCCCCAGATGCTAGCCACCTCTGATGCGTTGCATGGTTTCACTTGGCTTCCTGTCATTTCTAATTCATGAGAAATACTTTCTTAATATAAGTTTCCAATTTCTCTCATGAAAATCTCTCACTCCCACAGTTTCATTAGTGTTCTTGGAAACAATTTCAACAGTTGTCATGTAAAGTAATCCTAGGTGAAGTTAATAGATATGGGAGAACTCTGCCTCTATGAAGAAAATATAATATGGGTCCACTTGAAATTCAAGTGTCTTTTTTTAGAAAACCATTTTCCAGGACAATTCTTTTCATGATTAAAAACATGACAGCTTCTGCTCTGCAGGCTGCCTTAACATTAAAGTCAACAGTATAACCAATCAATTACCGTTTAATCCTCAGTTTTAATAAAACGTTACAACAGACATCCTTACTGTTATAGACTCATGGTTATATACATTTAAAACGCTGGCTGAGCTTAGAACTCTACCAAAGACCTAAATAGAATTTCGTTCAGGAAAATATTGGAACATTTTGGGACCAAAGTCCATGAAAAATCTCAAATCTGACTAGAATTCCTAATGCCTGATAGCATATAATAGCATATAATAGCATATTGAGATTGAAAGCAATGATGCAATCATAATGTATTACTCTATGAAACATATTTTGGTGACTTGGCTGTTCAGGGTGATCGGTTCTAGATTGATTAATGCATGTATAATGTCAAATGAGGAGAAAATATACATAAATATAATTGCATATGCACCAAGACATTGCTAATATATCTTGGACATTTTATCCATTTCTCCAGGACACATTTCCATTTTTTTTTTGCACTCAAGATGGACCAGGTACATCTTTCTCTCTCATCTCTGTGTCTCTCTGTGTTACAGGGTCTGAAGCCCATGGACTTCAATGGTTTAGCTGACCCTTATGTGAAGCTCCACCTGCTCCCTGGTGCCTGCAAGGTCTGTTCTACTCTCATTTTTCCTGTCCTCTGCTGATAAACTGTTGCCTGGGATAATCTGTGGCTGTTATTTACATCACACATCCACAAATCTCCTCAGGATAAAGAGAGACAGTAATAGAGAGATCTTTTCTCTCCTGGTTAAGTTCAGCTTTGGGGGATGGAGCTGATCTGTAATAGCACATATCAAGATATAGTTAAAAAAACACACAAAAGACCTGAAACTAGCCCAAGGAATATAAGCACTGGTAAAGGGAGACACATTTTATTATTTTTCTCAGCCTTTGAGTGAGAGACAGGGTCACCATGGTGCACACACATTTCTGATATATGGACATTATCTACACCCTTTTTCCCTCTCCCAATCTTTGCAATATATCTTACAATAGAAATGGTTTTGTATGTCAGAGACACACTATCTGCACTTACACTCTCCCTTTGTTTTTATTTACTAGATTTAATAGCCATTACTAAATGACCTCTAATAACCTTGATCAGACATGCACAGAGTTTGTTCACCATGCCTCCTAATGAGGACATCAGCAGGACTGGTTTCATCCTGCTGGTCAGATGAGGGCTTCATCCCACCCACACAGCCTATTTTTGGGCATGTGAGCACACAGTCTGGGGGAAAAGACCACTTCCTGTTCTCCAAACTCCGAGCCAAATGATGAAACGTGCCGGTGCTTTTGGATCGGTGTACCTACTGCTTTGACTGGCACAATTCCTAAAGCTTGTTTCTTTAACATCTTGTAAAAATACACTGCCTCTCACATATACACAACCCAGTTTGCCTCAATAGCTTATTCCTGTTTTAAGTATATTTTAAATTGCGTATTGCATGCATACAAATTAGTAACAAGAAGGACTAGACTTGCTGGCAGTGAAGGCATTCCCATTCACACTGTTGGCATTGATTTCTACTTGTTTTTTTAAATTATTTATTAAAGAATGACACCTAATACTTTCATCTATTTATTCTTACATTTAATGTCCTCGCAACAAGTTTGTTCCTGTTATCGCTTACGTAATAGCAGCTATAAACAATCGTTCCCTCACCAGCCTCTCTTTTTTTTCTCGCTTGAAATTAATAAAACAAAAAAAAAAATGCAGCTTGTTGTGTTAACAGGAAACAAAAAAAAAAAGTAAACTCCTCTGTCATGAAGACAAATGTCTGAAAAGATTGTTACAGAGCGATAACACTGGAGACTCCTTCCATAAAAAAAACTTAACCGTATCAATGGTTAAACACATTTTTCTTTGTTAAATAACACAAAATCCACCTATTATTGGAGTATGTAGAGCGTCCACCAAACAAGTCCCTGTGAATGAGCTGTTACTATGGAAACGATGAGGTATTAGCTGCACTAATGTGAGAGCTGCTGTTATAGGAAATTAATCAACACCTTCTGACCAGCGTAGAATCCAGAATTCAAACAGTGGTTGTGGTATAACTCTTAATCCGTTTCCCCCCAAAACACCAATTCAGTGAATGGAGTCTTAACTCTGCAGAATTAACAGATGCAACTCCAGCTATTCTGAGACAGAATGTCAGAGGCTAGTCATTGTGTTGGATTGTCCATGACAAGAAAAGAAATTCAATGTGGTACTTTTCTTTCTACCTAAATTGGTGTAGCTGGCAAGGGTGAATTAGCAGGATAATGCATGGTGTCTGTTAGCAGGCACTCTCTGACTAATAGTGGAGATTTCATCCTGTTTTTACTGAAGGAGCTAGACTGAATAGAGAAAGCAATTTTCTCTGGTAATTTTCACTTCTCATGCTTTTAAAAACCCAGAAGCACTGCGTCTTTTTACTGGGGTAAAATCATGCATTTTATTGAGTAATGATTTAAAATTATAGTGCTTCTTCAGGTTATCCAGTTGGAGATTGTGGTGTTAATTATACCCATTTGTCAATGTTTATCCATGTAGGCAAACAAGCTGAAGACTAAGATTGTGAAGAACACCCTGAACCCTGTGTGGAATGAAACGCTTACCTACTGCGGTATCACGGAGGAGGACATGTACAGAAAAACACTCAGGTAGCATAAATATAACCCTCTGTATGTCTGTCAGTCGAGTTTATTTTCCCTTCTCTGTGGTTCACTGATGATTATCACATTTTACTTTTGGTCCATATCTCATACAGCTTGGGCTGTCACTCTCACACTCCTCATTACTGCTACCCGTGATGGGCTTGAGGAAAAATGGTCTTGTGGCTGGTATACCAATATTGGACAAAACCTTAAATAGTACAGATGCATTGGACTTTTGGACAATTGGACTTTTGGTTCTCCAACAATGGTACAGTATCTGCTTCTGGTGTTGGTCTTATGTGATCCTTAAAGCAGATAAGGAACCTGGACTCGCTCTCCAGCTTGGAGTTTGGGCTTTTTTACATGTTAGTGGGATTGCATCAACCTGTGGTGGCTAGCACACTGATAACTCAGTAGCTCAAGCTGATGGCTAAAGAGGTTGTGAGCTCAAACCCCAGAGAGTTTGGCCCTTGAACAATACCTTTAGCCCTTAATGTTTTAGCTATGTACTTCTATGTATTGCCATACTTTCTTTGGATAAAAGTTTTGCTAAATGAATAGACATCATGGTGAATTCATGAAACATCTGAGATGGCTTGTAACTTAGTATCTGAAATATGGTCATTGCCAAATATGGCAGTGTATCACATATATTTGTTACTTATTACTCTATTTCTAGACATTTTTTTTTCCATTTTTTTCTAGTTTGCTTGAAATTGTCTTGGATTTACAGATAATTTGCTTCTTTATAGAAATAGATGCTTAAAATAAGCAAATATCTCCAAGGATGCCCTTTGTTCTCCAAAAATAAGCAATGTCTCCAAGGATGTCCTTCGTTCAATAAGTAATAGCCCCCATCCACCACTGTGACTTTAGTTTATTTACTGAGAAACAGCTTCAAAACTTCTTTTTTAAACCAAAGTAATTTCAGAAGTTTGTCAAAACACCCCACTGTCCAGTGTCTGACCTCTGAAAATCGACTCTAATGACAAACAGCCAGACCAGCTCCTGTTTATGCTAGCTCTGCTCCCATGCACCCACATAAGCTTCCAAAAATCTGGACATGCTGACATCGTGTCCTTGTGATGGCTTCAAGATGGTCAGCTCAAACACTGGGTAAAAAAAAAAAATGTGACCTTCATCATAACTTGGAAACACAGTGTGGCATCCTAATCCTCACTCACACTCAGACGATGATGAAAGCCACTGTAACATATTGACTGGTGACAAACATATTTTTGGATGAAACGATTGGATTCTGAACTCCTGGCAGGTTACACACTTTCACTTCACTGTCATATATGTCCAGAAGTTGTGAGGGAAAGATAATCCAGTTTTTAAGCTGTCAGTTTTAGATTATGTGGAGCCATACACATACACAGGTACCTGTGATTGAGCTGTTAAACAATAACCTATTAGAACGAGCACATTAATATAAATCTGTGATTTACTGCTGCACTACGTTTAGAGCTGCTGGAATAGAAAATTAATCAACCTCTTCTGACCAATAATAATCCAAACTCCATGATCTACGCGTTGGTGACAATTTGTGCCTTAACTGCTGTATCATGCCGTATCAAGGGAGCTGTATCAAGCCTTCAGCACCTTCTCTCTCTCTCTCTCTCTCTCTCCATTCCTCATTCTGCCTCACTCTTTCTCTCTTACTGTCTATTTTCCTCTCTCTCTCTCTCTCTCCCTCTCCCTCGCCCTGTCTCTGTGTGTGTCTCTCATCCAGCTGTAGTGACAGATTGAGGTCACTTTTACTTCTGAGGGGCATTTTATTTCACTGACCCTCAGAGCAGAGAGCTTGTGAGTAGTGAACAAGTATGTGTGTGTGTGTGTGTGTGTGAGTGTGTGTGTGTCAGACAGCTTGAGGCAGGTCAGAATATTCACCTCTGCAGAAACAGACAGAAAAAGCAAACACTAAACAAAGACGTCACACTGTATCTGTGTAAGAGATTTTATTTCAGTAGAAATAGGTAGACGTGGTGTGAACAACTTCTGGAGACTTTTTGGGGTGTTCTGTGTGTATGAGAGTAGTTATATATATAACCAAAAATATACAGTACTGTGCAAAAGTCTTAGGCATCCTATTTATTTTTTAGTACAAACTTTGTTATAGATTTTTATTTTAAGACTTCTACATTACTGATTCAGTACAAAAACATTTTAGATTCCAAACACTAGTTTTAAATGTTACAGAAAAATGTTTGTATGTCAGTAAAGAAAGCAGCAGATTCCATAAGAGACACTTTTCAGATAAAAACATAATGAAGGCTGCTGGGTTTCGCTGCAGAAATAAGAAGCGAGTCGACAGTCAAAGTCTCCAGAAGAACTGTGGCTGCTTCTGCAAGATGCTCAGTAACACTTACAGCTCATTTCCTTATAAAACTGTACAAATTGTACCTGAAACTACTATTTTTTTTTAAAGTGAAGGATCGTCACACCAAATATTGACTTTGTTTCATTTATTACTGTTTCCTGCTCTTTATAGTATTTTTTTATTGTAGAAACATTTAGTTACATTATTTTTGAAGGCATCTTTACTCTACAGCATTTCTTTGCAAGACTTTTGCACAGTACTGTACATTCGAGCAAAAATAAGTTATACTGAAATCCTATGCCAAACCGACCCCCATAAACTTCTCAATGATTTATTCATTGCATCTTAAATACAAAAGTTACATCAGTGTACGTGAGGAAAGTTACACATATTCAGAGATGGGTTAAGCACATGCTCAAGTTGATGTTCTATGAGCACCACTAAAGATTATGTAAATAACCTGACTGTAGTTCACGCCTACAAGGTCGCTGGATTCTTCTCGAGTAGAAGCTTCCAAGGTGAGGCTTTTCAATAGTGCCAAGGCCACTGCCTTTAAAAAACACTCACCTTTAAGTAAAAAAAAAATCAGCAATATAAAATGCAGACTGAAAGAAATAGCCTTTTCTATATTTGCTGTCAAATGTAACACAATGTAACATAAAAGAAAGATGTTATTTAAAACTAATATGATGATATATGAATGAAAAGATTGCAAGTGAATTAAATCTAGTATATCACTGCTGTAACGTATATTATATGTTGCTGTATGAATAGTCCTCGTAGTAACTTCCACCAAAATTATTCAGGATCTTATAAAAGAGCACTTGATCCAGCACATACTATTATTTTGTGTTTTATGTATTTAGTATTGTACACAGACAGTTAATTGTGCAGACAATTTAATGAAGCCACAAGATACTAAATCGAGGTTTTGAAAGTGTAACGTGTGTGCAAGATGTAGGCTATTTTATAATGATTTTAATTCACTACTTTGTCTTGTCAAATTAATAAAATACTGACAATATTTTTGTTGATTCAAAGTCGCTCCTGTTAAGAAAACGTGCCCATGTTTTGAAGGATAAGCTGACTGAGCACTCATCTTCTACACTTACAGCACACTCTCTATTACACACACTGTTTAAACCATAAGATCTTAAATATAAAACTCAGAACATGTTCTGTGACACTACTGATTGATTAATACTAAGTAGGTTTCTCATTTCAGTAATAGTATAAGTATTGACGAGTACCAAAGAACTGAAGAAAATTGTAGAAAATGGTACTGATGCATTCCTAACGCCACCTGACCATTCACTACTTTTATACCTTTTTTTAAATCTCTTTTGCCAGACGATCAAAAGTTCTGCATGTCTGAGTAAATCACATCAGAAGGATCTACACAGCATACAAATAGTCGACTTCACACAGACCCGGCTTCCTCTAATCCCCCTTTTTCATCTTGAAAATAACACCTCAACAGAAGATCGATCAATTACTTTCATGGAAAAGCTGAAGGACCTTGCTTGCTCCATCCTCACTACCTTTTCAACTCACTGACTTCCTGCATACTCATCATGAGTCTCTTTCTCTTTCTCTCTTACTCTGTAAAACCATGTTCTCATGTTCCACAGGAGTGACAGGCTGATGTGCTGCAAATTACTAGCCAGAGCTTGAACCACCATTGCGTTTGGTGGACCAGAGAGTTCCGGAAAGCTGCTGACAGGACCCAATTTTGCCAAAGACAGAGAAAGAGAGTGAGAGAGAATAAAATGAAAGAAAAAAGGAGGCTGTCTGAACAAAGAGGAACATTAGTCAGCATGTAGAAACCCTTAGAAGATGCATACTTATGCAGTTTTATTCAATGCCACTGCCAGCACTCTCTTACCTCTCCACTACATCACTCTATGCTTATTCAGCCTGTTTCTAATGTATTGTGTTTTAATTGTCTTAGAATCCTAAAGAGGTTTACTTCCTGTCTGAAGTTCCTCATCAGTTCCACATCATATAGTAAACTGAAATGAACTTAATTGGGTAAAAATTATAACATGGTGTTTAAGTGGTGTATCCGATTATCCACGTCTCTTTGATTTAATCAGTCAGGACAAGAAAGGTTCCTATTAGGGATGCGCTGATACTGATACTAGTATCAGCTTTGATAACAACATCCAATACCATGTGATACTCTGTAACCCAAACATAGTGTACATTGTCGGTAAATGAACAGATGACACCAATGACAGCAATGCATTTCACGATGAGTGCAAGGTGCCAGTGTGCTAGTCTTGCGTGTTTTCTTTCCCTATTTGCGATAAACAATGTAATCATTTTAGTTTCAGTATTAGTATCAATGATACTTACAGTCTCATCTAAAAGTATTGGAACAGCACGGCCAATTTTTTTGTTTTTCTGTACACTGAAGACATTTGGGTTTAAGATCAAAAAATGAATATGAGACCAGATAGATCAGAATTTCAGATTTCATTTCCTGGTATTTACAGCTAGATGTGTTAAACAACTTAGAACATGGCACCTTTGGTAGAAGACCATCCAATTTTTTCCAATTACTTATTTATTGTTTAAACTTTCAATCTAACAGGGAACACCTGGGCAACAAGAAGCACCCGTCAGTCACATGTTCCGATATTTCTGATCACCTGAAAAACGGGTGGGTTCAAACATAAGTGCCGTTCCAACCCTTTCAGAAGAGGACTGTACATATAACTTGTAACCAGTCAGAAAAAAATGGAACTGATAGGTCCTAATAAAGACCTACACTTGAAGGACAACCTTATTTAATTTTATTAAAAACAGCCTCCAATGTCCCCTGTGATTCTCCTTGAAGGCAAGCACCAAGCGCCATTTCACTGGAATAGTAAAAGAAAACTGTTTTCATTTTAATCACGTTCGTAACAGCCCTGAGGTTTAGGCATTAATGACAAGGAAAAGCTGTTGTTTCCTCACTGAGCCAAATTATTTTCATTTGTGCCACACAATGAGTCATTACTGCAACCTTGTTCAGTCTTGATAAGTCTGTGCCTGAAGCTTCTGTTTCCAGAACACAGTGAAGAATGCCGTTTGTTTGTCTAGCTTATTAATCTCACTTAAACACTTAAGTGAGAGTGTCTGCTTGCTTACTTGCTCAGGCAGCGGAGAATGTACAATCAGTTGCGGATCTTACTTACTAGATCAGGTGAAGTGAAACTGTAATGAAAGAATTTCCTTTTGTATTGTCTGCTGTGTTTGCGGTCAGTCTTTATGTGATCCAATATGACTTACATCCTCTTACATGTCTTATATTCTCTCTGTCTGTCTGTCTGGCTTACTGTCTCTGTCTCTCAGAGTGTCTGTGTGTGATGAGGACAAGCTGACGCATAACGAGTTCATCGGCGAGTCGCGTGTGGCCCTGCGGCGAGTCAAGCCTGATCAACTCAAACACTTCAATGTCTGCCTGGAACACCCACCTCCTGTGAGTGTGTGTGTGTGTATGTGTAGGTTTGCAATGCCCAGCAGCCGCAACATATGAATTATTCACCAATTTACCAACTGATCAAAGGTGCAGACAGAGAGATTGAAGAACTTTGCTAATAGTAATACAAACCACACTATCTTGTCTCCATTAAATTTCCCTTATTATTAACAGTGGACACACACTATTGAAAAAAGATCCCTTAAAAAGTTCTTTGTAGAATTCCGCAACAAATTGTTTTCCTTCAAGAAAAGGTTCAACTTAGAAACCCTTTAGAAACACTTTAGGAAAAAATGCTTTGTCATTTAGCAGGTTGAAGGGTTCTTCAGTTTGCCCCTTTTGGGATACCCTGTAAAACATCTATATAGAACTGTTAACTATTTTTAAAAACCTTGCAATAATCCTTTTTTTTTACTGAGAGTGGAATAGTTAATCATTCAAAGAGCCCTTGAGGAATCATTTTTTCTAGAAGAATAGAACTTTTAGCCATCCAAAGAAACCTTAAGGAGCATTTTTTTTCTAACAGTGTAGAACCATTAACTAGCCAAAAAACCTTTAGAAATCCCATTTCAAGAACCCTTGAGCAACCTTTTTGGGGAATGCTTCTCCTTTTTCTAATGCTTCTTCCCTTTTCTAAGAGTCTAGAACTGTTAACCATCCCAAAAACCCTTGAGAAACCTTTGGGGAATGCTTTATTGTAAGAGTGTCAAACCAATAACCATTCAAAGAGCCTTTCAGTAATCCCAGTTTCTAAGAGTCTAGAACTATTAACCATCCCAGGAACCCCTGAGAAACCTTTGGAGAATGTTTTTTCTTAAGAGTGTAGAATCATTCCACATTCAGTACCATTAAACATTCAAAGACCCTCTCAGAAATCCCTTTTTCTAAGACTCATTGAGAAGCGTGCTTTCTAAAAGTGTAGAAATATTACCTATCCAAAGAACAAACCCTTGAGGAACCCATTTTCTAAGAGTGTAGAACAACCGGCCACCTAAAGAACCCTTAAGGACTTCCTTTTTCTAGAATAATTAACTATCCAAAGAAGAGGTCCTGGAGGGACCTCTTTTTTTCTTCAACCGTAGGCCTATTGCTTTGTAGTAACATTATCTCTGTGTCTCAGCTGGCATCTCCTACTGCCATGACCACAGCACTGCGAGGGATCTCCTGTTATCTACGGGAGGTAAATATGCATTCTATTTAACTTCCTCTTGTTCTGTATTCCAATATCAATTCACTGAGTTAAGATGTTTCCCTGCCGCCTTAGTATGTGTCGTGCCCATGTTCATTGAGTAGCGAGAAGACGTTTAAGTATTGGTATCAAAGCATCCCTAGTTAATGGGAATTTGAGCCAGGAATGTCTTACATAATGTTTTGAGGAAAACACTGATGAGGAACTGCTGGAAAAATGTGCATCTTTACTTTGCACTAGTACTTTCCTTTACTGTGCATGTTTACCAAAAAATGATCTCTGAGCTCAATGTTCCATCACATGTGAAACCAAGAGCACATGTGCATCCTAAAATATCTTGCCACTGGAAGGCTATAAATACACACATCTGTATGTATAAGTGCTGCCTGTAGTCATGAGTGACTCACTCTCCACTGCTCTCTTGTTTTTGTCGCTCGCTTTTCATTCGTTTCCTCCTCCCCTCTCTTCACACTCCCTCATTCTTCTGTCTTCCCCTCCATCTGCCTCCCATCCGTCTTTGTCTGCTCTGGCCCTGCTCTGGCTGACAGCGTGTCGCTAATAAGCTATGTAACCAGCTTGTTAGGGAATGACGTGGACTTGGATTTGAGTGCAAATAAACAATGTGTTTAGTAACATGTGGTGCTGATGTAGTAGGGGAGGGGAAGTGAATAGAACACATTTCTCAGACGTGCTCAATCTACACACAAGTATTCTCATACAAGCACCAACACTCTCCATCAAACAACACCAAAAACCAATATTCTCCAATGTTAGCCAAACACTAACATTCTCAAACAAGCAAAAGCATTCTCCAACAAACAGCAACATTCTCCGTTCACCAGTCTTGTCAAACAAGCACCAACATTGTCCATCAAACACCAATATTTTCCATCAAACACCAACATTCTCCAACAAACACCATTGTTCTCCAAACACCTCTGTTCTCCATCGAACACCAATATTCTCCAACAAACACCAACATTCTCCAACAAGCACCATTGTTCTCCAAACACCTCTGTTCTCCATCGAACACCAATATTCTCCAACAAACACCAACATTCTCCAACAAGCACAATTGTTCTCTAAACACCACTGTTCTCCATCAATCACCGATAATCACCACCAACATTCACAGTCAAACACCACCATTCTCCATCAAACACCAAACACCAATAATCACCACCAACATTCACCATCAAACACCAACATTCACAGTCAAACCCCACCATTCTCCATGCATTAGTATTCTCCAACAATCACCACCACTCCAACAAACAACACACATGAATCACTGATATTCTTCAACACACAACAGTATGCATGTTCCATTTTTCTGTCTAAGCTGCTGTATTTATTGCTAAAACTGGATCTTTTAGTACCTAGCTTTTTGTCCTATAAAAATGAAATATTTTGCTACCTAGATTTTGTTAGTGTTATATTTACTACTTAGCATTTGCATTAGCTTTACCCATTCATTTTCTGGTCCTTCTTCATTCTCTTTGCCTCTTTTGGTGTGAAAGCTGTTGTCTTCACAGGTTTTGGTACTGAACATTACTGGTTCATGTATAAGGCACCAAAAGGAACCAAGGGAACATGGCACCTTCTGTTGAATAATTTTAGTGACACCACAGTCCCAGAGGCAAAGAGCACAACCAAAATAAGCAAACATGGAAACACTTCTTTTGTGGTTAAAATGTGCTCATAAATAAAGCACACACAACAACAAGTTAAAAGTCTAGAAACCCTCAAGGGAAGGTTCTGTTTGCCCTAGTTTTACTAGTTTGGTTAGCTTCTCTACAGAATGAAGATTCCAGCAAATAAACATCATGTAGATTTTTCACTTTTAAACTATTCTCATTTGTTATTCCAGCGCTGAACTGCCTGGGTCTTACAAGCCAAGTTTGTGAAGTTCAAATGATTCCTCTGGGGGTAGCAGGTGTTTACCACTGAGCTCATTACTGAAGTCGTGAAGTTTATTACATGAGATCAGTGTTCAAAGTTCATTATTACCTACACTGACTACAAATATAGCTCATACAACAAAGCTAAAGCTGTGACAGTGGTGATAAACTCCTCATGTACAGACTGTGGTCTAAAATATTAACAAATGAAATGACTAATCAAACATTGTAACTACAATAAATAAACATTTAAATAATTAAATAGCGAACAAAACATTACAAGCCATCTTTAATTATTTATGCACCTATTTAAGTCCATTTAAATGTAACTATACTGTATATTTAATTATTTAAGTATACTGTATATTTAAGTATACTGTATATATAAAAGGTGTATAAAGGCAAAATTACAAAAACTCCGTCATTGTCCAAATACTTCCAGACCTGACTGTGTGTGTATATATATATATATATATATATATATATATATATATATATATATATATATATATATATATATATATATATATATACATACACACACAGTCAGGTCTGGAAGTATTTGGACAATGACGGAGTTTTTGTAATTTTGCCTTTATACACCACCACAATGGATTTGAAATAAAACAATCAAGATGTGATCAAAGTGTAGACTTTCAGCTTTATTTTAAGAGGTTCCACAAAAATATGGCATTTACCATTTAGGAATTACAGCTATTTTAAGCAAAGTACTTCCATTACACTTCCAGTACTTCCAGGGGCTCAAAGGTATTTGGACAATTGACTGATAAGAAGTTAATTGACCAGTTGTGGTCCATTCCCTCATTACTTCAAGACAAATGAAGCAGATAAAAGGTTTGGAGTTGATATCAGGTATTGAGTTGGCATTTGGCAGCTGTTCAACTGGAGCTACCAATATGAAGTCCAAGGAGATCTCAATGCAAGTGAAGGAGGCCATCATTAGGCTGAAAAAACAACATAAATCTATAAGAGGGATAGCAAAAACCTTAGGTGTGGCCAAATCAACAGTTGGGTACATTCTTAAAAAGAAAGAAGCACTGGTGAGCTCAACAACATCGAAAGGCCTGGAAGACCAGGGAAGACAACTAAAGTGGATGATCACAGAATCCTTTCCTTGGTGAAGAAAAACCCTTTCACAACATCAACAGAAGTCAAGAACACTCTGGAGAAGGTAGGCGTGTCATTGTCAAACTCTACAATCAAGAGATGCCTTCATGAATGTAAATACAGAGGGTTTACAACAAGGTGCAAACCACTGGTAACATTCAAGAACAGGAAAGCCAGATAAGACTTTGCCAGAAAACATCTAAAAAAGCCTCCCATGTTCTGGAATAAGATTCTTTCGACTGATGAAATCAAGATTAACTTGTACCAGAATGATGGGAAGAGAAAAGTATGGTGAAAGAAAGGAACAGCTCATGGTCCAAAGTATACCACATCATGTGTCAAACATGGTGGAGGCAGTGTTATGGCATGGGCGTGTATGGCTGCCAATGGAACAGGCTCACTGGTGACTGCTGACAGAAGTAGCAAGATGAATTCTGAGGTGTATAGGGCTATACTCTCTGCTCACATTCAACCAAGTGTTACAAAACTGATAGGACGCTGCTTCACAGTGCAGGTGGATGACCCTAAACATACTGCGAAAGCAACTCAAGACTTTTTGAAGGCAAAGAAATGGAAAATTCTTCAATGGCCATCAGTCACCTGATCTCAACCCAATAGAGCATGCTTTTCACTTACTGAAGACAAGACTGAAGGCAGAAAGACCCACAAACAAGCAGCAACTGAAGGTGGCTGCAGTGAAGGCCTGGCAAAGTATCTCCAGTCACTGACTGCAAAGGATTTTCATCCAAGTATTAAAATTATGGTTATATTTACAATTATGTCACTTTGTCCAAATACCTTTGAGCCCCTGAAAATGGAGGTACTTTGTTGAAAAGACTTAAAGTTACAGCTGAAACTGGACACCCCTGTGTGTGTGTGTGTGTACATATTTTTAATAATATTTATTGTTTAAAAAAATGTCCTTATTGGAAACTACAAACGAACACAAGTTTTTTAATCCGTTTATGTGGACCATCCACTGCACATGTGAATGACCTGTTACTACAGAAACAACTACTTACTGTATTAGAATGAGTGCATTAATATAAACCTGTGACCTGCAGCTGGACTACTGTCAGAGCTGCTGTTATAGGAAATTAATCAACACCTTCTGACCAATCACAATCCAGAAAATTGTTATATTGAGTGATAATATTTATCCTTCCAACATTGTGTGTGTGTGTGTGTGTGTGCAGTGGGAGAGTGAGCAGCAGCGCAGTTTGGAAGAGCGTGGCCGTTTGCTGTTGTGTTTGCAGTTCCTGCTTCCAGCTCACACTCCTGAAGGTGGCGACGCTCCTCCAGAGGCTAAAGAAAGAGCGAAGGGCGGTTTATGCGTTGGCGTCAAACGCTGTGCCCATCTGGCAGCCATGGACGTCAACGGACTGTCTGACCCCTACGTCAAAACGTGAGTGTTGCGCTCATTTTGTCACATTCTCTTTTAAGATAATTATCTATTAATGCCAGTAATTCATTTATGCAAAATGCCCAAAATGTGGGGGGAAAAAGTTAAAAAATAGCTTCTATTCTAATAGCCTCTCTCTCCAAGGACATGTGGTACGATCTATGAAGACTGTCAATCCAGAAGCCTTTCTTTACATAATTGCATATTTTTAATAATATTTATGTAATTGTACTTCATTACTACTTAAGTAACATTTTAGCATATTAATTCTTCGAATTGAATACTGGTACTTTTTCTTAATTACATTTTCAAGGAAAAACAAACCTTACCTTTTTTTACCATTTTTTATTTAGACCTTCAAAGTACTCATTATAAACCTTGAAGGTCTCTTCTTCTCTCATGCAGACAATGACTGCACACTATACATCAATCTATGGGCGGATTTTACAATGTCAAGCATCCAAATCAAGTTCATCAATATAGAAACAACTATCAATGATGTAGCTATTGTAACTAGTTAGCACTAAAACTATGCGTGTGCATTTAATAGTGAAGGATAATTCACCAGACTGCAGTGTGGCAAGTATGTGTGTGTGTGTGTGGGTGTGTGTGCACGCACATGTATGTAGCTGTAAACTGTAATAGACATTGGATTCCCACTTGAATATCTTTAAGTTTGGCCCTAATTTTCCATTCTGACAATCCTTTCTACACACACACACACACACACACACACACACACACACACAACCAGTTCTTTCCCTGAGGCTAAATAATAAATGCTGCATATGAGAAGATGAGTTCTCTCAGCTCTGTTTCTTTCTTTCTACATCCTTCCCAGAATTGTGCGCGCACACACACACACACACACACACACTCACTCGCTCTCCATTTGTCTATCTTCCTGGTGTATTATCGGTGAAGAATGTGTAGGCACGTTCGCTGTATTAGGAACATGGGAAGAACAGCAACGGGGGTCATATAAAATAAATGAGCTATCTACTTCTTCATTAACCAAGAATCTCCCTCTTTATCTTTGTTTCATAACACACACACACACACAAACGCACACACGCACACACGCTGGACCTCAATCACAGGTACCTCAAGCCAGACGTGAAGAAGAAATCGAAGCACAAGACAGCTGTAATTAAAAAAACACTAAACCCAGAGTTTAATGAGGTATGAATATGTGTGTGTGTGTGTGTGTTTGTGTGTGTATACATGCATATGCACACCTGCTTACATTGCTTTGTATTCCACATGTGCACAAGCACATGGTTTAAATGTCAAGTACCAGATAATGCAATTCAAGTAACAGAAATGGGACAAAAACATGTATCGCTGCTTTGGACCTAAATATCATTCTTACTTTTCTAAAATTTTCTCATAACTTTTCTGTATGTACTATAAGGTCAAGTCTATGCAGCGGCCAAGAGGTTCTTTTTATAGTGAATCACAATTGATAAATGATTGCTAAACTATTAAAAAGATAAAGCAGTGCTAATCTTTATATTCTAATATATGCTAATGCTAGCTACCTAGTGATAAAAAAACCCCTACATCCGCCATTTTATCTAGCTTGTGAGTCAGAATAATGGGAAATTTTCCAGTCCTTGTGAATTCCCCCAGATGAAAATCGTTAGTCAGCTAGCCATTAACACGTTAGCAAGCATGAGCAACAATTCAATTTCTACCTAGCTAGTTAGCTAGCAAACTAACTAACTTACAAACTAGCAATAATATGCTGTAATACATACAGAACACATGCATTGTTTAGAATAAATATGCAGCAAATTAATTCTTTTTTATATATATTTATATATTTTTTGTCATTTTACTGTCATTGTTAACAATGAGGTTACGTTTTACAGAATGTATTACATAGCTAACGCTAAAAATACAAAAAAATGAATAAACCCTGAGGCATGGATATCCATTTAACCATTTGTATTACTATCAGAAGCCATGTTGGTTATTCATGAATAAATGTTTTGTATGATTTATTGAAATGTATCAAAAGTACAACTCCACTGTCCAGACATTTCAGCGTTTATTTCATTTCCTGCAGGAGTTTTTCTACGAGATTACGTTGAATGATTTGGCAACTAAAACGCTGGAGGTGAGCGTGTGGGATTATGACCTGGGGAAGTCCAATGATTTCATTGGTGAGTAGAATTATAAACCATTCTTTCTAAAATATTCATCTTTTCACACTATATGTTGTTCTTCTTTCGGCTGCTGGGGTCACCACAGCAGATCATTGGACTGCATATTTGATTTGATTTATTTTTTTTATTTTTAATATTAGATGCTCACCCCAAACTCATGTCTACACTGTTTTATATATTAATCTTAATATTGTTTTTTGTCACAACATTGCTTTTTAATCGGTGCTACACTCCATGCATAATTACGCAGGTGTGTTAAGTTTCAGTTTAACATTTCTGTCTCTTTGAGAACTGAGCTCACCACAGCTATAAAGAACATCTAGCATGCGTTATTTAAATAGCATTCTTCACCTTCTTAAAGTGTCTAAAATAAATTATGCAGCTATTCTTTTTAAATTCTCCACAACACTACAGATTGTAGACACAAATAAACATACTTGATCTTTCTTAGGTTTTACTTAGCTTTCTTAGCTTACAAAAACAGGGCTCTTTTAAGACTTATTGGATTATTAAGTGTTCGTAGCTTCCAAAAAGGGTGCTTTAAGGGTTGTTATCTTCCAAAAAGGGTTTTGTAAGAGTTCATTGGATATTAAGGGTTCTTGGCTGCCAAAAAAGTGTGCAACTTGAAATTCCTTCTAATAGGGAAACTCTGTTGTAGGGTGGTACATAGAACCTTTATGGGTTCCCCCAGTGCAGCAACCAAAGAACCCTTAAAGTACCTCACAGCGTTTATTTTGTAACTGATATTAACTCAGTCTTCCTGTCTTTAGGCTGTTGTGTAGACCAAACCACCTAAATCACCTTTGGTTTGTGTCACACAGGGGGCGTGTCTCTGGGCTGTCAATCACAGGGTGACGCCCTGCAGCACTGGATTGACTGCTTGAAAAACAAAGGCCAGAAGGTCGAGCGCTGGCACACGCTGACCAACGAACTGCCTGGATCCACTTTCTAGAAGCAAAATGACCACCTTTTGTCTCATTTTGCCAATTTCGATCCATTTCTGATTGGGTGCTCATCCCTGTCAGTTAGTGACAGAGGATTATGGGTAACCAGCAAGCGGCGACGCTGGAATGAATTCCGACTGTCGGAGTAGAAGTTGGAATGATTCCCATTTTGATGTGGAGGAACTTGATATGAGTCAGGGGAGCAATTTTTTAATCATCTTTATTTTAATTCCTCTAATCTTTGGGTTTTATTTGCAGCATGTTCCACTCAATAACACCTTATTCTGATTTGCAAAGCAATGAACCTGAAGCTTAAAATACATTAATATTTTTTTCAATGCAATAATAAATAAATGTCTTGCAATAACACCCTGTTTGATGATGCTTCCAGAAAATTCCTTCAAAAGTGGTCTTAAATTAAAACACTGAGGTGGTTGTAGTTTATAATTTCTTTTTCATTAAGCTGCACGCTGCTGATTTATAACTAACGACGATTAACAGAAGTCCTTGCTAACTGTCTGTTTATGTGTGTTTATGTGGGCATGCTCGATGTGTTCAGTATGGTTCCTCCTTTTCCAGATCTTCCTTATGGAATGCCACCGTGCCCGTAATGTGTTTCTGAGGATGTTCCTGATATGCAGATGTTATTTGTGTTTACTTTTCACACTTGGTGCAGTCAGCATTACTTCCTGCTTTCTCTGTCTGTGTTTATTAAAGGTGCGCTCTGTGATTTTAGGATCATTCTACCAACCTAACCATGTTGCAGGGGGGACCTGTTGAGTGGGTGGGAATTGGTGAAAATGACCAAACTGGGGAGAAAATTGGGTAAAAAAAATCTAAGCAGGTTTCCATGTCGGTGTGAGAGGGTAAACAAAACTATTAACCCTTTTGGTCCTACTCCTGAACTATTCTGGACTGGACAACTGATACAAGCTAAAAAAAAAAAAGGGGGAGAGAGAGAGAGAGAGTGAAATTGGCTCTCTGACAAGATGTGTGCTATCTGGATTATTACACATTTTGAATGAAGTTTTTTCTGGAGAATGCATTGCTCACTCTGCTTATTTGGTTCATCATGATATCACAGTTAGCTCAGGTGAAATCACACACCCCTCTTTTTTATAATAAAAAAAAATGTTTAACATACATTGACTTTGCTGTAAATAAGCTAGTAAGCGTTGCAACAAGGGGCTCACATTAGCATGTGTTAGTTTATCATAAATAGCTAGCTAACCACTGAGCACAGACAACATCCTCTAAATGTCTTTGCCTGAGAGTCAAATGATGTCCAGAACCTCTGTACAAGGTTCGACATGAGTTTTTTTTGGCATTTATGGTTTTATTTACAGCAAAAGAAACACAATTCCACACTAACTTCACTTAAAACTCAGCTTTATTGAGTGCTAAACTAGCCATGCTAAATTAGGAAACAGGAGTATGACTAGCCAGCTAGGTCAGACTATAGTCATTTTTACACTCCACAGAAAACTAACTCATAAATTAATATTATATTTGATTACTGTACACAATGTTTGTCTTTTTTTTTTTTTTTTTTTTTAAACCGTCCATAACTTGCCATCACTGAAGAGTTAATTTAGCTAGCTATGTACGTAACTAGCTAGACTATGTTTTCTAGCCGGTTAATTCCGTTAAGTGGTAAATAGGGCTCTATCTGCTTATCCCTATTTACCACACAAAATAAATACTACTTTACAAAATGCTGAAAATAAATTTTCTCTTAGTTTTTTCTTAACATTCGCTGCTCTCCCATGTTCGTTAAAGCACGATTTTTCCACCTGATGTGCCGTTTATTAGCATTTTGAATGGTGAACCGGTTGAACTTGTCTGTTATTGATCAGAAGGAGCAAAGGTAATTAAAGTTTTTGTTGGGATGAAAACTTTATTACAGTTTGTTTAATTTCATACCCAACAAAAGTTATAACTGGTGTTGATTTTTAGGAGTAAACAGCAAAACCTGATGATTATCCTGTACATTTGTGATAAATAAATTGAAAAATTTGTCCTATTATATGCCACTTTAACTTCTCTGGCAATAACAGTGTCCTCCTTTCACATCAACTTAGCACCCAACCACAACCTTCTCACAGGAATAAGAAAATACAGCATTACTTCACAGCACAAATATTTCACTATAAAAATATTTAATGTGTTTCAATGTAGAGGGTTCATTTCATGGCTAGCAAAGATGGAAGCCTACCACTCATAAGCTGGACAGATACTGTACGAGTTCAGGCTAGGTTATCTGGTTTACTGTAACTACAGAAAGGCTCCACAGTCAGAGCAACAGTTGGAGATTGCTCACACTGTGAAGGATACGTGATAAGTGTAAAATCACAGAGCACCTCTTCCATTTCTTTAGCATTTCTCCAGTGTTATAATGATTCTGTAAAGAATATAGAGTATTTCAGTTATGAGATTTAAACCTCTATTTATTTTATGGACTGGTTGTACAGTTTTATTTTTATCTGTCTATTCATTTGCCTTTTATCTGAAGAGTTACTTTTGTGAATGGAGCATGCTAATAATAAATTAATGTGTCTTTGTGTGTTTCAATGCTGTTATGATCCTTATGGGAAAAAAAACTGTGAACAATGTGATGAATTTCTGTACACTGGTTGCTCTTCGCTGTGTCTGGAATGATGCACGAATGTCGCTCTTTTTCTGACATGGACTTGTTCCTTGAATTTCAAAGACTTTTCTGAAATTAAATGGATATTTGCTTCAGACAAGAGCAGTATTGTGCTTATAAATATATCATTTACAAATATCACCAAAACATCTCAGGTTTTGTTGTACGTTATCACTGTTTTGAAAGGTTATAGGTAAGTAGTAATGCTTGGGTTTAGGTTTCCCACTTTGACAGACATTACATACTAATACTACTACTACTACTACTACTAATAATAATAATAATAATAATATCAAGGTGCATCCCCATCATAAATATGAAAGCAGTAACAGCAAATATATGTAAATAAAATACATTTAATTAGGTAAATATTATTAATATTTAATAATATATGTAATATTGAAAGTAAAAATAAATCAAGTAAATATGATGAAATGTTTAATTCTGGATACTGATTGGTCAGAAAGTGTTGATTACTTTTCTATAACTGCAGCTGTGACAGTAGTGTAGCTGAAACTTACAGGTGCATATTAATTCACTTGTTCAAAAATGTTATCATTCCTATAGAAACTCCCCCAGGTTTGCTGTCAGTCCCGCCCAAGGATCTCAGGACAGCTCTTAGATGTTGTAAATGCTGCTTCCAGTCACTACTATAAAGGAGTATATCATCTAAATGAGCAGTGGCATATGCGCTGTGTGGGTGGAGTATTCTGTCCATGAGATGTTGAAACATCACTGGGGCTCCAAACGAGGGTGACACATTGGAGCAACCTAAAAGGCGTGGAAAAGGCCAACTTTTCTTGGGATATTGGAGTCAAGGAAATCAGCCAACACCCCTTGGTTAAATCCGGTGTCAAATTAAAGCGAGCTGTGCCTAACTGATTGAGCAGTACATCAGTGCATGGCACTGGGTATTTGTCAAATTTAGACACTGCATTGACTTTTCTAAAGTCCAATGCAGAACTGGGCAGACCCATCACCCTTGGGCACCAAAACTACTGGGCTACTCCATTCACTGTGGCACTCCTTGATTATTCCCATGTCAAGCATAGCTTTAAATTCATCCCAAACTACATTTTCCTTGTGTTCACGTAAACGGGGGCAGCGAGAAATGGTCTGCAACAAGAGACTGGGGTGGAATGAGCCAAATTTTTTAAGGGCACCTCTAGTCCCAGCTACTCTCTCCCTGGAACCACCAATCGCCATAAAATTCTCATAGCTGAGCTTCCTTCTTATACAGTCCAGACTGCCTGACGCAAATTCTTCTGTGTTAGGCGACCCATGGTGTGGAGTATTGCTCTCAGGTCCAAAACCTACTGAACTTCATTTTTACTGATTGAAGGTCCCTCCTCCCAATTTCCTCTAACGACGTCTAAGATGCCACGGGGCTTGCGCCTCTACAGTAATTCAAAAAGGGAATACCCTGTGGAGGCTTGTGGGACCTCTCGTACTGCAAATAACAGAGGTTCAAGCCACTTATCCCAATTTCACACATCCTCATGAATGAGCTTACAACTCATGTTTTTTAGCATTTGATTAAACTGCTCTACCAGGGCACCTGTTTGCAGATGGTAAACACTCGTGCAAATTGATTTAATCCCTAATAATTCATAAAGCTCACGCAGTGTTTGTGACATAAACATAGTGCCCTGGTCAGTCTGAATCTCTTTCGGAATTCCACCTCGGCAGATTACTCAGAAAAGTGTGTCTGGAACACTGTGCTGAGATGTTGTGCAGAAGAACTGTTTTTGGATCTAGCATGCATAATCCACCAGGTCTAACACAAAGCGATACCTTCGCATGCACCTCCCTAATGACCCAACAAGGTCGATGCCATTTCTTTTTTGAGGGGACCTCAATTAATGGTAACGTGCCCAGTGGCGCATTTGGGTTGTACAGATTGAGACCTCTGGTGTGCAACCAGTGCAACTGCATTATATGCATCATTAATAGAATGCTGATTTCCACTAACCTGTTGCTCTTTAATAAAATAAAAATTGTTTTTGTTGGAAAATGTATTATATTTCAACATAATTGTTTAAAAATAATTTATTATTTTTCAGTGACTATTCAGGCTCTAGTTTGAACCCTACTAACAGTCTGTGGTCTGAATTAAATGACGTCACCAAACACAAACCTGAGAATACAGCCAAGGGAAATAATTATTTGGACACTTTTGTTTTCTAATATACTTCCAGTGCATATACTCACTTCAAATTTACACACATCTTTTGACTTTCAAAGTGTTTATATGAGGATAATCACCAAAGTGTTGAATTAGCACTTTACAAAGTGTTGCCATAATTAACACGAACACACTGTTATTAAACGGACACTTTAAGTGTAGCATATTTACATTTCTCAAGATTCCATTCGCTCCACCTCAGTGTTAAATGTTAATATTATGGGGATATTAGAAATTAGCACGATGTGGGTGTTGAAGGTCCACCAAGTGAGTAATTCAAAGTTGACATGTGGTTAAAAGTAATACTGTAGGAGTTAAATAATTACACAGGTCTGGTGTTACATAAACATTAATACAGATGATCTAACTTCTGTTCAACACTACTAATGGTTCAACTACTGATGTTTTGAAATGCAAGAATTCATCACACAAACAAGGTAGTACAGTCAAGCATTTAATTTAACTTTAATTTAACAACCAGTTCTTTGCTTTATAATATGACGAGAGTCATTTAAACAAACAAAATGCCACACAAGTAAGGTAATAACATATCTAAAAAGAAAATCTCATTTTGTTGCATCCCTTACATCTTTGGCTGATGAACTCTGCAACAACACTTCTTCTCTTATTTTATTCATTTAAGACAGGAACATCGTATCCGTAAAGCTGGGTGAGGATAGGCTTGTGAAAAAAGCTGCAAAAAAATGTGTGTTTAATATATTTTACCTAAATTGTTACCCAAACAAGGTTTCAAAACTTTAAGACAAAAATTCATTATTATTTATTAATAAAATGGACTGTGACTTACCATCATAGTCATCTTGGATAACAAAGGTCAGGAGATCAGCAAACACATCTTGGGCCACCTCTGTCCCAGACTCATCTGTCACTTTCAGCATTTTGTCATGGGGTTTAGAAAGTTTCTCTTTCATTAATCGAAATAAAATTGAAAAACAATTAATTAAATGTCCACAAAACAGTACAGCTCACAGTTTGCAGAAAATTTACTTTCTGTGATGAAATCTTGAAAAGAAGTCTTTAAGATCTTGATTTACTTTCTGTCTGTCCCTTTTAAAATCATGTTACAGAGAATGCGTGTATAGGCCCGATCAACCAGTAAACGCAACCCAAAAACACCCCCTCAGCTTGCAATTTCAACTCGTCAGTTTGGGGTGGTCTTCTCAACTACCAGTTCTTTACCCGTTTATGGAGTGACGGCAAATCAACATGGCCACGCACACTGTGAACAGTATAAAGTACTTTTAAGCTTTGTCTATTTTAAATTAATTTATAGCAGTATTAGCTTTAGATCAGTTAATATTACAGAGTATTTGGTTAAGTATTTGGTTTGACGGCTGAAGCCATGGTCCGCAAAGAGCTTACAAAGCATGCATGGTATCTCACTTGTTGAAAGGTATCAATCAGGAGAGGGGTATAAAGCATTTCCAAAACACCATGAAGGCCATCATTAACAAGTGGAGAAAATTGAGCACCACAGTGACATAACCAAGAACAGGATTTCTCTCCAAAATTTATAAAAAGACAAGACAAAAACTTACCAGTGAGGCTGCCAAGAGACCAAATGCAAAATTATAGGAGCTGCAGGAATATCTGACACGTACTGATTACTCTCTGCATGTGACAACAGCATCTCATATACTTCACATGTCTGGGCTATGGGGTAGGGTGGCTAGATGGAAGCCCTTTCTCACAAAAAACATCCAGTCTCAACTAAATCACCCCAACCCATTGTTTTTTTAGAGGTGTCAAACTAAATTGGCAGTATTTCAAACAGCATGGAAGGAGAGCCTCCAGAAATATAGAAAATCTCTTAGTGCTGCTAGATCAATGTATCTCTCTACCCTCCAAAAACCATGAAGATGGCTTTGGACCACAATTCATTTGAATTGTTTTGGCAATTTGTTTGTGCTGTACACCAAAGACATTTGGGTTTGAGATCAAAAGATGAATATGACAAAAGAGTTTAGGATTTCAGCTTTTATTTCCTGGTAATTACATCTAGATGTCTTAAACATCATAAAACATAGAACCTTTTGTATCAGACTACACAATAAGCGAGCAAAAGTATAGGAAAAAGTATAGTAAAGTAAATTAAAGTAAGTAACACTTAATATTTGGCTGCATATCCAAATATGCATGAGCCATGGGGGTCACAGTCTGTGAGCCATGCCAGTCACAGTCCAGTGACGTCTGTGCCGGTCCCAAGCCCGGATAAATAGAGAGGGTTGCGTCAGGAAGGGCATCTGGCGTAAAATATTGCCAAATTTACACATGCAAATCGTCAGTACTCTGAATTCCATACCGGATCGGTCGAGGCCCGGGTTAACAACGACCGCCATCGGCGCCGGTGACCTACAGGGCGCCAGTGGAAAATGGGCTACTGTTGGTCGAAGACGTAGAGGAGGGAGGAGAGTGCGTAGACAGAGAGAGAAGAGGAAAGGTAAGAGTGTAGGAATGAGAATAGGAACTCTGAGTGTTGGTACTATGACAGGGAAGCTGGCTGATATGATGGAGAGAAGGAAGGTGGATATACTGTGTGTACAGGAGACCAGGTGGAAGGGTAGCAAGGCTCGTAGTATAGGAGCAGGATTCAAGTTGTTTTATTATGGTGTGGATGGTAAGAGAAATGGGGTAGGTGTGGTCTTGAAGGGGGAGTTTGGGAGGAATGTTCTGGAGGTGAAGAGAGTGTCAGACAGGGTGATGAGTCTGAAGTTAGAGATTGAAGGGGTGATGTTGAATGTTGTTAGTGGTTATGCCCCACAGGTAGGTTGTGAGTTAGAGGAGAAAGAGAGATTCTGGAGTGAATTAGATGAGGTGATAGAGAGTATTCCCACGGGTGAGAGAGTGGTGATAGGAGCAGATTTTAATGGACATGTTGGTGAGGGGAACACAGGTGATGAGGAGGTGATGGGCAAGTTTGGAGTTAAGGAAAGGAACCTTGAAGGACAGATGGTAGTTGAATTTGCTAAGAGGATGGACATGGCTGTGGTTAACACTTATTTTCAGAAGAGGGAGGGGCATAGTGTGACTTACAAGAGTGGAGGTAGGAGCGCACACAGGTAGACTACATCCTATGTAGAAGAGGCAATCTGAAAGAGATTAGTGACTGTAAAGTGGTAGTGGGAGAGAGTGTAGCCAGACAGCATAGGATGGTGGTCTGTAGGATGACTTTGATGGTCTGTAATAAGAAAAGGTCAAAGATAGAGATAGAGAAGAAAACCAAGTGGTGGAAGCTGAAAAAGGAGGAATGTTGTGAGGACTTTAGACAGAAGTTAAGGCAGGCTCTGGGTGGTCAGGTAGTGCTGCCAGATGACTGGGAAACTACAGCAGAAGTGATCAGGGTGACAGGAAGAAAGGTGCTGGGTGTGTCATCTGGAAGGAGGAAAGAAGATAAGGAGACTTGGTGGTGGAATGAGGGAGTTCAGGACAGTATCCAGAGGAAGACGTTAGCCAAGAAGAAGTGGAACATGGACAGGACTGAAGAGAAAAGACAGGAATACAAGGAGCTACAGTGCAGAGTGAAGAGAGAGGTGTCTAAGGCCAAGCAGGAGGCATAGAGACGAGTTGTACACTAGGTTAGACACTAGAGAAGGACAGAAGGACTTATACAGGTTAGCTAGGCAGAGGGATCGAGATGGGAAGGATGTGCAGCAAGTTAGAGTTATTAAGGATAGAGATGGAAGGGTGCTCACAAGTGAAGAGAGTGTACAGAGGAGATGGAAGGAGTACTTTGAAGAGCTGATGAATGAGGAAAATGAGAGGGAAAAAAGAGTAGAAGGGGTGACCTCTGTGGAACAGAAAGTAGATAAGATTAGAAAGGATGAAGTCAGGAAGGCTTTGAAGAGGATGACAAGTGGTAAGGCAGTTGGTCCTGACAACATCCTGGTGGAGGTCTGGAAGTGTCTAGGAGAGGCAGCAGTGGAATTTTTAACTAGTTTGTTTAACAGGGATTTAGAGAGTGAGAAGATGCCTGAGGAATGGAGGAGTAGTGTATTAGTGTCGATCTTTAAGAATAAGGGTGACATGCAGAGTTGCAGCAACTATAGGGGGATAAAGTTGATGAGCCATACAATGAAACTATGGGAAAGAGTAGTGGAAGCTAGGTTAAGGAAGGTAGTGGAAATTTGTGAGCAGCAGTATGGCTTCATGCCCAGAAAGAGCACAACAGATGCAATTTTTGCTCTGAGAATTTTGATGGAGAAGTATAGGGATGGTCAGAGAGAGTTGCACTGTGTGTTTGTAGACTTGGAGAAGGCGTATGACAGGGTGCCAAGAGAAGAGCTGTGGTACTGTATGAGGAAGTCAGGAGTAGCAGAGAAGTATGTCAGAGTGGTGCAGGACATGTATGAGAGGAGCAGGACAGTGGTGAGGTGTGCTGTAGTTCAGACAGAGGAGTTCAAAGTGGAGGTGGGACTGCATCAGGGAACGGCTCTGAGCCCCTTCCTGTTTGCTATGGTGATGGACCAGTTGTTAGAGGAGGTCAGACAAGAGTCTCCTTACACAATGATGTTTGCGGATGATATTGTGATCTGTAGTGAGAGCAGGGAGCAGGTGGAGGAAAACCTGGAGAGGTGGAGGTTTGCCCTGGAGAGAAGAGGAATGAAAGTCAGTCATAGTAAGACTGAGTACATGTGTGTGAATGAAAGGGACGGAAGTGGAACAGTAAGATTACAGGGTGAAGAGGTGAAGAAGGTTCAGGAGTTTAAGTACTTGGGGTCAACAGTCCAGAGTAATGGAGAGTGTGGGAAAAAGGTAAAGAAGCGAGTGCAGGCAGGTTGGAATGGGTGGAGAAAGGTGTCGGGAGTTCCGTGTGATAGAAAAATATCAGCGAGACTCAAGGGGAAGGTGTACAAGACAGTGGTGAGACCGGCTATGCTGTATGGTTTAGAGACAGTGTCACTGAGGAAGAGACAGGAGTCAGAGCTAGAGGTAGCAGAGCTGAAGATGTTGAGGTTCTCTTTGGGGGTGACAAGGTTGGACAGGATTAGGAACGAGTACATCAGAGGGACAGCTCATGTTGTATGTTTGGGGGACAAAGTTAGGGAGACCAGATTAAGATGGTTTGGACATGTTCAGAGGAGGGAGAGTGAGTATATTGGTAGGAGAATGTTGGACATGGAGCTGCCAGGCAGGAGGCGAAGAGGAAGGCCAAAGAGGAGGTATATGGAGATAATAAATGAGGATATGAAGCTAGTGGGTGCTGTGTTGAGGATGCAGAAGATAGGGATAGGTGGAGAGTGATGATTCGCTGTGGCGACCCCTGAAGGGAAAAGCCGAAAGAAGAAGAAAATATCCCTTGCTTGCAAACCAATTCAAATTGTTGGTTTTCTCTTCTGTGATGCTTTTCCAGGGTTTTACCACAGCCTCTTTCTGTTGTTGTTTGTTTCAGGGGGTTTCTTCCTTCAGTTTCCTCTTCAGAATGTGAAATGCTGCTCACTTGGGGTAAGGTCTAGTGATTGATTTGGCCCGTCTAAAACCTTCCACTTTTTCCCCTGAGCAAGTCCTTTGTTGTGTTGGCAGTGTGTTTTGGGTCATTGTCTTGCTGCATGAAAAAGTTTCTCCCGATTAATTTAGATGCATTTCTCTTTAAATTGGCAGACAGAATTTTCCTGTAAACTTCTGAATTCATTCTGCTGCTACCATCATGAGTTACATCAATAAAGATTAGTGAGCCCGTTCCAGAAGCAGCCATGCAAGCCCAAGCCATGACACTACCTCCAACATGTTTCACAAATGAGCTCATATGTTTTGGATCATGAGCAGATCCTTTCTTTCTCCACACTTTGGCCTTTCCATCACTTTGGTAGAAGTTAATCTTAGTTCCAGAACTTTTGTGGCTCATCTCTGTATTTCTTTGCAAATTCCAATCTGGCTTTCTGATTCTTACTGCTGATGATGGTTTGCATCTTGTGGTATGGCCTCTATATTTCTGCTCTTGATGTCTTCTTTGAATGGTGGATTGTGATACCTTCACCCCTGCCCTGTGAATATTGTTGGTGATATTACTGACTGTCGTTTTGGGTTTTTCTTCACAGCTCTCACAATGTTTCTGTCATCAGCTGTTGTTGTTGTCCTTGGCCTACCCATTCAGTGTCTGTTGTAGACCAGTGGTTTCTTTCTTTTTCAGGACATTCCAAATTGTTGTATTGGCTATACCCAATGTTTCTACAATGCCTCTGATTGATTTTCCCTCTTTTCCCAGCTTCATCATGGCTTGCTTTTCTCCCGACTGATCTTTCTGATCTTCATGTTGGCTTATCTTTTTACTTCTTTTTTTAACAACAAATGTAGTCTTCACAGGTGAAACTAAAAGGCTAAAACCAAGAGTAGAGGTTCAGAGCTATTTATTGTTTAAACAATCAGTCCAACAGGACACACCTGGGTAACAAGAAACACCCGTCAGTCACATGTTCCAATATTTTTTGTTTGCCTACAAATTGGGTGGTCTGATACAAAATGTGCTATGTTCTATGTTGTTTAACAAATCTATATATAAATACCATGAAATAAAATCTGAAATTCTATACTCACTTCTCTTCTATTCATCTTTTGATCTAAAACCCAAATGGCTTCATTCTACGGCAAAAAAAAAAAAAAATTAATTGGCCTTGCCGTTCCAATAGTTTCCAAGGGGACTGTATATACACTGCTCAAAAAAATAAGGGAACACTTAATCATTACAGTTATAACTCAATTAAACTTCACAGATATCACTCTGTCCAGCTAGGAAGCATAAGTGATTCTGCTTTGGTGCAAATGAAAGTGACAACAGGCGCACTGGAGAGGCAACAGCAAGACAACCCAAAAAAGGGAATGGTTTTGCAGGTGGTGACCATAGACAATAGGTCTCTCCTTATCCTTCCTGACTGATTTGTCTCTAGTTTTGTGTTTTGTTAGGGTCCTTGTCACTACTTGTAGCATGAGGCAGTACCGGCAACCCAATCAGGTTGCACAGGTAGTCCAGCTCCTCCAAGATGGCACATCCATACGTGCCATCACAAGGAGGTTTGGTGTGTCTCCCAGCACAGTTTCAAGAGCATGGAGGAGATACCGGGAGATGGGCCGTTACACGAGGAGAGCTGGACAAGGCAGTAGAAGGGCAACAACCCAGCAGCAGGACCGTTATCTGCTCCTTTGTGCATGGAGGAACAGGAGGAGCACTGCCAGAGCCCTACAAAATGACCTCCAGCAGGCTACTGGTGTGCATGTTTCTGACCAAACCGTCAGAAACAGACTCCATGAGGGTGGAATGAGGGCCCGATGTCCCCTAGTGGGACCTGTGCTCACAGCCCAGCACCATGCAGGTCGATTGGCATTTGCCAGAGAACACCAGAATCAGCAGGTTCGCCATTGGCCCCCTGTTCTCTTCATGGATGAGAGCAGGTTCACACTGAGCATATGTGACAGACATGAAAGAGACTGGAGATGCCGTGGGGAACATTATGCTGCCTGCAGCATCATCCAGCATGACTGGTTTGCGGTGGGTCAGAGATGATCTGGGGAGGAATATCCTTGGAGGGTCGTACAGACCTCCACATGCTAGCCAGTGGTGCCCCTACTGCTGTTAGGTACTGGGATGAAATCCTCAGAGCCATTGTCAGACCTTATGCTGGTGCAGTGGGCCCTGGGTTCCTCCTGGTGCATGACATTGCCAGGCCTCATGTGGCCAGAGTATGTACGCAGTTTCTGGATGATGAAGGCATTGATGCCATTGACTGGCCCTTACATTCCCCAGACCTGAATCCAATTGAGAACCTCTGGAACATTTTATATCAGAGCATCCAAAGCCACCAAGTAGCACCACAGACTGTCCAGGAGCTGACTGATACCATGATCCAGGTCTGGGAAGAGATCCCCCAGGACACCAGCAGCCATCTCATCAGGAGCATGCCCAGACGTTGACGGGAGTGCATACAGGCATGTGAGGGCCATACACTCGACTGACTTGGCTATGAGGTGCCGTGATGAAATTCATGCAAGTTGGATCAGCCTGTAATTTCAATTTTTTTACTTTGATTTTCAGTGTGATTTTGAATCCAGCCCTCAATGTGCTTCCATTGACCATTGTGACATCATTTTGTTCTCAACAAATTACACAACGTATATAAGTAAAGATTTTCAACTTGAATATTTCGTTCATCCAGATCCAATGTGTGATTTAAGTGTTCCCTTAATTTTTTTGAGCAATGAATATACTTTTTACATATATTTGTGGCCCTCCTATCACAAGGATTAGAACTGTTGCCAATTTTGGCACTAAATTTTAGACTACGCCACCCCAGAATTTTGGCTAGGGACCCACAAGTACATCAAGTACCCATTACACAGATTTGTTGTGGCTGAGACAGGTACCAAACAATGATGAAAGGAAACACAATTTATTCAGAACAGCATACAATAAACTGCAGCATTGATCTCTTTAATATACAAACATTAAAACACCTCACTCATATAACATTACACACATGCACACTTTACCACTTCAGAAATGGGGAAATCGTCTTGCCTATCCAATAAACACAGCAACCACACGTGCCACCACAGCACCAAATCACCCGTTGTGAACACTGCAAGCCGACAGCCGCACCACCACCACACACGGAGGACTCTGGCTAATGCTAGCCCCCCAATTCTGAAAAAAAAAGAAAACAAAATATAAGACACAACCACACATACACTTAAATAATATCCCCAATAAAGGAACATTTAGCTTGGGCTGTTGGAGGAAAAGAGCGAATCAAACTGCTCACAAAAATAAACATTTACAAAGAAAAAAAATTCAAAATACACAACCACATACACACACAAAAACACAACCAACTAGTACTGACAAACATGTAGCTATTCGCCTCCGGTACCCCTCCTCAAGTCCCACATTCACCGGATGCCTGAAACCATAAAATTTGAATGAATCACCTCAAGCCGCAACGACAGCTCCAATCGTACAAACAAACCCTTCTTGCTGAAATGAAATAGTCATCCAATTAGCCCCAAACGCATCCACAACCCATGCATGGTTCTGGTAAAAGGCAGAAGGTTGGTCGAAGGGTACAACTCATAAAAAAAGGAAGCAATCCAATCTGTGCCAGAGCTCATAAACAGCCGGTAAATAACTCGTGCTCGTAGTTGCAGCTCATACAGACGAACAGCGTCGCACCGAATCTAGCAGCGCCCCACAAAAAGCCTGCTGCAACACCCCCAACCTCTGTGTCACTACTAAAATAAAACAATAATTAATTTTTTTTTAAAAAGGGAGTTATTACCACTTTGCCCAAACATTAAAGCATAACATATCTGCGACTGGCAACGTGCAAATCGAACTCGTGGAGATCAGCCTTCACTCAATACATCCGTAGTTCTCCTCAGCTACGCTACTAAATAAAACAAGTCTCAATTAACCCCGCATAACAAACATAGACCACATTGTAGCTACCACCAGCAGCTCCTACCTCCTGAATGTGCACCCGGCGCACCAAAATTGACGTCACTTCCAGGACCCAACTAGACGCACTTAGTTAGGTATCAGTCCTATCTCCTTTTATAGCCACGAAGCGTACCCTATATCCGCCACTCATACAAAAAATGGCAGATCACATCGCCACATATTTTTAATACAGTGTCTAAACAGCTTTTTTCCTATCAATTCCATTTTTTAAACATAATCTTTATTTATGCTTATGAACAGGTAAGTTTTTGTTCATATTTAAGTTTATTTTCAGAATTTAATTAGTTTCAGATTATAAATGTGTCGTAAAATAACAAATAAAAAAATCTATAACAATTTGAGGCAACATTTTAAGAGTATTAATAATTAAATGGTAAAACACTATCTTGTTATATCTCTAACACCTTGCAATTTTATTACATTTATTACAAATTATTACAAATGTATCTACGTTGTTCATGAATTACTAAAGATGTTTTTCTGGTGTGTCTCACACAAGTGTTCAAATGCAAGGGAAACTAATTTTTACTAAAAATTAGCCACAGCTTTACCTGTTTAGTTTGTGTGCACACAATGTTGGCCTTCTCTACACTATTCTATAAATTGCAATGCATCAGACACTAAAGGGTTAATTAACTGCTCTGCACTTCAGGAATGAATAACATGAGAGGGGGAAAGGAAGGGTTGAAGGAGAATTCATTTCCCCAAACAAGACTGATAAAGGCTTTCAAGCAGCAGACACTGAGACAAAAGCTCCATCATTATAGTTAGAGAGAAAACTATAAAAACTGCATAAGCGTTACAATTGAACATCCAGGAACACACAAGATGGACAAGAAGAAAGAACCCATGAGTTTTAATGAAGCTGTATACAAGGCGGGCAGTTCAATCTGTCGTTTTCCTCTGACTGAGGTGCGAGGCGTCCTGCTCAGAAATTGGATAGCTCAAAACTGGAGCTCCATTTGTGCTTTCTGTCCAGATCCATCCGATTTGCTCATGTCCACCTACCCTAAAGCAGGTAAAAACACTAATTACAAATTAGGACCATTCGAATTACTTATATTTTATTGTACAATATAAAAAAGTGTTGATTTAAAACCTAATAGAGGAATTAATGATGGATTATATTCAAATTGGTAATGGTCATTGTTTCATGAGATCAAGAAGTATTTAAATTGGTGCAAAGTGCAGTTTTTACATATTTCATTAAAACATGCAGTTTGAAAGAATCTCCAACTGATTGGATTGCTGTTCTGCTTAAGCTCTTTATAGTCAACCAATTAGCCTACTACATAGTATAAACAAGACTTTTAAAAGCTAGTGGTTTAAAATGATTCAGGCCTTAATGAAGGCCTGAATCATTTTAAACCACTAGCTTTTAAAAGTCTTGTTCTGCTTCTAGAAAAGGAGTCATTTGCTAAATTTAGTTTTAGCCCTACTCTAACTCTCCTGATCCGACAGGTCAAGGGTTCAACGCCACCTTAACGGGCCACCTTTAAATGCCACCTTGGAACGAGCTCACTAATCTTTATTGATGATGTAACTCATGATGGTAGCAGCAGAATTAATTCAGAATTTCACAGGAACATTTTGTCTACCAATTTACAGAGAAATGCATCCAAATTAATCAGGAGAAACTTTATCATGCAGCAAGAAAACGATCTAAAACACACTGCCAACACAACAAACGACCTTTTCACAATACAACCGGACCAGGAAGCGCTGCACTGTTTACAACAGAGGAAGTTTCTCAAAGTTCTGGCATCCAGGAAATGCATATTTTAGCATCATTTTGAAAAAGAAACCAAGACCTAAAGCAAAATCAACTTAAAATGTAACGAACGAAGGTTGCATACAGCATTCCTCTTCCTCTGCTGTAAAGAATGCAGTGCTCCCGGGTCCGGTTGTATCGCGAGAACTTCCGCTCTCGGGTCAACGCAACATGCCTACGTTGTGGTTCTCTCGTGAAGCGATCTATGCATCGGAGATCTATGCGGAAGTCAAAATATTTTATACAAGTACCGGCCATTCAAACAGTTCAAAGATTGTGTTTACATGCAGGAGGAATGTTGTTAATTCTGCATTCAGCTTCATCCTCTTCACCATTAATACATTTCTTTATCATGGTTTATTTATTTATTCATTTATTTTACTACATTTTTGTAATTCAGTTATGTTTTCCATTCTGGCGTTCCCAAGTGGCACAACAGAAATGTGTCAGCCCTGTCATCAGGATCTTGCAAGTTCAAATATCAGCAATGCTGCAGCTGTGAGATTACGTGAGTCAAGTAACAGCCTGGCATTTAAATATCCTGCTTCAAAACAGCATTAAAATATGAATCTAACAGTCCCACATTCTGTATCAGTGATGAGAAGGCCACTCTCTACTCACCACAGATTAAACAACTGTCATACCTGAATGTTACTAATACAATGCAGTATGGCAGTCTACACACATTAGATTTCATTCTATGTGACAATCTCTTTTGCCCATTGCCTTAACCCCAAAGAGTGATGGTGGTGAGATAAAACTCCATGTTATCTTTACTTATCCTTATGTATGGAGAAACATCAAGAGAGGCCCAGTTCTCCTCACCTGGCACTGAACATTTAAAATAATTATAAGAGAATTGTGCAATGCTCCTAGAACCACATTATTCTGAATAATGTTTAGCATTATCATTGTAAAGCCTACTGATAACCAGCAGCAAAGTGACAAGTCAGCAACCCCATATATCGTAGATAATAGCATTTACAGTACACACTGTCAGCTACTGGGTTACAGACAAAACCACTACCATTTAAAAAATCGGTGACACTGGGAGATTAGAGTAAGAAGTGTTTGTGCCATGGTCACATCCATTTTTGGAAGACGCTTTATGGTGCACTGATCAATGCTCATGTTTTCTAATAAGAGAGGGAACATAACAGTTAGTACTTCACCATGCATTTCAGAAGGCAGATGGTGAATAGTTTGGTTCTTGTAGTTTATATAAGCTATATAAATGGCTTTTGCTGTGGATCCAGTAGCAACTACTACTACAGAAATGTAATATATATAACCTCTAAACTACCTGAGAATAGTCAACTAGACCTTACAGTGGTCATTTTACTAAGTGTAAGAACAGATCTTATGTAAAATAGTTACAGCCCTTGTTAACTAATCAATTCTTTTGACTATGTAAATGTCCACCGGAGATCCACCACAGGCTATTAAGCTGCTGGAGCAAGATTTGAAGAATCTAGCTAGGTGAATCTGCATCAGGTTTGATTGTCATTAGTGTGTGGCTCAGACTTATTGACAGAGTGACATTTCCAAAGACACACAGTTTGAGGAGTGGGGAGGATTATTGTACCCCATGCAGCTTGCCACTCCAGTGTTTCTTCCAGATATATCAGATGCATCCAACCATTTCCTGCCAATCAGTCTTCTGAAGAAGACTTGGTAGGATCCATTCAGCAGAGCATGTCTTCATCTGAAGGACCTTGTCACTGGTTCCATAGCAGGTCACCCCTGGATCTGGGTTAGGAATGGTTTCCATAGCAGGAATGGAAACCTGCACAACACACTTTTTGGGCACAAACTAACAGTAGTTAAGCAACATGTGTGCCCATAATATGTAAATTTCCTTGCACCAAGCCCAAGCCCTCTGGCACACTTGTGGCACACCTGTAAACATAGTCAAATTTAGAATCCTGCTTTGCTTGCAACCATGTATGTGCCATCCTTTCTGACAGTTCCCACACCATACTATGGAGGTTTGAAGGTAATAGCTGACTGTGTTTAATTTAATTAACCTAGGCTGATAACTTAGGCATCTAGCTTAATTAGGGAAGGACTCCACTCCAGTCAGAGCAATGGGAGCACTAGCCTTACAAGATGACGCATCAGGATATACACACTGGTTTCATTCATTCATTACTTCTACAGAAACATTGTCAGTGCTAGTGCCATTGGTAAATGGGGTGTGTGATACTTCACGGGATAGTTCGGAAATGAGGAGACGGGCTTGGGACAACTCAGCTACAACTCAGGACAACTCGGGGTTGGACCAGGTTCCATGGCACCTGCCAGTCCTCTGCCTGAGCTTGGAGAAGGGCCTGGAAGCACTGCCCCTGCTCCTGCTCATGCAGCTCAAGTAGGGCTTGATGTTGCGTCTGGTGGATGCCAGCATGGGTCTTTTTCTGGCATTTCCGGGTGTCAGCACCAGTGTGACACTTCACAGGGTAGTTCAGAAAGGAGGAGATGGGAGGCAGGCTTGGGATAGCTCAAAAACCATGGGCTCTTTATTATCCACTCTATCACTTTCGCTTTCCAGCGATTTTCTTTCATTTTACGCACATACCCACGCACACACACGGCTCTGTGCTGCACAGCACTCTCTCTTGTGGTTCTCGTATCTCCCCTCTTTATCCCTGCCACCGTTCACTGAAACACAGAACACTCATTAAACAAATCTCTTGCAGATATAACTCCTTACCAATAACTCTTCCCTGCTCCATCCTCCATTCACAAACTGGTGTTCGACCACACCCCCGCTTCCACATACCCCCACAGTTCGACTGAGTCCAGGGAGCCATACAGCCTGCCGCCGACTCCCCCCCCATGCCGAGAGAGTAAATCCATCTGCAAAACAAAGGGGAGAGAGAAGTCAGGAGAAAAGAGTGGTCTGCCAGAGAGTGCAGCTTTTACATGAATAAAACCCTGTTGGCACGGCTCCATCCACTGGACCAGATCTGGCACTCCCTCTGGGGCTCTGGGGCTCCAAACAACCCAAAAGGAAGGGTCACGAATTGGTGTAACCCAAACAGAGTGGAAAAGACCGTGAGACATTGGGGTCAAGAGTATCTGCCAATATGTCAAATCTTTTGTCAAATCCAGTGTTGAATAAAAGCGAGCCGCATCTAGCCACTGTGGGACTCCTTGAGCTTCCACAGGGTGCAGACTGCTTTCCTGTAACATTTGACTGTAGATTTTAAAGCTGCTGTTCTTATTTAGCTACACCGTACCCCGTCCTCAACCGGCAGGGAATCCTTGCTTTGTTCTGTTCAGCCATTAGCCTATCAGTGATTTATAAAACCAAATGAAAGTGAAAACCAAAATATCAGCACTACAGTTTGCATACATGTGTTGTGTTTTGCATATACTGTATATGTGTTGTATACTGTATATCTTATTTCTAAAGGCAATAGGTACTTGCTTAAATCTTATTAAATATGTTACCAGCTATGCTTCTTCAACAGCCGTAGTTGTTCCACTAAGCCTTGTATAACATGTGAAATCAAACCTCGCATTTCACAGCAAAAATATCACCTTACAGTGATCTCATTCCAAACTATTATCCTATGCTAAAGTCAGTCAATATATACACCCAAAATATTACCCGGAACTGGGACTCTCCAGTTCAACAACCCACATTAAGACATCACACAGTCCATGAGTTGTCCAATGAAACTTTTCTGCACCATGAATTTCTCATCTGCAAACTCTTATAACAAATCTGCAGTACAACATTAGCTATATACTCTTACTTAAACAACCTAATCAACTAAGTCAACTCCCCAGGAACTTTGCAATAAAGTTCATCATATGGTTTATTTGCAATACTACACCAGCCGTTGGAGAGAGAGATAACAGAGTGTTAGGCTCATGTCTGCACCTTCTTGGCTGATTGGTCTGAAAACAGGATGTTATATTGGGTACAGTACAAAGCATTTTGGTGTGAAGTATACAGGCTGGGAGATTCAGTGTTGTACCCTCCTCTGTTGTCTCAATCTCAAACAGTGGTGGTAGGTGGGCTCTGGAACTGCCAATCTGCTGTAAAGAAAGCTGATTTCATCTCAGCTTTAGCTTCCCATTACTCTCTTGACTTTTTGGCACTAACTGAGACCTGGATATCTCCACAGAACTCAGCTACACCGGCTGCCTTATCCTCTGCTTATGCTTTTTCGCACACTCCACGAGAAGCTGGCAGGGGTGGTGGTACAGGTTTGCTGTTGTCTCGGGGGTGGTGCTTCACACCACTCTCCCTGTCTCATCTCAACATCTCATCCTTTGAATTCCATGTAGTTACAGTTACCTCTCCAGTCAACCTTCTCATTGTTGTCATCTACCGACCTCCTGGTCCCCTCGGGGCCTTCCTTGAAGAAATGGACATGCTCCTCAGTCTTTTCTCTATTCACACCCCTCTTACTGTCCTTGGAGACTTCAACCTCCCTGCTGACAACCTCCAGTCCTCTTGCCTTCTCCCTCTTCTCCATTCCTTTTCCTTAACTTTCAACAGCTGTCCTCCTACACATAAAGGAGGTAACACCCTTGACCTCGTCTTCAGCCGCCCCTTTCCTACTACAGACATCTATGCTATCCCTCTCCACATCTCTGACCATCTCTTGGTATCCTTCAACATCACCCTCCCTATCCTCCCTAAAACCACCAGCCATCTATACCTCTTTTCCACTCATAAAATCCTCCACTCTATCTCCCCTTCCTCCTTAGCTTCCTGCATCCTATCATCCCTTCCTGTCCCTGACTCCTTTTCCTCCCTACCATTCGAGCTAGCCACTAACACTTTCCTCTCTTCACTTTCCTCATCCTTGGACCTCCTCTGTCCTCTATCCTCTAAACCCAGGAAGATTTCCAGCCCTGCTCCTTGGCTATCAGATGTGTTACGCAGTAATCGGAGAGAATTAAGAACAGCAGAGAGGAAGTGGAAGAAATCGCAACTTGACACAGATCTTGTCTCCTACCGTGCTCTCCTGTCCAAATTTTCACCTGAAGTGACTTCAGCTAAGACTAAAACTAAGATCCTCGCAAGCTCCACAACATCTTTTCTTCACTACTCAACCCTCCGGCTCCTCCTGCTCCATCCTCCCTGACTGCTGAAGGCTTTGCCACTTTTTATGATGAGAAGAGACATTCACTTCTACTCCTACACTACACACTGAGGATTCTCCTTCTCATTCGCTGACACAGTTTTCTAAACTAACAACAGAAGATATCCTGCAAATCATCTTATCCTGCAATCCTACCACCTGCCCACTGGATCCAATCCCTTCCACAATGCTCCAGACCATCTCTCAAGACCTCCTCCCCTTCATCACCACTATCACCCCCCCCAACCCCAAAAATCAACTTTTTTAGTCCACATCAAAAGCCCTCTGCTAGTTTTTCCACATTACTGACACTTATAGCTAGTGCTAATGATATTGTAAAACGAGTGCCACAATGTTCTAATTTAGGCCTTCTAATACTATTTTTTTAAATGATGATGATGATGCAAGTGTACCTACAGGCTCCGTTTTTCCCTTAATGACAATCATGTCCTGTTCCAAACATGCAAACCTTATAATAAAGACATTTTATAAGCTAAATAAATATACTTAAGGTAGGTCTTAACATAAAGATTAAATATTCATTATTATGGATGTAACTAAAACAACATCTAGCTGGTGTTTTGAGTTGGTCCAAACTCTAATATAATGACACGTGTTGATGCTTATTGTGTTCATGTTGGATATTATGGAATGGGTGTCTGAGCTAGCTATGCTACATATTCTATGACTTCCGTTGGGGTGAAATCTATTGGAAATAAAATTTCTTCATCCATAAACCAGGTACCACATGGACCCAAGAAATAGTGGATCTGCTGCAGCATAATGGAGATGCTGAGATTTGTAAGAGAGCTCCAACTGCTGTACGCTTCCCATTTCTCGAGAACCATTATCCTCCTCCAGTTCCGTCAGGTAAAAATACATGGTTGTAAACTTCATATCCTTTGACATATGATTACAGCTTTGCTTGATAAGACTAGTGTAAAAGTCTTCCTTGGAAACACCACAGATACCAGTGCATGCACACACACACACAGGCTTTTTTTCTCCTCTACCTGTTCTCCAGGACTGGACATACTAAAAACAATGGCACCTCCCAGAGTCATCAAGACGCATCTACCCATACAGCTGGTGCCTGAGGGATTCTGGGAAAATAAATGCAAGGTGAGTGTAAATATTGAAGCAGCTCGAGACAAGGTCTGTTTTATTTCATCAAGACAGACAAGGTCTGTTTTATTTCATGGTGGAGGTTAATCTCGGTTTCATCTGGAACCAAGATTAACCTCTACCAAAATGATGGAAAGGCCAAAGTGTGGAGAAAGAAAGAAATGCTCATGATCTAAAACATACAAGCTCATCGTGGAGGTAGTGTCATGGCTTGGGCTGCTTCTGGAATGGGCTCACTAATCTTTATGGATGATGTAACTCATGATGGGAGCAGCAGAATGAATTCAGAAGTCTACAGAAACATTGCCAATTTACAGAGAAAAGCATCCAATCTAATTGGGAGGAACTTCATGCAGCAAGACAATGACCCAAAACACACTGCCAACGCAACAAAGGACTTCATCAATGGAAAAAAGTGGAAGGTTTTAGACTGGCCAAGTCACTCACCAGACCTTAACCCAATTAAGCATGCATTTCACCTCCTGAAGAGGAGACTGAAAGGAGAAACCCCCCAAAACAAACAACTGAAGAAGCTGCAGTACAAGCCTGAGAAAGCATCACAAGAAGAACACAACAGTTTGGTGATATTGGTGAGTCGCTGGCTTGAAGGGATATGCAACCAAATATTAAGTGTCATTTACTTTAATTAGGGGGCCAAGCACCAAAGGTGCATAGGCACCCTATTGTTATTCTACCTTTTTTCTTCTTCTTCTTCTCCTGACTAGTGTGTCTATGGCAGCCCATAGAACCATCTGGTAAAAAGTTATATTTTTTAATTTTAAAAAAATGCATACTGATTGGGAAGGGTCTAAGGAACATTCTGACCAAATTTGGGCCAAGTGCTGCCAACGCCCTAGTGCCACCATCGGGTCAAATTTGGGCCTAATTTGGAAGTAGGTGTATAGTCATAACTTTTGAACTGTGTGTCCAAAATTTAAAAGCCAGACATCCCTGGATTGGGTTGGGATGAGTTCAACATGATGATGTCAATTTCCTCCATTTTGGATTTTGTCAAAAACTGTTTTTTCACTTCTCCTCCTACAAATTTTGTACAATCATCACCAAATTTCGCAGATGGCATCTTCGGAGTAAGCCTCACAAAAGTTATCAAACGAATTTTGAATATTCCAAATGGTTTGTCAGTAATGGGCCAGCGAATCTGACATTGAAGCCAGTAAACAGGATGTGACGACTTTGTGCACTGACATAAAACTTGGTAACTTCAGGACCATGAACTGTGCAACAGATTTTGTGCCAGAGCCACTTACTGGTCAAAAGTTACAATAACGTGCTAAAAATGCTTACAATGAACTGCTATTTTTGCTACTCCTCCTACAAATTTTGTCCAATCTTCACCAAATTTGGCTCACGTCATCTTGAGACCTGTCTGAACAAAATTATCAAAGGAATTTTGATATTCCAAACTGGTGTCCTGTAACGTGCTGGCAAATAATTAAAAAAAAAGGATATGAGGGTGTATCTCAGCATTGCATCAATGTATCATCACAAAACTTGATAAGTATCTTCAGGACCACGCCCTGAATGTACCCAAGAAGTTTTGTGACTGTGCCACCTTGTGGTCAAGAACTGTAACAACTTACTTTTTTTTCCTTATATCATTTGAAGAATTTGTGTTAAATTCACAGTTCTTTTTTTCTACAATTCCCTGGACTATGCTGATGTTCAACATCTGAAATTCAAGTGTACTTCCTGTCAACCATTTTGGATTTTGTAAAAAAAACTGTTTTTTCACTACTCCACCTACAGATTTTTATCCAATGATCACCAAATTTGGCAGACAGCATCTTCAGACCAACCTGGACAATTTTTTTTTCAAAAGAATGTTGATATTCCAAACGGTTTGCCCATAATGTGCCAACAAATCTGATGGCGAAGCCACCAAACATGAAGTGAGGATGTATCTCAGCAATGACCTTGCACACTGACACAAATCTTGGTAGGCATCTTCAGGACCATACCCTGAGGCTATGCAACAAATTTCATGACAGTGCCACTTACTGGTCAAAAGTTACAACATGCCGAAAATGCTTCAATCTAAGCGTCATTTCTGCTACTCCTCCTACAAATTTTGTCCAATCTTCACCAAAATTGACTAACATCATCTTGATACCTGACTAAACAACTGTCTACTGCCATTCTAGCCATTCAGTGTGCTATTATACAGACAACACCTGACTGAAAGTGTTTAATATCAAATAGCATTTCTATTGAGCAATTGTCAATAAAAAACAAACACAATATAAGACAGATATAGGTTTGGTGCTGATACTTGCACAAAGTGGGAAAAAAGGCCCATTGACAAGAAAAAATATAAGTACCTTAGTTGTTTTTAAATTGCAAGGAGGAAAAAAAATTCAGGTCAGAGCAGTAGCAATTATGACCACAGGTCAAAGTAGCAACAGACAACTCCACAGGTGACAGCAGTAGTGGCAGCTGCTGCAGCAATGCCATCCTGCTGCCCATTTGTTCATCTAGACTTTTCCTTCTACAGCCAGAGAATTCCACTACTGTCTGTGGTCAAAACGTACATATCATGAGTGTGAAACTACAAATTACTCTTGAATCCCCCTGCCTAAAGTTATGGCTCTGCTTTCCTATGATTGCTTAGGCAACAATTTTAGCTTTAATTTATTTCCAGTCTATCTGTTCCAATACTTTTGCTCACCAAAAGGGTTCCAAGGGTTCCATGTTCTAAGTTGATTAACACATCTAGATGTAAGTATCAGGAAATGAAAGCTGAAATTCTGATCTCGTCTCATATTCATCTTTTGATCTTAAACCCAAATGTCTTCAGTGTATAGCAAAAACAAAAGAATTGGCCTTGCTGTTCCAATATTTTCAGAGGGGACTGTAAGCCCAATAATATGTTTGGTTGGGTTTGGTAAGAACACAAATGCTAGCCTTAATTTAAAAAAAAAAAAAAAGTAAACCAGACTTGTTCACTGTATGAAATTAGTAGCAAAAAAACATGGTCGGCAAGTTGCAACTTTGGGGATGTTTTTGCAAAGACTAATTTTCTAACTAAGTGTACGTTTCAGTCTTAACAGTTGCAACTGTCAAAAATGGCACAATGCAATACAGCTGATCGGCTTCACTAAGATCTTTAAACTTTCAGCAAAATTAATTGATTCTATTATCAACAATTTCACTCAGGGTGGTACATTTAAGTCCTCCAAACTGGTCTCAGACTTAGAATTCACTTATTACTTGTCACGCCAGCCTAGTAAATCCTACACTCCTTTTATCACAGGTCTCCTTCTCCTGAGTTCTGAGGTACTACTTCCAGGTTACTTCCTGCTAAATAGAGTGCATATGGCCAGCACATGTTATTGCCTTATCACAAAGTCTTGCCAACTTTAGTGTCTGTGTAAATTCTTAGCCATGTATAAATTCCTGTTTTTGACCTTTGCCTTGACTTTTGTTTAGTCTTTGGATCTGCCCTTTGTTTGGATTATTGTGCCTTTGCATGTTTTTGCTATCATCACAACACTGAGTTTTGGATTCTGTTTAGGTTTTGTTGTGGATCATCATGGATCATCAACCACTTCCCAAGTCCTCTTTGTTACATGACCTGTTTTCTTTTATCACTTTCACACGTTTTACTCACAAACTGTCTAATATTATACTGGGACTGGATTATGTATGAACACAAGTTTAAAGTTGAAATGCTGAAGCTCACATGCACATTATGCAGTGTTGTGAGACTTGGTCAACATGAGATTTAAATTCACACTTTGAAATGTTAAAACAAAAGGTAGCAAACACACTAGAATAATAAAAAAAATGTCTAGAAATTAGATGTAGAATTTAGGGACCTTCTGCCCATCTGAGATGGTGACAAAATCAATCACCAACTGAAAGGTACCATGTGCTGTGTGTCAAATTCAGCCTTTCTGGAACATTTTGTAATAGTTAGATGATGAAAGATAATTAAGATTCCAGAAGTTCAGTCACTTGTAATCAGAAGCCCTGGCATTTGTGCCAGAGTCTTCCTCTTCCTGAATACATCTCTTGTTTTTTTTCAGGTTATTTATGTGGCTCGAAATGCTAAAGACAACCTGGTCAGCTATTACCACTTTGATCAAATGAATCTGGTTCATCCAGAACCGGGTTCATGGGAAGAATATCTCCAGAAGTTCATGAAGGGAAAATGTGAGACTTGACAGTAACCCATAGTTAGTACCTTAAAAGTGAAGTTCTTCACTAATATACATGTCCACAGTGGCCTGGGGATCTTGGTACGACCATGTGAAAGGTTACTGGAAAGAAAGAGAGAAGAGGAATATCCTTTACATTTTCTTTGAGGACATGAAAGAGGTACAACATGATTTTCGTCTCCCAACCATTGATATCACATAGAACTTCACAATGTGGCATGATGGCTCATAGTGTGAAACTATGAATGGAAAGCCAGCATACAATGAGTTTATTCCCAAAAAGGAACATTATATCAAATGATACACAATTAAAATATATAGTATTAGCAATAGCAGCAGTAGTGACCATCCTATCATCATCATCATCATCACAGGTGCGTAGCAGATTTATTTCCAGGCCAACATTCATACTCATTATTTATTGTTTTTTTTTTCCAAATTCAGAACCCTCGTCGAGAAATAGTGAGGATCATGCAGTACCTGGACCTGTTGCTATCTGATGATATCATTGACAAGATTGTTGAGTTGACATCCTTTAATATCATGAAGGACAATCCAATGGCCAACTACTCGTCGGTCCCAAAGATCATATTTGACCACTCCATCTCTGCTTTCATGAGAAAAGGTCTGGATATACAATATTACTAATCTTTCTCCTGGTTCTGCCCAAGTCAGTATTGCATTAATGTTTCTTTTCCACAGGGGAGGTTGGAGACTGGACCAACTACTTCACACCAGCTCAGTCCCAGATGTTTGATGCGGACTATGCCAGACAAATGGCTGACGTGGACATTCCCTTTCGCACCAGCATATGAAAGCTGTCTTGAATTAATAATGAATTGCGTATGGATTAATTATGAATTATGAGAAATCTCAGCATGTAAAGTATTACTCTACGAAGGATTAGTTAAAAAAAATTCTGTTATCTCTGAATTTGTGCATGGTTACAGCATGGAGAATTTAATAATGAGTCAGATTTAATAATGTATCATAAATAAAGGCCATTTTATTATTGAAAGGACAGTCAAACTGTTTGAATAACACTGAATCTTTGGTCATGTATTGCGATAAACATTATTTTGTCTATCTGTATAGACATAATGTATCCACATGGGAACACATGTGCTCTATATATATATATCAATTCAAAAGCTTTATTGTCTATCCTAAATAGGGTAGAAAATTGTCTTTAGACAAAAGGCTCAACACACAAACAAATTATACAAATACAAATTAACAAATACATAAAAAATTCATTTTAAGATCCTATTTAAAATACCAATCGCAGTTGGGATAAAGATCTTCTTATACTTGGCCCTTTTCACTAAAGGCACTTTATACCGTCTACCAAAGGGAAGTAACTGGAAAGAACTATACAGGGGATGAGAAGAGTCTCCCACAATAACAGAGGCCTTCCTTTTTAATGCCACAGTAAAGAGATCAGTGAGAGGTGATTGTCTCTCACCAATTATTTTACTCGCCACATTTATAATCCTTAAAAGTTTGTTTTTGCTTTTAACAGAAAGAGAGTTTGATTGATATTTAATTCACATTAATCACAATTAAATGTGCAACAAATATACCTGTTGATTTTTAACTGCACTTCATGATCTGGTAAGTCTCAGGAATCAAACTTCACCAACTGCTTTTCCTGTCCACACAACATCAAGTACTCTGTTTACTCACATGTAGAAGCCACTGTCAAGAAGCATAGGTTCAGAGACCTTCTTGTAAATTGGAGTGAAGAAGGTAGTAACAACAGACAGGCTGATGAAGAGACTTTTGGGAATCTTCTCTTGGGAATGTTTACTTAACAGCATTCAGGGTAAGAACATAAAGGTTGTTGACATAATACATTAAATTTTAACAGTAAAACATTTTTCTTTGCAATAATACTGTATAGCTTGAGTTTTGTATTACTAAAATTTGTATTAGCACATACAAAAATGGCATGAGCTGTGCTTCCTACGTCGATGCTTGTATTAATTTTTAGTGGATGAGGAATCACTTACCATTGACTTTTTCGAAATACCAATTAAAATCCATTTCTTTTTTTCTTTCTTTTTTTTTCCTCAGCAGCCTCAGTTTTTATGTGGAAAAAAACATTCTACTTTCCTCTTCAGACTGGATTAGTTTCACATATAAAGTTGGGGTAATGTACTTATCTCTGGCATTTTAGTCTCAGCCAAACCTCAGGTAATGTATCCTGTCCAAACTGACATGCTGATAAAGTCCTGTGGGAAAAAATGTTTAATGCTTTTGCTTCAGTAGAAAAACCCTCCAAGTACTGCCTTTTTTCGGTTGGCCAAATTTAAAATGCAGAGCAATAAATTATAGATAACATTTAATAGGATGTCGAACATGCAAAGCTTTAGGGAATTTTTAGGGAAGTTATTGAGTTCCTAGCAGAGTATACAGTATCTCCAGAGATTTATCCCACAGAAAGAAGTGCAATTTGCGGATTTGATCATATATATAAATATATATGCATATATATGTGTGTACATGTATATATGGTCCAGAAGTATTTGGACAGTGACAGAGTTTTTGTGATTTTGCCTTTATACACCACCACAATGGATTTGAAATAAAACAATCAAGATGTGATTGAAGTGTAGACTTTCAGCTTTATTTTAAGAGGTTCCGCAAAAATATGGCATTTACCATTTAGGAATTACAGCCATTTTAAGCAAAGTACTTCCATCTTCAGGGGCTCAAAGGTATTTGGAAAACTGACTGATAAGAAGTTAATTGACCAGTTGTGGTCCATTCCCTCGTTACTTCAAGACAAATGAAGCAGATAAAAGGTTTGGAGTTGATATCAGGTATTGAGTTGGTATTTGGCAGCTGTTTGACTGGAGCTACCAATATGAAGTCCAAGGAGATCTCAATGCAAGTGAAGGAGGCCATCATTAGGCTGAAGAAACAACATAAATCTATAAGAGGGATAGCAAAAACCTTAGGTGTGGCCAAATCAACAGTTGGGTACATTCTTAAAAAGAAAGAAAGCACTGGTGAGCTCAACAACTTCGAAAGGCCTGGAAGACCAGGGAAGACAACTAAAGTCAATGATCACAGAATCCTTTCCTTGGTGAAGAAAAACCCTTTCACAACATCAAACGAAGTCGAGAATACTCTGGAGAAGGTAGTAAGAGACACCTTCATGAATGTAAATACAGAGGTTTTACAGATTAGACTTTGCCAGAAAACATCTAAAAAAAACCTCCCATGTTCTGGAATAAGATTCTTTTGACTGATGAAACCAAGATTAACTTGTACCAGAATGATGGGAAGAGAAAAGTATGGTGAAAGAACAGCTCATGGTCCAAAGTATACCACATCATGTGTCAAATGGCAATGGAACGGGCATGGGCATGTATGGCTGCCAATGGATCGGGCTCACTGGTGTTTATTGATGATGTGACTGCTGACAGAAGTAGCAAGATGAATTCTGAGGTGTATAGGGCTGTACTCTCTGCTCACATTCAGCCAAATGCTACAAAAATGATAGGACGCTGCTTCACAGAGCAGGTGGATAATGACCCTAAACATACTGCGCACGCAACTCAAGACTTTTTGAAGGCAAAGAAATGGAATATTATTCAATGGCCAAGTCAGCCGTCTGATCTCAACCCAATAGAGCATGCTTTTCACTTACTGAAGACAAGACTGAAGGCAGAAAGACCCACAAACAAGCAGCAACTGAAGGTGGCTGCAGTGAAGGCCTGGCAAAGCATCTCCAGGGAGGAAACTCAGAATTTGAGTTTTTAGAACATGGGCTCCAGACTTCAGGCAGCCATTGACTGCAAAGGATTTTCATCCAAGTATTAAAATTATGGTTACCACCCAATTTGTAGGTGAGCAAAAATATTGGAACATGTGACAGACACGTGGTTCTTGTTACCCTGGTGTGTCCTGTTAGTTTGATTGTTTAAACAATAAATAGCTCTCAACATCTACTCTTGGTTTTAGCCCTCAGTTTCACATGTGAAGACTGCATTTGTTGTTAAAAAGGATAAGCCAACATGAAGATCAGAAAGCTGTGTATGGGAGAAATGCAAGCCATTTTGAAGCCAATACAACAATTTGGAGTGTCCTGAAAAAGAAAGAAACCACTGGTGTACTGAGTAACATTGATTGGGTCAGCCAAGGATGTCAGAAACATTGTGAGAGCTGTGAAGAAAAACCCCAAAACAACATTTACATTTACATTTATGGCATTTGAAAGATGCCCTTATCCAAAGCAATTTACAGAAGTGCTTTGAAGTCTGATACTGGTTCACTAGGTCACAGACTAAGAATATCATCAGTCTAAAAACTCTGTTGGGGAGGTAATATATTAAAAAGCACACAGACAACACAAAGTGTTTTTTAAGTGCTAATTTAAGTACTTTAGGAATAGGCGGGTCTTTAGACGTCTTAGGTCTTAAGACTGCCAGTGACTCAGCTGTTCGGACATCTAGGGGAAGTTCATTCCACCACCTAGGTGTCAGAACAGAGAAGAGTCTTGAGGCATGCCTTCTTTGTATGCTGGGAGATGGTTGGACCAGTTCATCAGTGCTAGAGGATCAGAGGGAGCAGTCGTGGCCTAATGGATAGAGAGTCGGACTTGCAACCCGAAGGTGAACCTGAAGGTTGTGGGTTCGAGTCTCAGGTCCGGCAGGGATTGTAGGTTGGGGGAGTGAATGACCAGCGCTCTCTCCCACCCTCAATACCACGACTCGAGGTGAGACCCTTGAGCAAGGCACCGAACCCCCAACTGCTCCCCGGGCGCCGCAGCAAAAAAAAGGCTGCCCACTGCTCCGGGTGTGTGTTCACAGTGTGTGTGTGTTCACTTGGATGGGTTAAATTCAGGGCACAAATTCCTAGTATGGGTCACCATACTTGGCCACAAGTCACTTCACTTCACTTCAGAGGCAGATCTGCCAGGAGCAAGTTGCAGTAGTCCAGTGTCAAAATGACAAGGGGCTGAACAAGCACCTGTGTGGCCTGTGTGGATAGAAATGGATGAATCCTTCTGATGTTATAAAGAGAGCATGTCAGATTAGCAATGTGAGATGAAAAGGTCTGTTGATTGTCCATAGTAACCCCAAGGCTGCGTGCAGTAACTGAAGGTGAGATCAGAGAGTTGGGGATGAATCTCCTGGGATGAACAGCAGTTCAGTTTTGCTGGGATTAAGTTTCAGCCGATGAGCCTTCATCCATGATGAGGTGTCTGCCAGACATGCTGAGATCTGAGTGGAAACATGAGTGTCTGAGGGAGGGAAGGAGAGGATGAGTTGAGTGTCATCTGCATAGCAGTGGGATGAAAACCCATGTGAGGATATGACCGCACCAAGAGATTGAGTATAGAAGGAGAACAGAAGAGGACCGAGTACTGAGCCTTGTGGGACATCAGTGGAGAGCCTGCAGGGAGCAGATGTGGAGCCCCTCCATGTCACTTGATATGACTTAACTTCCAGGTAGGAAGCAAACAACTGCAATGCTGCACCACGAATTCCAAGACTCATGAGGTTGGACAAGAGAGTCTTGTGGTTCACTGTGTCAAACGCTGCTGAAATGTCGGATGAGGATGAGGACTGATGACAGTTTGGCTGATCTAGCAGCATGTAGCTTCTCAGTGACAGCCAAAAGGGCAGATTCTGTGGGATGTGCCGCTTTGAAGCCAGACTTGTTAGGATCTTGGAGGTTGTTCTGTGAGAGATAGAGAGACAGTTGATTGTAGGCAGTTCATTCGAGGATTTTAGAAAGAAAAGAGAGAAGTGATACTGGTTGGTAGTTGCTGATGTCAGAGGGATCCAGAGTGGGTTTCTTCAGGATGGGAATAACTCTTGCTCTCTTGAATGAGGTTGGTACATGACCAGATGTTATGGAGCCATTGATGATAATGGTGATGAAGGGGAGGAGTTCTTGTGAGATGGTCTGAGCATTGTGAAAGGGATTGGATCCAATGGGCAGGTAGTGGGATTGCAGGACAAGATGACTTGCAGGATCTCTTCTGTTGCTAGTTTAGAAAAATATGCCAGCGAAATAGAAGGGGAATCCTGAGTGTATAGTGTAGGAGTTGGGATAGAAGTGAAGTTTAAATCTTCCCATCATAAAAGGTGGCAAAGTCTTCAGCAGCAAGGGAGGTTGGAGCAGGAGGAGCTGGTGGGTTGAGTAGTGAAGAAAAGATGTTGTGGACCTTGCGAGGATCTTGTGCAGAAGTTTCCAACAGCAATCAGTGACATCATCAACAACCTCCACAGGGCAGGGGTGAGGGTATCACAATCCACCGTTCAAAGAAGACTTTGAGAGCATTAATATAGAGGCCACAAGATGCAAACCCACTCATCAGCAGTAAGAATCAGAAGGCCAAATTGGAATTCACAAAGAAATACAGAGATGAGCCACAAAAGTTCTGGAACCAAGATTAACCTCTACCAAAGTGATGGAATAGCCAAAGTATGGAGAAAGGAAGGATCTGCTCATGATCTAAAAGCTCATCTGTGAAACATGGTGGAGGTAGTGTCATGGCTTGGGCTTGCATGGTTATTGCACAGTTATTGCAAGCAAGGGATATGCAACCAAATCCATCCATTCGTCCATTTACTGTATGGCGAGCCTGGAGCCTATCCCAGGCGACTCGGGGCACAAGGCAGGGTCCAGTCTGGAAGGGGTGCCAACCCATGGCAGAGCACAATCGCACACACACTCAGACACTCATTCACACACTATGGACAATTTAGAGATGCCAGTCGGCCTATAACCCATGTCTTTGGACTGGGGGAAGGAAACAGGACTACCATAAAACCCCTGAAGTACAGGGAAAACATGCAAATCCAAGTCATATATCTGAGCCTCAGATTCCTGTTCTTGGCTGACAATAGTGGAACCCAATGTGGTCTTCTGCTGTTGTAGCCCATCCACCTCAAGGTATAATGTTTTGTGCTTGTTGAGATGCTTTTCTGTTCACCACGGTTGTAAAGAGTGATTATTTGAAATACTATATCCTTCCTGGCACCTCAAACCAATCTTGTCATTTTCCTCAGTCCTTTCTTATCAACAAGGTTTTTTCACAGAACTGTTGCTCACTCAATGCTTTTTGTTTTTCGCACCATTCTGTGTAAACTGTAGAGACTGTTGTGTGTAAAAATCCCAAGAGATCAGCAGTTCATGAAATACTCAAACCAGCCCGTCTGGTACCAACAACCATGACATGGTTAAAGTCACAGAGATCACACTTTTTCTTCATTCTGATGTTTGATATGAATATTAACTGAAGCTCTTGACCTGTGTCTGCATGATTTTTTTGCATTGCGCTGCTGCCACATGATTGGCTGATTATATAACTGTATGAATTTGCAGGTGTACAGGTGTTCAAGTGGACAATGAGTGTATGCCTAGGAAGAGGACAAAAAGATAAATGTTAGCATTTAGAAAAAAAATACTTATCACCACATGGACAAGACACAAAATTCAATATTGTAAGGGAAATATTACAATATTCAGGCAGCTGACAACAATCTGGTAACTTGACTGATTAAGGAACAAGAGCAAAACAAAACAAGCCAGCAGATGTTCACACATGAATATCTGAGTTAATAGAGTACTTAGTATTGCATTTGCTTAATGCAAAGTTTTAAAAAATCTGTCTTGTCATCCATTATTTTGGCTAATATTACGTCCAAAACAAGCTCTTGATAACTGGAAGAGGGTCGTCTGTTGGGCACATTTCAGTGAAAATGGACCAGTTTTCCAATGCTTATTAAGGATCTGTAAATATGCTACTGGCATACTGTAGTGGCCAAAAGTACAAAAATTTTAGAAAATAATTCCTGTGGGATCGCATCCTAATTTGCAAATAACCCAAAGACAGGTTGTCTTCTTGAAAGAGTTGAAAGGCTGATGCCAAGAATATTTGCAATGGAAACCCATGCCATGCCAGCTTCTCTTCATTGGGAAAGTTGTTCTGCGGTTATAAGATACCATGCAGTATTTAGGAGAAGAGGCTGGAGATGGGTTTAGAACCTCATCACCTTATAGATTCTAAGCATCAAATCCAGGGTATTACACATTGTTTACTGGCCTACTTGTTTTTTAGATATTGAGGTCTGGATGAAACTCAAGCAATTCAAGTGACCAGTCAAAGAGGCTAACATCTATACAATCATAATAGTTAATATAATAACTCTGCTTATCATTTTCACCACTGTAACTAAATAAAAAATTCTCTGATGCCATGAAAGAATTATGAGAGAATTATGTCTTCAGATTCACCCCCCTGGCTATGGTAGATGGATCCCTGGGGGTCCCCATAACCCACTTTGAGAACCACTTTGCTTAATACAAACATACCTTGATTGTCCTCTGGTCTGAATGACTGGTAGCGAATCTGAAGGTATAATTCCCTCATGGCATCATGCAGGTCCCCAACTGTGCCAATCAGTCCACCATCACCTTTAAAGAATATGAAAACTGATTCTAGGCTAATTTTTTTGTCTTTTCAAGGTAGACTATTACACTTACTACCATTATACTAAGTGCAAGACCTGAGCATTTACACTGTCTCAAATAATTATTAATAGATGGAAGTGTTCCGCAAGACAATGACTGGACTCCAAGTCATTAAAGTTTCTGCCTTGAAAAGCTGTTTTTGTGGCTACTAAACATGTGTGGAGTTCTTCAAGATAACGTCTAAGTGCATGGCACATTGTGTAGCTGTGTACAGTGAATGTGTCAAGAGTTCACAAGATCACTCTATTGACTTCTGTTTAGAGCTATATCTTCAGCTTGAGATGCTACTATCCTACAAAAATACATTTACTCAAGGACATGGGGTAAGCAGGGGTGAGGTCAGACCTGTTACAATGTCATGGCCAGGTCAGACACAATGACTACGTTTACATGCACATCAAATTCCGCTTAAGGTGTATATTTGGGCTGCAGTCAGATTCCGAATACGATGTTTACATGCGTACAGGCATCGGAATATTCCTGTTTACATGGTTGTTGTAAGATTGCCTGAGTTTCCGTTCCTAAATACCTAGCCTACAGCTACGCATCTGATAACACCCTCAATTCCTTGTGGGCTGAGCATGCACATATACTGTATCTCCTTTCAGTGGATTTTCTGAATAAGGTGTTTACATGCAACACATTTCCGAATAAAAAACAGGCATATTACAGGGGTGGGAATCGGAATTTGGGGAATCAGAATATTGCCTTAATCTGAATCGGGCAGTCGGATTGCGGTGTTTCCATGACTCAATACTAATTAGAATATTGCTAAATTCCGATTAATATTGGAATATTGATGTGCATGTAAATGTAGCCAATGACTTTATTGAGGTAGCAATCTAAAATGGGGTAAAATAATAATCCACATCTGTTACAACCCCAATTAGTCTAGGGGTACATGGGGAATAACACTTATTGGATTATTAAAATATGAGTGGTGTGCGGGTAATCACGGACCAGTGACCAGAAGTGCAAAAACAATCCACGTGATTTATTTATCAATATACAAGTGAAGTGTGTAGTGTTGGGTGAGAGTGGTTATATTTACAACTATTTACAGTAATACAGAGAAGGACACAAAAGGGGAAAAAGGGACGCGAGCGGCACCAAAGCAAAGAAATGAACAAAACAAAACCAATCTACCTATTTAGCCCTCTAACCTAACTACAAACAAAGATAGAAAGTAAATCTTCAGCGTCCAGGACGCTCTAACTACCTATACTAACTAGCCAAACCAAAAGTACAGAGGGTGGTGCTCGCTCCTAACCTAGTGTGTCTAATACAAACGGACCTCCTGCGTGCTGCACCATGTATGTCACGTGACGTACTTACCTGTCCCCTTTTCCCCAACACAAACAGAGTCACAACTAGGGTAACAAACAACAAATTTACCATACAAACACGTGACTATCACAAAGCGGGGAAACATGGAACAAATGACATACAAGGACAAACACAGTAAGGCAGCGTAACTCAACACAGAACAAACAGAGACACAACAGCATTTTAGTTTAACGTAACCAGGACAACAACAACTTCTTCTGAATGAATGGCAGCGGGTTTTAAATAGGCGGGGTCAGAGGCTGATTGGATGTCACGGTCGATGACATCAGCGGGGTTAATTGAGACAGACAGGAACGTTATCCAATGGGGCGACCGCTGCAGAGAGAGAGAGAAAGAGAGGGAGGGCGAGAGAAAAGGGGGAGAGAACAAAACACAAAAAACACGCGAACATACCCCAGAACGTAACAACATCCATAGAAAATTATATAAAATGGCACCCCCTATGTGTAAGCAATATTTGTTTGTCTTCCGGAAAGCTACAAACAGTCATAGCTAACATAACAGTAGACTACATCTTATGAAGTACATTAGTGTTACTAATTCAATATCATTATCTAAAAGTGACTAACAACAAACTGATGGAATCCAAAATTATACCTCCAGCTAATGAATATCATTCCTGTAAAACAGTTTGACCAATGTTTGCTATGATCGGTGGGGAAAATGGTTAGCTATTGTGTTAAATGTGTTAGCTAGTTAAGCTTGCTTGTGCCTGTGGATCATTACACTCGTTGACAGTCCTCGCCTTTGGACAATGATGAAATGAGCGTTCAAAATTTGCCAGAGATGCTGTAGTGTGCGTTCCATTATTATTCATTTATTTATATAAATCTATCACCGCCAGATTTCGCAAGTCGTTCAGTTTCGCTTCTTATGACATTAGTAACCACACTGACAAATAATTCATTCATCTTCAGTAAGTGCCTTATCCTGTGGATCCAGAGCTTCTCCTGGAAACACTGGGTGCAAGATACACACACTCACACACGCATTCACTGACTACTACTACTACTACTACTACTAATAATAATAATAATAATAATAATGTGTTACTGGGGTGGCCAGAGGGGTGGCCATGATTCAGGCTGTGGGTGACACTGGCCACGCCAATGGAAACTGCGCCACTTGCAAGGCAGCTTTAGACTTTTATTATGACACACAATCCAGCACGCTTACCCGGAAGTGTTCCTGGATGCCGACAATAACAAGCTCCGCCGAAATGCGTCAGTCGTAAAGATTTAGTGATAAATAAAACGACTGTATTTTTGTGTCTTTTTCAAAACAACGCACGTGCCATCGTATGTGAAAACCAGTACTCTTATTTTCCAGTCTCGAGCCAGCTGCGTTAAACTCCGGAGTGAAATAAATACATCTATATTTACATATTTCTCCGGCAACACGAATCGGTGGGTTTTTGTTTGTTTGTTTGTTTGTTTATTTGTGCGGGGATGGAGATGTCTAAAGCGGAGCGGCTGAACGAGCGCGTGAGCGAGCTGCTGACGGCGGCGGTGCAGCGCGTGCTGGAGGCGGTGCGGGACACGGTGCGGGAGTACGAGGAGAAGAGCGCGCAGACGCAGAGGGAGAACGAGAGACTGCGGAGGAGAGTGCAGGAGCTGCAGGACCAGCTGGACAGGGACACCGCAGGTACGCACAAAGTATTGGCACCCCCTGGTTTCCATTCCTGTCTCTGTCTACACTGCATCAGGCGCGCGTGCGGGTTCTCCAGCTTGTCCATGTGGGGGGTCTATGCAGAACCCTATAATAGAGTTTCCTTATTAAGATTAGGGTTCTAGATAAACCATAAGCTCTTAAACTCCAGGTCCAGACTCCTGGATCTCCAGGTCCTTTAATGACTATGCAAGCGAATGATGTATACTTTTGTCTCTGTCTTACTTCTGTTTTTTTTTTTCCCCCCATCTTCCCCTCATCCATGTGTATTTAGTTTCCCACATCACTGCCCAGCTCACTGTTTCTCCTCCTCCCACTTCGTCTGGCCAGAAGAAACCGTCATGCAGTCGTCAGTCGGACACGATGGCACCGAAAGACAAGCCGTGTTTCAAAGAGGAACCTCCCAATGACGCGCAAAACGGTTTGTTTCCCGCCGAAATAAAAACTGAAATGGAACAGTCAGACTATCCAGCTGCAGAGGAACCCGTGCTGGAACCCGTTCTCCAAAACACCTACTTCCCCTGCGCACATTTGCAGTACCACGCGTCTCAGAGCGAGCCGGACTTCCCTGCAGCGCCTCCCTGCAACAACGCGGACACTCTGGACACCTTCGTGGAGCATTTCCCCTTCGAGGAAGACGGCTGGAGACAGCAGAGCCGGGACGAGCGCCACGTCTGCCTTCTGTGTGGGAAAAACTTTAACCGACTCGCCAACCTCCGCATCCACCAGCGCTGCCACACGGGGGAGAAGCCGTACACGTGCTCGCACTGCGGCCGGCGCTTCAGCCACAGCGGAAACCTGCAGAAACACAAGCGCGTGCACACGGGCGAGAGGCCGTACCAGTGCCCGCAGTGCAGCAAGAGCTTCTGCCAGTCCAGCCATCTGAAGAAGCATCAGATGGTCCACACGGGCCGACACGTCACCGTCGCCCGGAGGAACATGGAACTCTGAAGGAACCTCGAAGTGTCAAAAGTAACCGTAAACTGCAAATCCAGTCAAGTTTGTGTCACTTTTTTCGTTCTGGCTCCGCCCACTGCACTGTTCTGATGCTGAAAATTCGTTCAAAGCTCACAAATTGTGATCGTGTTTCTTAACACGTAAAACCTTAACACAGTGTTCACAAGGCTACATAACACCTACATAAGCCCTTCCTGACAACGGTCACAAGCCTGCATGTATAAAACCTTATTCTAACAAAACTGTGGTCTTTCATTTTAACGCTACGTGACACCGATTTTTTTTGTTGTTGTTGATATAAGGTCATTATTATACATTCTGAAACTATTTGGCGCCTTAAGCTCAAACTTGGATGCACAGAAGTTTGCACGTGTGCTATATTTCTACGTACGTACAAGTGATCTTGCACAAAAAATGTCCAATGGCGTTAATTCGGCTGAAGAAGAAGCGCTGCTCTTTAAAAACTTTTTTAATATTGTTTGTGTATGTTAAGTCAAGCTACTTGATTTAAAACATTAGTGACACCTCATTACTAAAAATCGTTGATAGCTAGCAGTTTGAAAAATGCAGAAAACTCATCGAGGTTTAACGTTTGCAGTTTTCCACGTGAGACTCTTCACGTGTCAATGTTCTCGTTACGCCGACTTACATACGACAAGCTGACTTCGTAGCTCAGTGATGTAACGAAACCTCACCGCAGAAAAATCTCGTAAACTGTAAATTAAATTCTAAACATTAACGGTTATTAACGTTTGAGCATTATTAATACATCTTTTATGAAAATTTTTGCATTTACCAATGTTTTAAAGTCTCTTCTTCTCTGATGTTCTTTGGCTAATTAAAGGTGGCTGAAACGAACCCACGGCTGCGACTGTCTGTAACACACAAAGACGATTTAATAAAACTTAATAAAAGGAAATACATTTCAGTAACTTTGGTTATTAGGCATGCTAGTTCTAGCTAGCTAGTATTATATTAGCCTAACATGACAGACATCAAAAAACTTTTTTTTTTCTGGTGACCAAAACATTTTATGACACAAATATCATCATAGCAGCTGAAAAAGTTGGAAGCGTGGCTGGGTATCTATGTTACCGTTAGCATAGCTATGTTAATCGGAGATATCGATCTCAAGTAAGTATCTCATAACAGGGGTGTTCAAACTGTGGAGCAGTGAGGGGTGATGTGGAAAACACGGAGAATGAATTTAAAAGACGTACTCCAAAATACAGCAAAAGAGCAGTCTTTATTTCATGATACAAACAGCAGACGAGCCAATCAGCATCTGCGCATATTAACTGACACTCTCTGGAAGCTCCGCCCCCTTCCCCCATTTCATACCTTTAATGTTTTGACTCGTGTTCGCAGTGCGTTCTAGCGTTCTATCTAGGTAAATCAATGTTTTGAGTTCACAAAACAACACTTTTTGACCAAGGCTGAAAATTTTGAGTGAAAAAAAGATGAACTAGGCCTACAACAAAGTGTGAAATGTAACACTGTACAAATATTGGGCCTAAAAAAACGTTCGTATCCTACTCGTGTTCCTGAGTGTGTGTAAATTTACACATAGACTGATGTAAGCCTCGACTGATTGGTTTTGAATCTTATTAATTTGCAATACTGTGTTCTTAAGTACAGATTACACTGTCAGGTTTAAATGGCCTGTTTATTTTAATTACACACACAAATTAAATATTTTTTAGATCCATCGCTTCACATAGGCCTAAATGGCATTAAGGAAATATTACATATATAAAGACAACAAGCAGGTCAACCCAAATCCATTATAAGACAAATTTTTTTAATTTCAAATCATTTTTTTCACTTTCTGCTCTGTGAACTTGGTCTTTTTATGGAGTATTGTGGGTGTCACCAAGCGCAAATCAGCTGTGGTGTGCACACGCACCCGGTAATTTGCAGGTGATTTATCAACACACGCAAGCGAATATGAAGAAAATCAGCTTTTACGAAATTTTTGTGAATCTGGAGAAAAATTTTTTTGTTCGGTTTGGCTTACACAAACGTTTATACACAACGTTACACAAAGATGAGTATGAGGCCCAGTGTTAGCAGATATATAGCAGATTAGCAGATTATACTTTTTTTTTGGGGCCATCACATCCGCTGTATGATAAGACTGTGGTTTAGTAAAAGTCCTGGGCAAATGGGATGTTTTCAGACTTGAAGTAGCGTCTTCACCAGTTTGTTTTTGTTGTGCGACAGTTCTCGTGTTTTTTAAACGTCTGCCATATAAAATCTCTCAAAGGTGGGGAAAAAAAAGTTTTAAATTTGTCATCCATTTCTGACATATTCAAATCGTTTTGGTTTGTTTTAAAAATGTCATTATGTTTCATCATAGAGTTTGAGTACAAGTCAAATTTATTTATTTTTTTTTTTTTACGGGGAAAAATGGTTGAATATTTTTTGTCAACAAAATCAACGGTAACTGTTATTCAGATGTTATGACATTGTTAAAATATAATATATAAATGTAAATTCGTACATTTACTGAGCATAATCATTTTTTATTATTTCTAATATATTATTTACAATATTTAATAATAATAATAATAATAATAATAATTCCCCATTTCCAGCAATCATAATGTAGCATTATTGTAGGTTCTCATTTTTAAAAATCACATAAATAACAAAATGCATCACACTGTATTTAAGGACTGGGGCATCGCCACAATTCTTATGAGCAGGAATATGAAGTTCACTTGACAGATTTTTAAAGTATCTGAGAAAATATAGGCGACTCTACTGTTATTACATGATTTTCATAACAATGTCCTTGCAGATATAGGAGGAAGCGCTCAGCCTTGTTCCTTATTTACGATTTAATCCCTCATTTGCTATATCACATTATAAAAGCAACGTTGTGACTCCGACATTCGAGACGCATGTACCTTGACTCAGGAGTTATATCAGCTTGATATAATTGACGAACGCAGCCTTTATGACAGCTCACGCAAGCCTTTAGGAATGTTAATTCAGGTTTATATCAGTTGTCGTAAAGGGCTTATGTAGGTGTAACGTAGCTCTATGAACACTAGTTTTAAGTTTTACTGTTGTAATTGGATGCTGGTTAAAATGTAAGCGTTGTACAGATGAAGGTTTATGTATCCGATGATGGATTTGCAACTACATTTATCTCATTGTTTGTGTTCATATACGATTCTTTTTCTGACAGGAAAAATACGTCCGACCTGTTGCTTACTGACGTGTTCACGTCTTCAGAGACAAAACAACATGATAAAACTCTCACTTTGGATAAAAGTGCAAATAACAGTCTTCTGTGTTTATAAATTATTCAGTGTGTTTTGTGGCTGCAGAAAAATATCTGTACATTATCTGCATAATGTAATGTATTATATAATTTAATGTTTTTATGTAATATATTTTATTTAAAGAATAATAAAGGGTTCAAATTTTTTAATGCCAAATAAAAAAAATGTCTGAGGAGCATCTCTACATCTTTACTCTCCACCAGCATCTATGAATAAGCATGAATATGCTATTTAGGACACGCCCCCATGTTCCAATATCACTGCTAGTAAGCTAGCTTACATTAGTCACATAAGTGGGATTTCAGTATCAAAGTCTTTAAGGGTTCATTGGATAATTAAGTGTTTTTAGTTTCCAGATAGGGTCAATAACTGGGCAGCTTCTGTGGCTAAAGTTCCCAGGTTCTAATTATTTTCACATCCATTGTGATTGTTCCAAAGCTATAAGACATTACAAACTGAGTACATATGTAGCCCCACCCCCAAATCAGTTTAATACAGAAATACTGTGTATTAAATGGGGAAAATGTCAATTCTGCAAACTCCCAGCATCCAGAATAAGTTTTTGACTTTAGAGCGACTTTAAAGCTGTATTTTCTGCCTTATTCCAGTGTCAGTGTTGGAAAATGGCATGATGTTAAACTTTATGTTAACAAGTCGATCTTATAAAAGTGGATTCTACCAAGTTTCACCTTCACAGCTGAGGTGGATATGAACAGCAATAAAACAGCGTTCATTATCATTTTCTACTGCTGGATACAGAAATTCAGAGCGCATCCTTACAAAATGATATTTTTTCCTACATTAGTATATTCAAAGGTAATTTTTAATCTCACTCAATATAAAAGAAAGCCTGAATAAAAACATGTGCACTTGCAAGGAGCTGAAAACGATGGAGAAACAGTTACAAAGCAAACAATATATATATATATATATATATATATATATATATATATATATATGTGGTATATAGTCACTGAGCATTTTATTAGGAACATCTGTACACCTACAAATTCATGCAGTTGCCTAATCAGCCAATCATGTGGCAGCAGTGCAATGCATAAAATCATGCAGATACGGGCCAGCAGCTTCAGTTAATAACCAGCAGCTTCAAATATCAGAATGGGTAAAAAAATTTGATAATCTGTGACTTCAACTGTGGCATGATTATTGGTGCCAGATTGGCTGGTTTCAGTATTTCAGAAGATGCTGAGCTCCTGGGATTTTCACAACCAACAGTCTCTAGAGTTTACACAGAATAGTACAATAAAGAAAAAACAATGAGTGAGCAACGGTTCTTTGGACTGAAACGCCTTGTAGATAAGAGAGATCAGAAGAAAATGGCCAGACTGAGGCTGCAGTGGGCACAGACTCACCCAAACTGGACAGCTGAAGACTGGAAAAAGATCAAGTGTTTTTTTTTTTCTTTTTTTTTTTTTCTAATCTTCAACTTCAACTTGATAGCCTCAGATTCCTGTTCTTGGCTGACTGGAGTGGACTGACTAGATTTATATATATATTTGATTTATGTTTTTTTTAAAAGTTTAACAGTTTGTATGTGTGAATATTCATAAGTGAAGTGAAAGGAAAAGACAAAAGGAAAGATTTAAAGAAAGGGAACAAGAAAGTGAGAAATAGGGAGGATGACAATCCAAGAATAAAAACTGAGAGAATGAAAGAGAAAGAAGGCAGCAAGAGAGAAGTGATGGATTAGACTGGATAACATGGGCAACATTTTTTTTTTTTTAAATGAAAAAGACATTTTTGCTGATCATGACAGAGCTCTTCAAACTGAACACAAATATACAGTAATTTCAGACTGTAGGAATTTGAGGAAACACTGGATAGTACAAACACATTGAACTAGTTCCGCTGACCTAGAAATGATTTGTTGCTGATTTCCCTTGTAGTTGAAGAAGTCTAAATGTGAATGCAGAGAATCTTCAGTGACATGTTAAACCCTGTGGTTTTGTAAGCTGAAAGCATTTTGTCATCCAGCTGGATGTAGTTTTGGTGCTCTTTAATTCCCAAGAAAAGCAATTCTGTGCAATTCTGTCCAGCCCCACTAGAAGAAGCTCTTCAAACTACCTGTCGCTGATGACTTGCTTGATTTCTGGACCAAAAAAAAAATCCTTCCTTTATCTTGGAATAAGTCATTTTGGAAAACATCTGTTTCAAATATTGAAATCCTTTACTTTCCTTGTTCATTGCTTTCATAAAGATTTAGTTTTATAGGATGAGGAGGCAAAAAATATCTTTGTTGAGTTAACAAGTGCTTTATGCTCCACACTTTTCTGTCCTGAAACCATATGCTTACAGCGTGGCCCATCACTTTAGCACGGCTCTTCACTTTAGCCCATCACTTTAGCACGGCTCTTCTATTCACAACTGAAACAATAGGACTCGGAGTATCCGAGCTGCATTTCTAGCATACGTCATGTGATCTAAGTGCCCAGTCATGTCCGGAAAACATTTCTTTATTGCATTGAAATTAATGACTGAAAACACAAAATAGGCAATTTCAGTTAAAAAAAAAGGCACATGACAGGAATCTTCCAAGGTGATTTTCGAGCTCAGCAGCACAAGGTCCACATGATAGACCCAAAACTTTTCAGGTAGCAAAATATTTGTTGTCTGGTGTAATCATCTGGTGTCGATTGATATTTCACCACTTTTATTTATTTATTTATTTTTGTTTTATTCTCGGCTCAGAATGACCCGGACACGTGTACCTGTGTAAGATAAATATGAACGAGAAGTAAAGCAGATGTAGAGTAAATATGTTCTTGCCTGATCCATCCTGATGCCCTACTTCTGGTTGGAGTTCTCATCAGGTTGAGATCACTTGCTGCAGCAGGGGGTGGCCCCACATGGACGGCCTGAAGATCATTGGGATTGCTGGTGATGGTTCCACTTGGGTGCTATGGAGATGGCTTGGGGATCTCATATGGAGTTGTACTGTAATGGCTTGGGACTGCGATTGCTGTGGTGGCTTTGGGGCTGCGGTTGCCACGTGCCGCTTTGTACTCAGGACTCCATCAGTGGACGGTGGATAGATTTTAACCAACCGGACTTCTTGCAAAAACTGTGATGAAATTACTGGTTGCGTAATTGCACTATTTGTCCATGTAGTACACAGTTATAGAAGTGAATTATTTATAATTGCACTATCCATTATCAGACAGATGAGGATGGGTTCCCTTTTGAGTCTCGTTCCTGTCAAGGTTTCTTCCTCATGTCGTCTCAGGGAGTTTTTCCTCACCATCGTCACCTCTGGCTCGCTCATTAGGGATAAATTCATTTATAATTTATATCCTGAATTTATATATCTCTATAAATCTGCTTTGTGACAGTGTCCATTGTTAAAAACGCTATACAAATAAAATTTAATTGAATTTGAATTTTTTTTTACTCCGAACAGAACACAAGGGTTCAGCTTAAATGTAAAAAAAATAAATAAATAAATAACATTTTATCCAAACAAGAAATGGACAAATTCTCATAGAACATTAAACAAGTGGGGCCTAATTAAGAAAATTATTGAGAGGCGAGAAAGAAGAAGAAGAAGTGATGATAAACAGTAGGGCTGTAAGCTGTAGGCCTTGATTTCCATTAATTAGGTGACGATTCCACTGAATATTTGACGATACCACTGATTCGATACATTTTAATCGACATGTGACTAACTTTGTTCACAAAGTTCTGGAGGAGGCCTAATGTTTGTGTGGGAATGATAATGATGTAGAGAAAGACTCTCCGAAAAGTTTGTAAAATTGCCAGAAAATCATCTTGCCAGCCTGTTAAATGATTTACGGATTAAAATCATGATTTTTTTTTTATACCGAAGTTGTTTGTCCTTTTTCGATAATAATCAACTGTAAATCAATAATAATCGATTGTTACATCGATCCAAATCTCCAGTGACCACCTGACAAACGCTGCAGCAAAACAACAACTTTCAGAACTTTTATTTTGAAATCCGCGGCGATACCGGAAGTAAATAAAAGCTCGCTAGCGACTGTGGCTGGAGGAGTGTGCCTGATAACAGCGATAAAAACCGAAACAAATAGTCATTAATTTGTTTATTAACGTGGCATATTCTCGGGAATATATTTGACTCGTATTTATGTATTTATTTATTTTTAATTAAACCCATAGCGGTGAAAGTCTCTTCACTAATCACCGGTTATTAGTTGTTGCTGTTGTTTTGCTTCCGTGTTTGTTTACTCTATAACGCGTTATTATCGCTTTATTAACAAACCGGTTGCCATGGCAACGGCGGCGCTGGATAAGAGCCTGTCTCGGTAATTTATGTTTTATTTTCTAATCCGCTGTCATGCATTCTTTGAGCTGATTTCATTTACTGTGCTCAGTGAGTCGGTAGGTGGGATATCTGAGAGCGCTGCTCGCCCTCTTGCGTGTAAAACCGGTTATTAATTAATCCGGAAGCTCGATTGTTCACTTTTCACCCAGATTTGAGGGAAAGAAATGGAATGCTGGCCATTGTTTTCAGGGGAAAGTATGCTCAAAAACTCCCTAGAAGTCGCCCGATGACATCACGGGTTCATTTGCATATTAAAATGTTTTTACATGGAGAAGGAAGGTTTTCTGAAGACACTTACAAAACAATAGACTGTAACTTATTCCTTATGGAAAGGAAAAGTCTTTAGCCAAGGCACCAAAAATTGAACTATTTAAGTGTTTACAAAATTCTGTCAAGAGAAATGAAGCGGTGGTAGTGACGAGTCGGAAACTAGACACGAGGAAAACGCTTAGAGATTGAAAAACTTGCTTTTATTACCGTAAATATTGCCAAGAAGAGAGTTTAAAACAAAGAACAAAGAAGTGCACAAGGTGGACAAACAACGATGATCAGTGATTGGTTGTTAAGAAAACACTGGTGATCAGTGATTGGTTATTGGGAACAATGGTGATCAGTGATTGGTTGTTAAGAAAACACTGGTGAGCAATGATTGGTTGTTAAGAAAACACTGGTGAGCAATGATTGTTAAGAAAACACTGGTGAGCAATGATTGGTTATTGGGAACAGTGGTGATCAGTGATTGGTTGTTAAGAAACACTGATAATCAGTGATTGGTCATTGGTCATTCATTCTTTATTCTTCAGTAACGGTTTGTCCTGATCAGGGTGGTGGAGCCGTACCCCATCCTGAGAACACTGAGCGTCAGGCAGGAATACACTCTGGATGGGACTCCAGTCTGTCACAGGACACATGCACACACAATCACACACTCCTTTACACTCAGGGGCAATTTAGACTCACCAGTTCACCTAGACGCATGTTTTTGGGAGGTGTGAGGATACCGGAGAACCCAGAGGAAACCCACGTGGACGTAGGGAGAACATGTGAAACTCCTCCGAGACAGTAACCTGAGCTCACAATAAACCGGGAGCTGTGAGGTGGCTGTGTTACCCGCTGCACCACCATCTCGCCCCATTTTTACTTTCTCAGCGCAGTTACGTAACACAGTAATAAATTGTAGTGTTTATGTTCTGTATGTTAAGAATTTACTGAACAATGAAAAAATAGCAAGGAGCGATTTGGGAGCCAAAGAGTCATCTCTTTTCAGCCAGCTGAGCCGAGTGCACTAACTAAAGTAAAAAGAGAAATTGTAAGGAGTAAGTTTACAGGATAACTTTTTTCTTTATCTCATCAAAGGAGCAGTAATGTGTCCAAACTGGAGCGACTGAACTGCCGTGTGGTGAAGCTGCTGACTGCGGCGGTGCAGGAGGTGCTCGAGGCTGTGAGGGAAACGGTGTCTGAGTATCAGGAGAAAACAGCTCGGACGCAGAGGGAGAACGAGCGACTGCGCCTGAAATTACAGGACGCCCTGAAGAAACTGGAGAAGGAGCGAGAAGGTGAGTGTCGTGCTTTCAGGAGAGAAAGTCAGATGTTTTTTTTTAACATTTTTCTTACTAATAATGTCATTTTCCTGTTGTTTTTTTCTCCTCACGTTTACAGTGTCGAGACTCGCGTCCATCTCCTTGTCCATCAACCGCCAATCCACTGAGCCTCAGCAGATGCCCGAAGCTCAACATGTCTCTTGTTTGAAACAGGATTCGGTTGTTAAAGCAGATGCAGAACCTGAGGCGGTGTGTGACCTGCAAGTTGCACTTACATTACCTGATACGAGTACGCCAAGAACCGAGCAGGTCAACACCTCGGATTTGGACCGCACCGCTAAAGGAACGGAACGTGGCACTTGTGTTTCTGATGCCTCATCGTGCGTAGGCATTAAAACCGAACCTGTTGCATCCGAATGTTCCCAACAACAACAACAACAACAACAGATCCCTCAAGTTGTGGTTACCATGGGTGAGGATCAGAGAGACCAGACAATCAGGCAGGACATCAGCTCGAGTCTGTACGTCCAGTCGAACCTCAGCACACTCGGAAGGTGTGTCGGGAACAGTTGGAGCACGATGTCTTCCCTGCAAGGACTCGAAAGACAGCATCACAGTCCGCGAGACGAGGAGCACCACATGTGTCAGGTTTGCGGGAAGACCTTCAGTCGTGTCGGGAACCTTCGGATCCATCAGAGGTGTCACACCGGGGAGAAACCGTATCGCTGCCTGGTGTGCGGCCGCTGCTTTAGCCAAGCAGGAGACCTGAAGAAGCACAAAAGGGTCCACACCGGAGAGAAGCCCTACTGCTGCGTCCAGTGCGGCAAGAGCTTCAGCAGGGGCGAGAACCTCAAGCGGCATCAGAAGATCCACATAGGAGACAGATTACGCCGCCAGAATTTGTGGAAAGATTCTCATGGATTGGCCATTTGACTTTACAGGGACAACATCTGGAATTCAGTAGTGGAGCTGACATGATGATATAAGAGCATGATGTACTTGCTGGAAGAACATGGAGCACTAAACACAAGGTCTGGAGTAAGTGCTAGTCCTCGGGTGTGCACAAAGTCATCCATCAAGCAAGCAATTTTTAAAAGTTGCAAATTGCTGTGGTATAAGAGGAATAAAACACATTTGGACATGCTGTTATAGAAAAATAATCAGCTGGGGTAGTAACGGTAACGTCGCTTCATCACATCACCCCAACGTTGATTATTTTCCTCATGAGATGCCATTTTGTGGAAAAAATTGGACCACAGTGTGCTCATTTCCAACTGGGGGAATGGAGCCTATTTTTTACAGACAGGAAAAATATAACCAGAAACCGCAAATGCATAAAGTAGTGAGTTTTACTGTATGACAATATCCCATTTTTTTTGGGAGTTTTTTAAAAGGTCTTTTGAAATTATATGATTATTAATAACACTGTTAAAAATTAAAATCTGCACTTTTAACACGCGTTTTACAGCCACAGATGGACAACATGGACGTATGGATGATCGTCTTATCGATGTTAAGCTGGAAATGCTTGTGAGATTTATTTTGTTCTTATTTTCAGAAAATAAAGAGAGAATAAATGATTGTATGAAGACAGCTTATGTACACGTAATAGTGATGATTATGGATTTTTACTGAATTATCTGGACTTTGTTTTAATAAAAGAATTTTCCAAATAAATTAGTCAGAGCTGCAAAAAGTATTTTTGATCCTAGATAAATTTGGTTATTACATTTGTGATTGCATTTCCATTCAAAAGCTTTTGAACATCTATATTTTAGCATTTTTCATTAAACAATCTAGGGGCATTTTTTTTTATGAGAGAATTGAGAAAGCCCGGTGACTGATCTAATTGAAAAGGCAGAAATCTTGAACACTACTTCATTTCATAACTAATAGTGCCGAGTTCATAAGAGTTCACCTTTAATAGAGCTACATCAAAATTTTAGTGTACCGGGTGATTAAATACAAAAAATGTGATTGTTGGTGATACAATTATTGAATAAAAGTTCAAATAAAACATTTGACGGGTTTTTAAACTCTTTTAATCGGCAGCATAGGTATCGGTTTAAAACCTGATATTGAAAGGTGAAAAGTGTACAGAAGTGTACCAGCTGATGAGCTGATGATTTTCCTGTTCATTTCTGAAAGAGTGTGTTTCCTAACTCTTTTAAGAACTTTACTCAATAAGAGGTCAGTTTTGCAATCCCTTTACAAACACGTAACACACGTAACTCTGAGCTGTACAAAGTTCATACTTCATTCCCGTGATGAATCTTATGGTGCTGATGACAGATTAGATAAAAGCTGATGCTCCTCTTCCTGGAACAGTAGGCAGAGGTGTTATATACAGTGAATATAAAAAGTCTACACATCCTGTTGAAATTGCAGGGTTTTGTGATGTCATGTCAGATCTTTTTCCACCTTTAATGTGATATAGCAACCAACAACTTTCAAGTGAAACAAAAACAGACATGTTTTAGAAAAAAAGAAAGAAACTTAAGAAAAAATCTGCTTGAACACCTTTTTATAATGGGGAATGTGACATTAAAACTTCCGTGTTCAAAGGTAATTATCATACACCCCAAATAAAGATCAGCTGTTTCTGTTTCTGTTTCTCGACATCATCTTGATTTCATTGAACTGCTGAATCCATGGTCCTGCAAAGCCCTTACAAAGCAAGCACTGTCGAAAGGTATCAGGAGACAGATACAAAAGAATTTTGAAAACATTAGATGTACCATGGAACACCGTGAAGGCCACAGTGGAGAAAATGGGGCACCAGAGTGACATCACCAAGAACAGGACGTCCCTCCAAAATTGACGAATGGATAAGAAGAAATCTTATCAGGGAGGCTGCCAAGAGACCTTGAGCAACATTAAAGGAGCTGTAGGAATAACTGACATGTACTGATTGCTCTGTGTATGTGACAACAAACATATTTTTCATATTTTTCACATCTGGGGTAGAGAGGTTAGACGGAAGTGCTTTCTCATGAAAAAATGTCCAAGCCTGCCGAAATCATCCCAGACTGTGTGGCAAAATGTGCTATGGTCTGATGAGGCCAAGGTAGAACCTTTTGGGCGTATTTCTGAAAGATATGTTTGTTGCAAAAAACAAGACAGCTTATCACCCAAAGAACACCATACCCACGGTGAAACATGATGGTGGCAGCATCATGCTATGGGGCTGTTTTTCTTCAGCTGGGACTGGGGCGCTAGGCAAGATAGAGGAATCGTGGATAGCTCCACATACTGATCTAGTTTGGCACAAAACCCGCATGGGTTTTGGAATGGCCCAATCAAATCCTATCGAAACCCATGGAATGGCTTGAGGAAGGCTGTGCACAGACGAGCCCCTCACAATTGCCAATCTTGCCAAAAAAAGATTCAATTCAGTTCAATTTTATAAATAAAGATGTACTAAGTTGGTAGACACATGCCTAAAAAGGGATGTGCGCACTTGGACAACCAGGATTTTTCTGTTTTTTCTTTTTTTCCCCCTTAAAATTCCTTATTTCTGTTTGTTTTTCACTTGAATTTTGTTGGTTGCTATATCCCGTTAAAGGTGGAAAAAGATCTGACATGATTTATCTTGGTTTCATTTTTTTTTTTACATCACAATAACTTGCAGTTTTATCAGGGGTGTGTAGACATCTATTTATATCCACTTTATAGACAACAATCTTGATCATATTGCAGCATATTGTGATAATATTAAATTCAAGATTAGTTTAAATCTACTGGACAGTTGAAGATAAACGTCGCCTCGTCTTTGTCCAATCTTCAGCTGTCCAGTTTCGGTGATACAGTGCCCAGCCAGTAGCCTCAGATTCCTGTTCTTGGCTGACAGGATGTGATCTCCTGCGTTTGTTTCCCCTTCTCCTCAAGGTTTGAGATGTTATGTGTTCTGAGATGCTTTTCTGTGCACCACGGTTGTAAAGAGTGATTAATTGACTTACCATAGCTTTCCTGTTAGCTCAAATCAGACTTGGTATTCTCCTGTGACGGTTCACATCAGCAAAGCGTTTCTGCATGTAGAACTGAAACTCTTGACCTGTATCCGCACGATTTCGTGCATTGTCCTGCTCACATATGATTGGCTGCTTGGATAACTGAATGAATGTGCAGGTGTACAGGTATTCCTAATAAAGTGGCTGGTGATTATATATAATTATATAACCACACTAGCTTGAATGTGTAATTAGGCTACTTAATTTGCAATGTTACCTGCAAAGGTGTGTTATTTATTCTTTGTTATTTAGTTATATGTAATAATTTATAAATTTAATTTATAATGTAAATAATTTTCCATTGTTTAGTGCCAGAAAAACACTCTTTATCCCCACTTACCTGGGGTCATTTTTGTCAGGACAAATTCAGCTGTTATTCAGTCTGGATGTATTATTGTATCTATTCATACAAAAGTGACATTTATCTGAACATGAATAAAATGATTTAGAGACCTACGAATGATCCATCGACGGGTTGTAAATAAACTCTGTCCCTCATATCGGAACACCGGGATGTCTCAGATATCGCGATATTTAGCGATTCTCGGAACGATACAGCGACGCGATGTCAGCGCGCGCGGAGGTGAATAATGCTAGTCGGCCAGATAATCAGGGGCGCGAGCGCGGTTACAGTTTGCGGAAGTGGAAGAGTTTCGTCGTGGAAGCTTCAACAACTCGGTAAGTCACATTCACTCAGACTTCAAATTAACTTTACACACCGTCGCCAGGTGTTTTAAAACGTCACGATGGCTAATGGCAAGAAAGAAAAAAAAGAAACACAAATGGTCAAATCGAAAGTGTGGGAAACAACATGAGCGCGTGCAGTAACCACTTATAAGTGTTTGTTGTTGGTGTTTGTGTTGAGCTCCTCATATGTGTGTGGTGGTGGTAGTAGTGTTGTTGTTGTTGTTGTTGTTGTTTCTGGTATTGTTGGTGTTGTTAGTGCTTGTGTTCAGCTCTTCAGGCGTGTTTGGTGGTGTTTGTGTTGCTATTAGTGCTTGTGCTGTTAGTGCTTGTGTTGAGCTCCTCAGGTGTGTGGTGTTGGTGTTGGTGGTGGTGTTTGTGTTGCTGTTAGTGCTTGTGTTGAGCTCCTCAGGCGTGTGTTTGTTATGAAACCTCTCATGTGGAAGGTAGTTTTGTGCCTGTTTCAGGTCTTGTTTGTTGTGGTTCTCCCACGCTTTAGCAGACGTAAACAATCCCAAATGTTTTGGTGTGACCTTGGTGCGACCCCGTGATGAAGATCCATGGCAAAATCCTGCACCACTACCTGTACAGCGGTGCACCTGATAAAGAGGGATACCTGTACAAAAAGGTATGAAAATTTATCACATCAGATATATCTTTGTCACATCAGATATATCAATATTGTATTTTATTGTGGATTTATAATTAATCATGACATCACAGCTGATCATTACTGACTGGCTATTTTGCCTTTTTGACGCTTTCGTCTGAAGCAGTTCTATGTTTTGTCTGAGCACATTCTGTTGGCTAATCATCTTTTGAAATCCAGTCATGTGTGTGTGTGTGTGTGTGTGTGTTTTTCTGTTCTGTAACTCTGCGTTCACGCTAGTAGGTGATGAGTCACTTATGACCGCTACTGTTGTTGCTTGTGGGCGTGGCCTTTTATAAAAACCCCAGAAAACTAGTGAATATGTAAATCTTTGTTGCTGCAGGGGGAAGTGAACACGTCCTACCAGAAACGTTGGTTCTCCCTGAAGGGGAACCTGCTGTTTTATCGGGAACGCAGGAGTGAGCGTGACCTTCTGGGCGTGATCGTGCTGGAGCGCTGCATCGTGCAGCTCTGTGACTCTGAAGAGCTCTTCGCTTTCTCTGTGTCGTTCTACGGCGACGCCGAGGACACAGACAACCTGCGCACGTACAAGTTCTCAGCTGAGGACCAGGCAAGTCAGGAGAGCTGGGTCAAAGCCCTCCACTCGGCCCACCACGGCTACCTTGACCTCCTCGTACAAGATCTGCGCCAGCAATACCTCGGTGAGGCACAATGTCCTTTACAGTTTAACACTTGAAAAGATTAGCACATACTAGAGATCTATGGCCTGTTCTTTGTTTGTGGTTTAACAAGTTAGCTGGAATGACATGATCCTGGATTTGGTCAGACTTGTCACCAAGACATTTAATTTACAGCATTTCAGTAGACACCCTTATCCACAGTGTCCACAGGTTTGCTTACAGACAACAATTCAAACCTCAAACCTGGTTAAGAGCAGCTTATTCAACCTCAACAAGATTAGACTTCACATTTAAAAGCATCATATATCCACTAAATCACACTAATTAATGCATATATTACCAAATGTGTAGTGTGATTACTGATTTGAGGTTGTTGCTATTGTGAATCCTTGAATTAATGTAAATTTGTACTCTAGTGTAAGGACAAAGAAGCAGGCAACTTAGGTGGAGTTAAAAAGTCTCTAATTTGATCTGATTTTTTTTTAAGCATGTATTGTTATTGCTATCCACAGCATAAGTTTCAGAGAACTATGGCAGGTACATATTCTAAATATTTTTATGGGTCTAATCAAAATGGAGATTGACTGTGCCTACTTAAATAAACTGCACATACGGTTTCTTTAGACAAGCAAAAAGAGATCATGAGTATGAGTAGGAGCATGAATAAAGTAGATATATCTTGTGCAAACATTATGATTGTGTGTGTGTGTGTGTGTGTGTGTATCCACTAATTAGTGCTTTTTATATAAGGATTGTTTTGGAGAAGGACTTTGCAGAGAACTGTAGTATTTATCACATTGTCACTAAAGTGAAAGAGAGAGTTGCTGTGAGGAAAGGTAAGGGGGAAAAAAAAATTGAACTAGTGAGGTAGTGTGTAGCGCTGTGTAGCCAGAAATAGCATTTTTGGTTTAGTTCTGGTCAACAGTGCCATGGTCCTCTTCTGTGCGTTTCATAGCCCTTGTGTGCGCTAAGGTTAGGACCATGGTTGGAGTGACCACAGTTGTAGCAATGTAATATGTTCACATTACAGCAGTAGTGGATGTTAGAGGGTAAAGGGGTAGACGTGTGCAGTAGAGAGTGGTGTTTCTCCTCTCCTTGTCCTTTTTCTTTACCGTCTGTTAACCTGCTTATTGTTTTTATTGGAAGCAAATAGCTATTAATAAACACCTCACACTTCACCCCTTCAGACTCATGTTTGTAAAGTAAAAGGACCCAGAAACATGGAAATTACCAACCATGGTCTGGAGACAAAAATCTGAGAAACGTAGGTGCTGTAGTGTGATTTAGGGCGAGTCCAGTGAGAGAGGGTTGTGAAATTCTTTAGGGAGTCACAGCCAAACACAAAAGGGATGAGAACCACTGGACTAAGGCAGTGGTGAGCTAGCTGTCCAATCAGCGTGATCATACAGCATGACTAACACACTCTTTTTTTTTTTTTTTTTTTTTCTAGAGGCAGCAAGAAACGCCGGAGTCGACCCAGTGGACGACATGTCTGCGAAGGAAAAGGTGCGTCATTTTCAGAAGCCTCACAAGTGCCCAGGCTCAAACTCGGTCTTTTACACACCGAACGAAAACCACAAGCTACAAGCCCTGCCCACCGGCTGCAAGCAAGCCAACAAACGCTCCCCTAAACTTTGGCCCAAGCGCCACACTCTCGGGCCGGCACCATGTGTTACGGAGTGGGTGGAGCCAGCGGAACCTATGCAGGACTTCTGCCAATTGCACGAGTACTTTGGACAGGAAGTGAGGCAACTGGTGGCTGAGTGGCAGAAGAAGAGACGGGAAAAGACTGCGCAGGCTGAAGAAAATCTGATCGACTTGGGGTAAAAAAAAAAAAAAAAAGATGCTGAAACTAGTTATTTGTAGCACTTATCTGGCCTTTTATCTTCAAAATGTCTGAATGTTAATGTATAGTAATTTGTGTATAAAGTCAGTGTGGGTGGTGTGATGATATCACATTATCATGATATGCTATTTTACAACACATGGTACATAGAGTTGATTGTTATAGTAATACATAGCAGACTGGATGTTAAAATCTTTTAATAATTGTTTTAAGTGATTTATTTTTGTAATATTTTGTCATTGTTTTTTTTTTTGTACATATTTAAATTTAAATATTTTATATGGTCCCATTTTTATATGGTGCCATATTTCCCACCCCTAAAAAATATATTTAATTACAATTATTTAATTGCTGAAAAAGAAAATGTCCTGAATTTTTTTTTTATTTCTTAATAATTGCTATTTGTTTTTTTATGTAGTCTGAGACACTGATCTGGATTTTTTTTTTCTATTTTCACCGAATGCTGTAATTTAATGTAGCTGTTTTAGATTAAGTTTGATAAATAAATCTTTTGTTAAGTTATGGATCTAAGGTTATTTTTTTCCTTTCAAAAAGCATTCCTTAAAAAGCATTTCCCAAGCTGCCATTGTTCCACAGATTGAGCTTGTTAATGTGGAATGTGTTAACTGTTACTTAGTTGACTCAATTATTGAATTATTGGCACCCTTTGTGAAAAGGATCAAAAAAAAAAAAAAAAAATGCAGTTAGTGATAGTTTGAGTGTACACACATGAGAACACTTTTTTTTTTTTTTTTTTTTTTTTTTTTTTTTTCCTTTTTCATTAAATTTAAATACATTTTCAAAATTATTAGCACCCTCACAAATAAAGCCTGTGCCTCTTCTGGTAATGTCTAACACGGTTGGAGAAAGGACAACTTTGTCCATTTCTCCATGCACAACATTTTAAGGTCCTAAATATTCTCTGGTTTGTGCATGTCAGCTTCCTTCTCAGGATTTCAGTAGCGTTCAAATCCAGGGACTGTGATGGTCACTGCAAAGTATTGATTGTACATGTGTGTAAAATCCTATTTATTCCCCAGGAAAACAGGAAATTACCCAAGATAAATTACCCTAATGAAATATAATGAAAGAATTTTTCATTTTTAGAATAAAAGGTTATTAGTTTCTTGGAAGTTCTTGGAAAAAAATTCTTAAAAGTTGCCAATAATTCTGGAGCTGACTGCAAACAGGTGCGGTTTTATTGCCACTCAACAGAAAAGTTCTCTAGATGCTGAAGAGGAGCACAGATGGTGGGGTCAGAAAGGTTGATATGTTTTTTAGGTGGAGAAAGTGAGCAGGAGTGCATGTTGGTGTCCAGGAGCATCAAACTGACTCCAAAAAACCCACACATTGTGATTGTCTAGAGGAAAATGCACATAAAAAAAAAAGTTCAGAATTTTGGTCTAATCATTTTATGCCTGACATAGTGACATTGTGTCATTTATCATAAGGCCTGTAGGCCAGACTACAGCAGTGTGTAATGGAGAATGTCTCTGTGTTACATGTGTGATGGACTGAGATAATGCTGTTCAGCAGTGGGTGAAAAAGAAGAGTGTGTGACTGAGGAAGTCAAGTTATTTCTGTCTCGATCGCTGACACTTTTTAAAAGACTGTCATTCTGCGGTCTCTTCTTTTTCTTACCTCTTGAATTTACCCTCTTGCCCCAAATGGCAGAAACTCAGTCTTGACCTCCAGATTTGCATATGCTCTTAGTACTTGTCTGGAATAAAAACATGCCACCACATCAGACCATTGGAGAGAAATGTTAAAGAGCTCGCTTGTTTTGGGGTTCTACACATACCTTAAAGTACTCCGAAAGTGTAATCTTAAACCATTACAAATGATCTATATAAAACAATGAATTGTACATCTTAACACTTATTAAACGCATCTGGATTGACAAATATTAGCCTGCAGTCCCACTACCTGTATCTGTAGTCTTCCAAATAGCTGTGTCTGTAACTGTATTTGGGTTTAAACCCTAAGTAGGCGTGTCTGGAATGGGGAGGGTGTGTTTTTTTTCTGGCTCACACCCACATAAGTGTAAAAACCTCGCACTCACATGACCTCCCACAGGATCCTTGTCTCCTATTCCTATCTGTATTTGTATAGTGGTTTCTACCAACAGCAGCACTTTAAAGGCAGATTTTCTTTTTTTTTTTTTATTTTTACCCCATTTACCCCAAGTCATCTGCCAATTCCCACCCACTAGCTACATTACATGGCCAAACGTATGTGGTTCTTCCCCAAACTGTTGGAAAAAGTTGGAAGCACACAGTTGTGAAGTGACTTGACTTGTGGCCAAGTATGGAGACCCATACTCGGAATTTGTGCTCTGCATTTAACCCATCCAAATGCACGCACACACAGTAGTGAACACACACCCGGAGCAGTGGGCAGCCTTTTTTGCTGCAGCACCCGGGGAGCAGTTTGGGGGTTCAGTGCCTTGCTCAAGGGTCTCACCTCAGTCGTGGTATTGAGGGTGGAAGAGAGCGCTGGTCATTCACTCCCCCCACCTACAATCCCTGCCGGACCTGAGACTTGAACCCACAACCTTCAGGTTACAAGTCCAACTCTCTATCCATTAGGCCACGAGTATCTTCACAAAGACATGGTGTGTTAAGGTTGGAGTGGAAGAACTCGAGTGTCCTGCACAGAGCCATGACCTCAACCCCACTGAACACCTTTGGGATGAACTGGAACACCGACTGCACCCCAGACCTCCTCACCAACATCAGCGCCTGACCTCACTAACGCTCTTGTGGCTGAATGAACACAAATCCCCACAGCCACACTCCAACATCTAGTGAAAAGCCTTCCCAGAAGAGTGGAGCTTATTATAACAGCAAAGGGGGAATAAAACCTTTAAAAACATGTGAAATGAGCCATCCGCATTTTTTTGAACTGCACGACACATCATAGCTCAGTTTGGTTCGTGCTGTATTGATTTACAGTAGAGAGAGTAGCACTGATCCCTCCCACTGATCCCTCCCATTTTGCTCTCTGGACTCCCGCCTCCCAATAACAGGGATAACACTTTCCTGTTGCACCACTCGGGAGCCATGAGGTTGTCTGTTACACTTCATGTTCAAGCATGACATGAAGAAGATGCAGCTTTACTTGTAAGTCAGAAGAAGTAAGAATCAGCAGTTTGATGGGATTTGCATCATCTGCAGCTTGGCCCCACTGTTGCTGTTTTATTTTTTGGGTTATTTCAGTCTGCACCACAAACTTACAGAAGATCCTTAAATAAAAATTCATGTAAACATGGCATATCAAGTTGGGTCATGGTTCCCATTAAGCTGTGTATCAGGTGACCCTGTATGATCTTCTGTACATTTCAGTAACTAATGGCTGGATGAAGCGTGGACCTGTTTACATGTTGAACATGAACCAGAGTCTTCCTTCAGCAAACACTTTTAAAGTGTCATGGCTGTGTTTATGTAGTGTGCTCCTATTTATAGCCAGTCCATTCATAAACTGAGTGTTGATGTGTGAGGATTTCCAACTACCAGTTAATCCATGATGTTATTCTCAGGGTCAAGATGATAATTGTTATACATACATACGACTCATAGTTACTCGGAGGAATGAAAGTCAGCATCTAATTCCCCTTGGATTGCTGAAATTTGCTTACTTTTTGGAAGGCAAAATTTACAAAAAACTAAAATGAACTCATCAGGATTTCTTCACTACTTAAGCTTTTTTGGCAATGTGACTTCAAATCACATTTGAAAATACACAGTATACCTTGAAATGAAGTGCCGTAAGTTCTTCCTGTGTTCAAAGATTGTCCTGATGGCAGGTGTGTGTGCACAGGTGGGAAAATAAACCAAGATAAGAGATAGAGGTCATGGGACGCCACTAACTTAACCCTTTTCGTGTCAGAGCTTTCAAGCTTTACTTTATGTTTAGTCTTGGGTCTGTTTGGAATAAGCTTTTCACAATGAAAATAGTCACTAAATAGCAAACTGAGTGTCAAGCTGACTGCAAAAACACCCATATCTCCTTATAAGTCCACAGGCTGTACCAAACAGTGGACAGAACTTGCAGGGTTGAATTCAAGACGTCTCAGGCCTATTTTAGCCGAGAAGTGAAAGGTGACACTTGAAGCCACGCTCCTTCTATTACTTTCTCTTGCTCTCTCTTTCGCTGCCAAACCTGATCATGAGGCTATAGTTAGCTCTCCTGTGCTAGTATATAAGGCTCCATAGTGTCAAAATGTACATGTCGGTCAAGCGGACTTGGCGTAGGCTCTTGGCTCTTCTCCTGACCAACCCCAAAAACTCCATATAACTTCGAGAGATGGTGAGTGTTCATGCTGCATCTTCAGGAAGTACGGATTTTACAACCATGTAAGAAGGCACAACTAAAAATGAAGTAAATCCTTTCTTCTGGATCTTCAACTTTCTGACAGCTTTACTGGTTAGGATTCCTTGAAAGTAGACTGATATGGTTTAAGAGGCCAAGCTATCTAAGATATTCACTACCATTCCAGATACTAGTAAAACTTACTTGGAAGTATTTTTAAAGAAATGTTTGGTATTTCCATGGAGATACCTTGGCCTTGTTCAGCCAAGTTCAACAAAAAAAAGTGTTCTTGAAATGGTTTTTCATATGTTATTTATCTCCAGGCACCCAAAAAGGCCAAGAGGAGGCAGCAGGGAGAGGGTGGCAGCTCCAATGTGTTCTCCATGTTTGAGCAGAGCCAGATCCAGGAGTACAAGGAGGTAAGACTTACAGCTCAGGAGACTTCCATGCCATGTAATAGATCACAGATTCATCCAGATGGATTTCACATTCGTAATTATTCTGAAATAATTATTTAAACTCAAATTAAGATATAATTAAAGCTCTCACCCAGCCCCCACCCTACATTTTAATAGTATGCTCCAGAGAAAAGAACAGAAACCCTGCTTACGCCAAATTCAAATAAAATGCAATGTAAAATAAATGCAAATGTAATGCTGCAGCCAGTCCACAGGAACAGCAGGTTCAGATGAGACAGACATGAGAGAAAGTCTTACCAAAACTGCTCTTATGGACTTTTAACCAACATTCCAACACTGGTACAATACAGTAAAAAGCAGTTCCGTTAATTAGTTTATGCATTCCTGAAGGAATATTCAGAGCCTTCAGACCCATGTGTATCCTTACCACAAATTCTTCCTTCAAAAAGGATAAATGATCACTAATTTAGAGATCCATTTATATACAAAACTTTGACCAAAGAATTCATGAAAACATTCTATAAAAATTTGATTTGCATGAAAGGCCATAGCTCAGCAGCTGCCCTTAGACGTCCATTGTAAGTGAGTTTGGAGGGTTTTTTTTCTTCTTCTTCTTTTCTCAGTACAAAATTAATTCTGTGGTAATCGTCCATATGCTCTAGATGTTGTAAATGAAAAGAAAAAAATGCTGAAGTATTCCTTTAAACTGTTAACAAGAGTAAATAATCATACCGAATAGAGAAATCATACTGAAAACTATACACAAGGGTTAAAATTTAGTTCTGCTGGCTCAGCAAAACTGATGTGTCCACTTTAGGTCTGGTGTTTAAGGGGGCTCCTGGAATGCCAGAGGTAAAAATAAAACCACCTTGTGGTAGTTTACGCTAAACTTACTCCTTCTGCTCCATTCTGTTTATGCACGGAATGTGCTAAATCCTGAAACAGCTGATGCTAGCCATCATGACCCACTGGCATGTGTTGTGCAACAGATGGTATATACCACTAGCAATATATCTCCAAGTGACTTTCATTTTTGTGGAGGATATTTTTGCAGAAAACAATCAATGTAATTAGCACTCAAGAGTTTTCAGGACTATGTGTACCTTCTGCAAGGAACTAATTCATCTTCTGTGGAATTTCCTTATGTGACTTTAACTTGTAGTGAATGTTTGTTAACTGAAATTGGAAAGAGAGCATGAGAATGAGGAAGGTATTGATTAGTTTTTGGGGGTGTGCTTGTGGTTGTCAGGGTGGTGGAGAAAGTGTAATCAATCCCGTAAATGTCGTCAAACTCATGCCATGAATTCCAAGACCATTTTAACACCTTAGAAAGGCAATCTGCCAGCAGCTGCTGTGTAAAAGTTACCTTCTCAGATTTCACAAGGTCTCTGGCACCAAAAGAGGAAACACAGTTCTTATTTATGTGGACAGTTTAATGTATCGTAGAGGCGTTTTCCAAATGGGCATTGTCCCCAGAGCAAGCTAATGTTTCCACATTTCACAACATTAGTAACGGTCCATAAACAAACCAATTAGCTTGATATTTTTCTCTCAGACTGACGCTGAACTGAACAGTGGGTGTTTTTTTTAGTGGCACTTAGCTAGAATGCTAAGAATGACAAATACGAGTCTTAATATCGTGAATGCTTATACTGTATATCCTGAATAAAGGGCTTAAATTGTGCCAAAACTTCTGATTAACTTGATATTGCTGAGAAGGGTCCAGAAAAATGGCTAAACTTAACAACCATGCTGTCAAATAGTCCAATCAAGGAAAGACTCAGCTTTTCTTCTGAGATCCAGGGATAGAGCGCAAATCCTAATATACATGCTAACTTTCCTAACAAATTATCGCAGTGCATAGCTTGCTTATCCTTTATCACTTCTGAGAATTTATCACTGGAATGAATTCTTTGTAAAATTCTTTTCACAGGCCTTCACCATCATCGACCAGAACAGAGACGGCATCATTAGCAAGGATGATCTGAGGGACGTGTTGGCCTCCATGGGTCAGCTGAACGTGAAGAACGAGGAGCTGGAAGCCATGATCAAGGAGGCCAGTGGTCCAATCAACTTCACCGTCTTCCTCACCATGTTTGGCGAAAAGCTGAAGGGTAGGTTGCTAATTAGCAGAGTTGTGTCATTAGAAAGAGAATTATGTAACAATAGCATGTCTTCTACTCTCAAGATTTCAGTTTGTCCATTTGGGGGAACCCTTAAGGGTTTTATGTAGAACCATACAACAGATGGTTTCCCTTTCAAAGAGGCTCCCTAGAAGAAACATTTTTTTCTAAGACTGTATGCTACACACAACTCTTACTAACTTTAACTTTAGCTAGCTTCCCAAAACATAGCTACCATTAGCTATACTGAAACAGTTCTGTATATAACTGCATATAGTTTAAAAAAAAAAGGATTATGAAATTTATCTTTTAACATTAATTATAACATCGATTAGTTTGTCGTTGTTAGCTTGTTAGCCTCTAACTCCTCCGATTATAACAAATCCGTAATCTCGCACTTTAAGGTGCTGATCCCGAGGACGTCATTGTTAGCGCTTTCAAGGTCCTTGACCCCGAGGGTACCGGCTCCATCAAGAAGGATTTGTACGTGCATTTCTCATTTAGCTCAATTCATTCACAGAGATATTGGATAAATGCATAAACATTTATGAACTGAACTTTACTCCTTCTCCAGCCTTGAGGAGCTTCTGACCACCCAGTGCGACAGGTTCAGCGCAGAGGAGGTGGGTTTTCTGTAACTAGCATAGCATTTATGTTCGTAGTTATTGATAGTTATATAGTAAGACTCTTTGACACTTTTTGTTTTAGATGAAAAACCTGTGGGCCGCCTTCCCTCCAGATGTGGCTGGCAATGTCGACTACAAGAACATCTGCTACGTCATCACACACGGAGAGGAGAAGGAGGAGGAGTAAACTCCTTTCCAGCTACTATTTATCTACCTCTTACCTCAACCCCCTCACATGTGGTTCCTTCACTGGTTCCTTCTTCTCTATGGCATGTTCAGGTTCCCTCCTTGAATGAATGTTCCTCTCGCTCACACGGCTGATAATAAAAGACTTTAACTCCATGGCTGAGATCCTGAACTGGAAGTCAGGATGGCTTTTGGAGGTGGTGGGAACATTTTCAGTAAACAATAATGCCGTGTCGTCAAACCACGCCATCTCACAATGTTCTCTCTGCTTTTCTTTGGTACACGTTTGTTTATTCTCACAACCTACAATAAAGAGCAGAGGAACACGCATTTCTTGGGTGCTTCCATCAACACTGCTGTTGTAAATATGCTGAAGTATTTTTTTTTTGTTTTGAATTTGAGAAAAGCAAGTTCGGTTTTACAGTAAAATACAAATCGATCCGCCTCCATTCATGTCCTTTCTTTATTTCTCTGGAAGTAAGAGACGACAAAGAGAAAAGAGTGAGAAAAAAGTGAGATAAGGTTACAGAGGGAAAGAAACTAAACATCTTTGGTTTGGATGCTTCCCTTTTCCTTTCCTTTCTTCATTCCACAAGTTCTTTCCTTTCACAGTCTTTTGTTGTCTAAAATCACCTTAACTCCTCATAATAATAATAATAATAATAATAATAATAATAGGCTTCCGTCTTTCTTACCGTTGTGTCAACCTGATGTTACTGAAGGCCATAAGAAGTCAAAAAATTGTTCCTAGCTATCTAGCTAACTTAGCTAACACTATCTAACCCCCTGCCCCCCAACAACCTAAACACTGACTTTATTCGATGTATAAAAGGTTAAATATAAGTATGTAGTTACAGCATGTTGTTTATAAGTTTATGCTAAATTGTTACACTGTTAAAAAGTTACCCAGCTAAAATTAGCATTAGCTATAAAAAAGCTATGTATACCCGAGAGGTACATTATTTCTTTCATTATTTACATTCAATTTACAAAACTCTTAATTTACTGAATAATGAAAGAAGTGTAAAGAGTAAAGTGTAATGTGTAAAGTGTATAGCTTTGATATTTTCAATAAATGAAGGATTTTGTGCACCTGAATGGAAATGTAAAGCTAAGGTAAACATGGATATATTAAAAATTCTCTCTCAGATAAACATGGATATATTAAAAATTCCTTTACAAAAAGCTGTTTACCTGAGAAGTACATTTCTTAACTTAACATTTCCGTTCAATGTACAAAATTCTTAATTTATTGAAAATATCAAAGCTGTACTTCCTTTGTGTTTTGTGTTTGTAGCTACCTGGGCTGAGGAGTTAGCGCCACAGCTAGCTGAAGTAACCCTAACTAGCTGCTAAATATTGTCAGTTTCAATATTTTAAGTGAATTTTCTTCATTTTATGAACTTAAATTCACAACAGCTAACTGTTTTAGTCACGGTCAGTATTAAAGGCTAGTCATGCCATGTACTGATGCGAACGAGTCGATTCTTTGAGCCGACTCTTTTAGGTGAACGTTGGAAGCCGCCTCACTTTTCTGAAGAGGCTTTTTTTTTTAAAATAAATAAATAAAATTAAGACAAGACAATCATGATGACATGGTGCTTTCATCGAAAAGGTTTCAGTAGTCTATATGTATGTCTCTTTAACTCTGTTAATCACACACACGGCAACCGTGATCAAAATGAATCCGGCGAATCAGTAACTGAGTCGTTTGGGGCAGCAGAACCATTTCGAGTCAGTGTGATGGGGATGTGAATATTTATCAGAACAAATCGACAGAAATCCTCTTTAAAATCTACTTTAAGTGCAGTTCAGTGCAGACACATTAGATTCAGTACTATTAATATCAGAATGATTACTATTTGCTATCTGTGAGCTTAATTATTCAGTGCCTTGCTGTTTTTACAAACAGTTAAAGAGTTTAAATAGCACATGCAATGCAAAATATAATGTATTGAACAGTTATATAACTATACAACACAATTCACTAGAGAGTTAAAGCGATGGATAAGTAAAGACTGACAACTTGAGGGGAAAAACTCTAGCAATGAGCCGTTTAGAAAAGAGTCAGCTCTTATTGGTGTGATGAGTTGATTCATCTGACTCACTGATTCACTGAACAGAGCCATTATGCACATTGACCAGTAGAGGGCGATGTAGCCACAATTGTCAATGCCACTAAATGCTGTGTGGAATCATAAAAGTCTATTACTAGTTACTGTTTTTATTCTATTTATTAATTTTTTTTTTATTAAATCTGCCATAAAATATGATTAAATTTTAAATAATGTATTGTTGAATGATAAGAACCAAATGAAACCTATGTTGAGATGAAAAGTTTACAACGTGGTGTCTTCAGCACCATGTCAGGTGGCACTTCAGGAGAAACTTGTTTTGCAGGATCTTCTCCCTCAGAGTTTGTTAGGAACCAGGCTGAAACAAAGGCTGAAACATGTCTGATGATCTGATCTTAGCTCCTGCTGAGGAATATATTATATTCACTGATCATCTGGATTATCGTTACTTGCCTACTGCACCAGCGCTGCAGTTTTTCACGTTAATTAAAATTATATCAGTATTATTCCATTAACACGGGATATCACAAGAATCATGTCCTTCCTTTAATAATTCATTTTTAAGTGTTTTTGCCTGGCACACGTACATACGCCTCAGTTCAAATAATCCAATGCAGTAAACATGCATTAGACTTACAGACAATATAGTTGTTGTAGTTATTAAGCATAAGTGTCTGATCACTTTAATCTAAAGTACAATAATACGTAAAGTGTAAAGCCGTAAATGTGTCTACATTTTAACTCTGTGTTTACTGTTTGAGTTCTGTGTGTCAAAAGCTCAGGAATGAAACGCTCTAATGGCTCCAATAAATAAACATGGACCAGGTGCCAAAAGTTAATCTATAACCTGCATTCAATCAAAGTTTAACTATTAATCCTGTTGTGCCAAACCTCCGTGTCTTAAAAAGATAAGGATTTCTATTTCATTTTACAGTACGTGGAAATTCAGCTGCTATATGAGCTGTTGAATTGTGGATTGTGATTGTTCAGAAGGTGTTGATTCATTTCCTGTAACAGCAGCAGTGACAGTCGTGCAGTTTGTATCAGTGAGCTCCTTCTCATATAGGAACCTTATCGTTCCTATGGTAACAGCTCATTCACAGGAACGCTCCACTTAATCTGTTTCAAAACGTGATGGTGAGGTTTTCCGTAAGAAAACGTTTATTGAATATTTATGGAATGAGTCTCCAGTGCTAGCGCTTTGTAACAGTCAGGAGTTGACGGTTTCTCAGTAACCGCAAATGCACGTACACATCCTTCCTGATGGAGCCGGTACCCGCGGGGTCGAGGACCTTCTTGGTAACAAGACAAACAGTTTTTTTTTTCGTCTTATTAACTTCAAGAGAGAAAAAAAAAGAGGCTGGTGAGGGAAAGACTGTTTATAGCTGCTATAACGTAAGTGAAAACAGGAACTAACTTGTTTCCTGGACATCCCAGAACATTCAATATAATTATAAACAGATAAATAGCATGATATAGTTATTTAATACGGACAAATTTAAATGATTAGGGCAAGTTGCTGTGGTGTAAGAGGAATAAAACACTTTGAGATGTGCTGTTATAGTCAAGTGACCAACTTCAGGGTGGTAACAGTAACTCCGCTCCATCACACCACCCTGTTCCTCAGTATTTAACTCAACACACACCTCAGATGGCTTCAATGATATTATGGAAAAATAAGAAAGATTCCTGGTTGTAAAGTTTTTTAATGACAGTTTAGTATCAATAACGACTGACTTCAGCAGTAAACATGGCAAATGTGTGCATAATCGGAACTGTAATCCCAGCTCAGGATGTTTAATCACTGATTTGTTGAAGTGGTCCAGCACAACTCGAATTAAAATGACAAAAGCTACCTCTGGTTAAACTGTTGAGACTAACAGTACGGTTTCTAGTCGGCCATGATGGTACATTTGCCTAAACATTTGAATGAGTGAAGGTTTTGGTTGTACTGAAGAGGTTTATGAAGTTGAGGGATTTAGAGATTAGAGTTTAGGACACTGTTTTATTCAGGTGGTTATTTTACGAGTGTGGACGGAAAACTATAAATTTAGAGAGAGAGACAGAGAGAGAGAGAGAGAGAGAGAGAGGGGACAGTGAGAGTTTTACTTCCGGGTTTCTGTCAGCGCTGTCTGTAGCTAGCTCTCCGCGCGCGCCGCGTTTCCGCATACTTTCCAGCAGATTCACCTGCGCGTGTGCACGCTCAGATCAAACGCCCAGGTGTTTATAACAGCGCGAGCTGTCATGTCGCCGTAACTTCCGCTCGTTAACGTTCATCTCAGCTCCCATGACGTGACAGGGACGGATCGCTCTCTCGGTGCCTGTAGATTTTTTTTTTTTAAACATATATATATATATATATATATCTATATATACACCGTGTGGACACCATGATGGTTTGCTGCACGTCACTGGGTCTCGCGCTGTTCACCGCGCTGCTCCTGTGCACACCGGGTCGCGTGCACGGCTCTCAGGGCGATAAGGAGCCCGTGTACCGGGACTGCGTGAAGCAGTGCGCGCGCACCAACTGCACCGGCGCCAAACTGCGCGGCTTCCAGTCCGCTCAGCCGCCTTACATGGCGCTCACGGGTAAGCTTCCGTCTCCCAGGTACAGCTACATCAGTCTGCTACACTACACCGATTATTTTGACCAGTTATCACCTCGCCGCTGTGTTAGCGTTCAGGGCTTGTTTCCGGGTGTCATACTGGATTTTTTTGTTTTGTTTTTGTTTTGTTTTGTTTTGGTACCCGTATTCTGCTGAACCACGAGTCCGGTCCCGCCTTTCTGCGCTAGGATTGGTCAGTAGTCTGTGCTCGGAATCAGTCCCCGTCGCTGATTGGACAGCGAAAAGAGCAGCTAGCCAATCCTATTCATGAAGGTCGAACGGAATACGGGTGCTGACTTATCAAAACAAACACGAGAGACAGTTTAAAGAAATTAGTTAGATAGTAAAAAAAAAAAATTATATATATATATATATATATATATATATATATATATATATATACGTATGTCGTGTTGTTTTGTCTCTGACAAATTTGTGTACAAGAAAAAAGTTCCTCCCAAGTTTTCAAAATGGCAGGCATGAAAACAGTTCACTCATATCACAGGATCAGGAAATCATGTAACTCAACTGACTACAGTTACATTTACACGTAAAGTTTTTAACTGTTATATAGCTGTTAGCATGACAGCTAGCATTCCTTCGACATGTGAAGGTGAACACACAATACACTGATCTAGTGGCTAAAGTGAGGAGAGCACTGTTGCTAGGCAACTTGGATACATAGACACCAAGTATACACTAGCTACTGACTGAGGCCAACAATATAGCTAGCTAGCTAGCACAAAGTCCTGTATACGGACATGTTAAGGCAAAATGACAATGGAAATGATACATTATTGTCAAGAATATCAATATTTACCTCAAATGTGTTGGTTTACTAAGAAAAGACTCCATACAACATAAAATTACACTGCAGTTACACACAGCATCCACTGCTCACCAAACCTCCATTTTTCTGTGGAGAAATTCAGGCACTTGTGGAGCTGTTTTGGTTTGGAAGGAAAAAAAACTTTAACAGAAAATCAGTTACGTCAAACAAATCTGTCAGTCATAACCCAACAAGTCGTGTGGTTATATCTTCTATCAAATTTACACAAATAGTTTCCTTAGCTAGCTTGTTGACATGGTGAATTTCATTCACACTGCTGGTAATATTCAATTAAAATTGTTTCGGTAAATATTTCTTGAAGGGTTATAAGGCTTTGTATATTTTAGGCTGTTTATGCTTCTTAAATATACATTTAAAAAGTACCTCATGAAAGTGATCATTGTAAAGAAATCTGTGACATCATCCTTGTTCTGATTGACAACAAATTTAACGTTTTATCTCAAAAAATCAGTACCCTTCAGTAATCAGTAACCTTCTTTAGCTAGATATGAAATGTTAACCGGAAAACATGCACAGCTAGCTAAGAAGTGAAATTAATCGATTTTAGCTAAAGTGTAATAAGTTTAACATTTCCACACCACTGCTCACAAGGTTTACACATTAGCAGTTGTTATTATAGGTTTCTAAAACTTTCTACGATTGCACAGAAACGCACATTTCACAGAAAAAATTTTAAGCCACTATAAAAAGTGAGGATTTTTTAAGAACAAAGCGATCACACAGCTTGTATTTAGCGTAAGTAAGCTGAGGGGAGTAACAAAACACAAAAGTGTAGTAATGTTGAATTTGTGGATTTTCTTGATGGACAAAAAAGTTGCTTGAAAAACCGTGCTGATGTTAGCTTTTTAAAAATACATTTTTGGTATTCATGACAACCAATGATAAATTTATGGTATTCATGACAACTTCATGATTTCAAAGATAGTTTCAGATTTGAAATGTTGTATAAGACCAGTGGGTCAATGCAAAGGTTCAGTTATTTAGCTTGAGAAATGTCTGGAATGTTTAAGGAACAGTTTATACACAATATCGCAAACATTCATGTTTGCTATTAATGAATGTGGCCTTTATTTGTCCCGAGCTTCATGTCTGACCACCAGGTCGAGCTCCTTTTTTGTTGGTCCCACAGGATCCCAGTCCTGATGTATACCTGTAGTGCTGAGCAACCAAAACAGACAATTGGTGCTTTATTGGGAAACGCTAAGTTGCGGCTTTGCATAATTTCAGCTCTGTTATTAATGTAATCGTCAGTAATAAGTTACAAGTTTCTTTAGACACAATGCAAGTGCTCACAATATTACAGCAGGTCAAAGAGACTAATGTCTACACTTAAACTGATTTCTTTAAGAGAGGCAGACTTATTGTGTATGTAGATTTTTATACAAAAAAACCCACATCAGACTCATAAATAGCATTGAAGCAAAAATGGTTTGTGAATATTTGCTCACTTTCGCTGTTGCCGTGTCTGGTATGTATCAGACTTCAGCGTGTGACTGTCCTTGCAGGTTGGACGTGTCGGGATGACTGTCGTTATCAGTGCATGTGGACCACAGTTGGACTTTATCAGGCCGAGGGCTATCGAGTGCCTCAGTTCCATGGCAAGGTTGGTATTGAAACAGTACCAGATGTCATTTTACTGCCTTGAAGTTAATAAGACAAAAAAAACCCCAAGAAACCACAAAGCGTAAACTCCTCTGTCCTGAAGATGTCGGAAAACTTAAAGTTACAGCTTTACCTCTGACTTTTACAAAGCGCTGACACTGGAGACTCCTTCCATAAATGTTAAATAAGCATCTCTTCACAGAAAACTTTACCATGTCCATGATTGCACACGCTTTTCTTTGTTTTTCTTTATTCTGATACTAGAGAAACAATAATGTATTAGAAGGAGCGCATTAATGTAAACCTTCCGACCAATCAGAATACAGACTTCAACAATGCTGTAGTATAAAATACATAAATTAATACATAAATAGGTTTAAATTGAGTTGTATTTTTATGTACATTACTGAGGAAAAATAGTTTAGTAGTACTGAAACATGACCCCCTCCAGCACGACTCCAGGCTTCAGGACATTCATTAATGGAATGTGGCTCTGTTGAAACATTTTAGTGTCTGTGTCTATGTGTGTGTGTGTGTGTGTGTGTGTGTGTGTGTATGTGTGTGTGTGGAAATGATACCATTTCATTAAACGTTCAGTCAGAAGAGTCAAATATAGACCCAAGTGGGCAGTTTAAAGTGGTTTTTTTCTGTGCGCAAAACTTTGTTTCCATGGTGAAGTGACATTTACATGAAATTAACCCAGAGGCACTTACTAGAATTAGTATTCAAAATTCAGAAAGCCAAAAATACACCAAAAATACGTTGTTCACTATGAAGTAGGAATACTTGGAAATAACAATAAACTCAATTCAGGGAAACACAGAGGAGAGATAAGACACAGAGCTTATATACAGAAGGTGGAAATGAGAAACTTGCTCAAATAAAGTAGTAGTTAAAGTAACCATAAAAGTAAAAAAAAAAAAAAAAAAAATACAGAGTTTTAATTATCAGAGAAGTGTTACTAAGTCATAAAATACAAAAGCCAATCATGTTACTTTATGCAAATACTGACCACTCTGGTTTAGGGGACGGGGTGTGTAATTTGCATATTGACAGAATGTGGATTTGTTGATGAAGGTAAACATGTTGGTGCTTCAGGTTATTTTTCACCAGTTTATTATTCAATATAGAAAAGTGACGGTCTGCAAAACGAGTTTTAGGTGACACTAATCAGAACAGGAAGTAATGCCCAAATATGGAAGATGGTGATAAAAATTACACATAACTAATGTTTGATTCATCATTTACTAGACTAGTTTTCTTTTTGTAAGGTTCTGTCCTTTGTATGAATACCTTAACTCCTCTGTATGAATACTTTAACCACTGTTGTATTTTTACGTCAAGATATATATGGAAAAAATACAAAGAAACCGAATATGTATTTAAAATTAAAATAGTGTATTATATAACGTTTAAAATGTTTTATTTGACGAATAAGTAAATGTAAAGGATGTGTGTGTCCAGTGGCCATTTGTGCGCTTCCTGTGTTTTGAGGAGCCGGCGTCAGCCCTGGCGTCGCTGCTCAACGGTCTGGCGTGTTTACTGATGCTGCTGCGCTACCGCAGCGCCGTCCCACGCCAGTGCCCCATGTACCACACCGTCACCGCCTTCTCACTGGTGAGAACCCTTTCTCTGTGTGTGTGTGTGTGTGTGTGTGTGTGTGTGTGTGTGTGTGTGTGATGTTAACAGTAAATATGTTTGTTTAGGTTAAGTTCAATTTACTGTACGTAGCAAGTTTTTTTTTTTACACCCACGTTGCTTTGCATAGTATGTAGCACAAATTAACACAAATATAAAATGCAGTTTTAGCTACTTACCATATTGTTATCACAACTGAACAGGCCACGCCCACAAGACACAATCCTGGGGTGATTTGTTGCTTGCAAGCATGAACGCATTACGATTTAATACGTAACTATGTATTCACTGCGTAACTACTTAAAGAATTAATTTTTTTCTGCACAATCAGAATTTTTTCGCTTTGCGTTACTCATGTTAAGTTACTCCCGGTTACCATGGTTTCACTTGTAGCACATGCTACATAGCTAGCTACAGAACATACACAAAACCACCCATTTTATGGCTAATCCTAATAAATGTAGGATACATTTATCACAATTAACAGGCTAGTCAACAGGAACACATTGCTTTACGTCATAAAGTCTGAACATCTTTTTATTGCCCCGCCCACTTAATGTCACCAGCCATCACTTCACTTCCTAAACTACCAGCTCACTGGCTTAATCCCAGGTTTATTGTGAATATTCCTCTTTTTCCTGCAGGTGTCACTGAATGCCTGGTTCTGGTCTACAGTATTTCACACCAGAGACACTTATCTAACCGAGGTACTTGAGTCAAGTTTATTTATGGTTTGCACAGCATGTCAAGACACAAGTACATTGAAATGTTGTGGTAAGGCTCAGGTAAATTTGCTTAGGTATAACAAAAAAAAGGCCCCACACATATACAAGATTTTAAACAAATAAATCTTTCATAGAGTTCAGGTGCTTCCTCGGTTGTGGGCGTCGACAGTCAAAGGGTCTCCGCCCACTGATGCATAAAGAAATCCCGCCTATTTTGTAAGGAATTGCTGTGGAGCTACAGATTCAGCTACACCGACATTTTAACCTGTAATAGGCCGTGATTTGTGCATTAAAGGAACAAAATTCTATTTGTTGTGGATCCACTGATTTAATACAGCAATAACGATCATAAAATGAACTGACGACGAAGTATTTTAATTGTGGAACTAGCAAACTCAGCTAGTGAACTTGGCTTAGTGTAATTCTGATTACACTATACACTGTTAGCTTGTTAGCAAACTTGGCTACCTGAGCTGAGGTAACCATATAGCTAGTTAATGTTAGCAAGCTGTTGTATGTAGATAGCTAGTCTACTAGTTCTACTAAGCTGAATAAATGAAAAAGTCTGAAAGGGACTGTAACTTGTGAAATTTGGCCATTGGTTTATCAGATTTCATTTATTTAACGTACGTTCCAGCCTTAATGACCCAGAGACAATATTTTGATGTGATGCAAAATAAAATCTATAACAGCTATTTACTGCCGTTGCAGAAGATGGACTACTTTTGTGCATCAGCGGTGATCCTCTACTCCATCTACCTGTGCTGTGTCAGGTAAATATTTATGAAATGATATATTTAACAAAACATGTCTACCTGTACTTGTTTCTTAGCAGATGTTTTAAACAGTATTAGGTGCTAGCTAGTTAAATACAAGTCTGTTGGGTTGTATTACGTTTTTACGAACGAAAAACCAGATTAAGTAAAACAGAGTTTTACTCTTGTATCGAAGACCTGACTAACAGCTAGGACAGCTAGCTAGCCAACTAACTAATGCTAGCTAGTGAGTCACATACATAGCTTATCTTGTTGTGCTGTTTTAGCTAGCTACAACACTTTTTTTTTTTTTTTTTTTTTACAGTAAACAAGACATATTAGCTATGTATGAGTTAGCTTACAGTTCTGTGTTTTAAACTAAATTATGGTGTGTGCTGTTTAGGACGCTGGGTTTGCGGCGGCCCGGCGTGTCCAGCATTGTTGGAGTTTTGCTCATCCTGGCCTTCACCTCCCACGTCTCCTATCTCACCTTTGTTAGCTTCGACTACGGCTACAACATGGCCGCCAACGCAACCATAGGTCAGTAAAGACTTTGGATTTGGTGTTTATCTGTTATTACAAACCCTGCAGTCACATGTGTGGGGTTTAAACTCCTGTGATAATCTAGATTATAGACAAGTGCAAGCTACATACAAGCTGTGATTGTGCCACAGCTTTAAAACCAATCAGGGATGAAATAGTATCTAAGAATTCTTAGCTCCAGAACCTGCCTGCTAAGCTAGTTATTGATTAGCTAGTGTCATAGGAAGTAACGGACTGTAAGGTCTGTTGGCAGAAGTAGATGGGAGTTTCCAAATTTGCATATTAATGTACATTCATATTTTGTGACATTTTTAAAGAGGGAAAAGTGTAGAGGTGTTCCTTATTGTTGGACATTCAAAAATTTAAAAAATCGTGTACGTTCCATCGTAACCAATCACAAGGCTTTATTATTAAAGCTGTACTTCCGTTTGAACATTCTCATTCTGTGTGAGCAAACTAGCAAGAACACATTAAACTGGAAATGAAAGCTAATTTTTTTTATTTATTTAATTTTTTTTTCTATTGAGTGGAGTGAAATATGACCTAGTGAGTGGAATCTGATCTAATGATTGGAATCTAATCTAGCGAATGGAATCAAACCTACTGACTAAAAGCTAACTTAGCAAGTGAAAGCTAACTTAGTGAGTAAAAGCTAACTTGGCAAATGAAAGCTAACTTGGCAAATTAAAGCTAACCTAGCTAGTGAAAGTGTATAGTGTTGCCACTGAAAGCAAATGTTTGGTTTCATCACCCGGATTTCAGCAGATTTATGTAAGGATTTCATGTCTAAAGCTTAAAAATGTACTACTTTAAAATGATATTATAAATATTGCTTGTTTACTAATGGTTATATTCTCTGTATTTTGTGTTTCAGGCATGGTAAACCTGCTGTGGTGGCTCGGTTGGTGCTGGCAGAACCGGAGGACGTTGCTGTACTGGTGGAAGTGCGGCGTGGTGGTGGTGCTGCTGCATGGCCTGGCGCTGCTCGAACTCCTCGACTTCCCGCCGCTCTTCTGGGTGCTGGACGCTCACGCCGCCTGGCACCTGGGCACTGTCCCTGTCCACTTCCTTTTCTACAGGTACACACTAAATGCACTTGAATATTAATTTTTACACATCCTGAATTCTGGATTCTGATTGTTCAGATCAGAGGATGTTGATTAATTTTCTATAACGGCAGCCGTGACACTAGTGCAGATGTAAATCACAGGTTATATTAATGCGCTCTGTCAAATACGTTATCGTTTCTATAGTAATAACTTATTTAAATCCAAACTTAAGAACCTGCCTGCTAAAAAAGGATTTTTCCATTTTTTCAGTTTCCTCATAGACGACAGCCTCCACCTCCTCAACACAGAGAAGGCTGGAGTCAAGCTGGAATAGGAGGAGCCTTTCTCAGAGCCCCGCCCCCTCCTCTCCCATCCCTCCAGTCAGGACGAGTCTGTGAATTTCGAGTTTACGAATTGAGTTTACACTTTTTACCACTCTGCTACGGACAGCTGTGAAGAGAGTTTCTTTTAGTTGCTTAGTTCACGCGTGTTTGATTTTTGTACTTTTTTTTTTTTTTTTTACATTTCTCACCATGTTTTTGCCTTTACTGAGCTTTGCCTTGAGTAGAAGAGCTTAGATTGGAAACTTTATTGACATGGTTTGTTTAAGTGTTACCCATTATTATTTATATTTCGTACAGAAATCTTAAAAATGGGGTAAATCAGAGAGGTCAGGAGTGTGACATGCTGTTAAATCTTCAACTGCCATTTTTTTCCCTTTAGCATAACTTACACTGACATCATTTGAGACAAAATTGCAAAAAAAAAAAAAAAAAGAGAGAGAGGATGAAGGGCACTAACGTTTGCTAATATTTTCAATGTTAAGATTAGCGTTACAGCAATACTTGCGCCTGCATGCCGCCATCCACCAGCAGAGGGATATGGTTTTGAAATCCATGCTAGTGTTCGCCTGCATCCCAAACCATATACTATACTATAAATAGTACATCAGAACACTTTTACCTTAACATGGTATATCGCAATTTGATGTATAATGTTCCAGCATATCCCACTGCTCATGGTTCAGACCTGCCAACCTTTACGTCTTTTTTGCGTAGGAGCTCCGCATTTTAACGTGGAGTACACTGCTATGAGTTATCACTAAAAATACGGCAAAAGAGCAGTCTTCTTTTTTCCTCTGATAAAAATGGCAGATGATTCCAATCGACATATGATTCTGAAATGATTGACAGTTGCGTAGATGGTTTGAACTTTACGATATTAACTGACGCCCCCTGGTAGCCTTGTATTGACAAGTGATTTGCGAAAGGACAATATCGAAGATGTTCTGCGTTTTTACCCCTCCCCTGACCGCTGGCGGGATCACGCGTTAGTCTTCTTCGCGACTGGCAGGTCTGATGATGTACTGTTTCGTCATTTATTTTGGGGTGCTAGATAGCTAAAGACATGTTCCTTAGTAAATTTTTGTTTTTTGAGAAACTAATGAAATGGCTAGGTGACACACCACCTGCGCTCTTCAATATCCGTACAGAAATCTCACAATTTATAGAATAATTTCATTTTATTCAGAGAGGCCTTAGCATGGGTGCTGCTAAGATCTAGAATTACCGTAAATTTTCGTAAGGTGCCTCGTGGTGTAATACCAGTGCCCACCAGCAGAGGGAAATCATTATCGCACCAGCGAGTTGGCCCAACATTTTGGCCAATGTCCTAAACTGCGTAAACACGTCAAAATAGAACGTTAACATCAATAACATACTGTTTTGACACGTATTTTAGTGCAGTAGCGATGTAACGTTTTGTCCGAGTTTGTAGCAAGCAGAAAAAATTGTTCGTTTTTTTTTCTGGATGCTAGTTGAAGCACCTTCCAAAAAAATACAAGAATGTAAATGCTAATATTGTTGAATTACGTGTGGACAAGAGATAGCCATTTTAGATTTGCGAGTGTTTGAACAAGACGTCCGACTCTTGATTGAGGGTGTGTGAAGGCCTGTGATTGTTTATTGTGCTCATTTACATATTGCACATTTACGTATTGATCAGTATGAGCGCAGTATTTAGGGATATTGAAGGGTATCAAAAAAAAAAAAGGCTGATAATATCATGATACGACTCACAAATGATATGTTGGAGCAGCTGTAATGTTTGCTTTGCCTTTTATTTTTTTCTTTTCACTGCTGCTGTGTTTGCTTCTTTTATACTGTTGTGTTCATTTTTTTTTTTTAACCACAAAGTGTTTTTTTCTTACATTTTTATTATTGTTTTCCATTCAGGAAGTAATCTGAAGCATGTTTTTCACCTGGAATGCCTTGAGAGGAAAAAATGGAAGAGTTTGAAACTGTGTGTGTGTGTGTGTGTGTGTGTGTGTTCCACTTATGCCTTATTCCATCTTGTCCAGTATACAGTTATGTCTGTTGTCTTCACTGAAACTCCATTTCCATTGAACGATGTGAGTGCTTATTTGCTCCCTGGAGGATTAACACCGGTGTCAACGTGTCTTTGTTCCAAATTGCCACTTGTGCACTTTTGTGTGTGTGTGTGTGTGTGTGTGTGTGTGAGAGAGAGAGAGTGAGCATGTTCAGCTGGCGGGTAAATATAGCCTTAGATATTTTGGAGCGGAGGGGCTCGGAGTGTGTTCATAACAGTCACCATGAGAACGCTGAAACACTGAGAGGAGTCGACCAGGTTTTTATTCCAGCAAAAACACAACCATAGAGGAATGGAAAATAATGTTTTATACACACAACGTTTTTTTTTTGTTTCACCAAACGACGTCGATCAGCCAAGACGTGTTAAGTGCTTTGTTTTAGCCTTTGCACATCTACTAATGATAATGCAAACGTATCTCACCCAAAAATAATTTTTCTAAATCCATTCCTAAATCTTCATGTGCTTGCTTCAGACGACATCGTTAAGCTCCGTAGTGTCGTTTTTTTTTTTTTTTTTTAATGAACAATTGTGTTAAATGACAGTATTAGTCCATGTTCACGCATTTAAGTTCCACCTTCATACTTTGGGAGGCGGGGCCTAGAGGCGACGTGCACTTACAAAATGGCTTCCTCCATAAATAACGTTCCAGTTTGAGCTTCACGAGGTTGAAGAACTGAGGCTGAGATTGACTCCCACTAATCATGCTGGTGTACTAGACTGATCTGGAAAATGCTCGTAGTTTTTCTAGATCAATCTAAACGAATTGAGCCAGCTCTTCTGGTTTATTGGTCGATCCATTGGTCGATGATGTAGCTAGGGTTAGATTTATTCAGAGCCTAGCTAATGTAGCTAGCCTCGTAGCTCCATAGACGAAAACTTCACACACAAAACATGTCTCGGCTGATCGACTACATCATTTGGATTAATGTGAAGCCTTATGTATGTTTGAGGTTTTTTTTATACGAATCAACCAATAGATTTGAATAGTTAAATGGTTGTTAAAATTGGATAAAAACACTTGTTAGTTCTCATCACTCAGACCTTAGAGCCCTATGCTATACGCACTGTGTTGGAGAGGATCGGGCATGGTCAACGTGAAACTTTAAGATTTAAAGTGTATTTATTTATTTTTTTCACCTTGTTTGTCAATCATTCTGTAATACCAAGCTGCAATCGATGGCTTCTAGATAAAATGAAGGTTAAAATAATCATTGTTAATTAAAGGTATGATACATTTTTTTCCCCAATAATTTGATATTGCTCTTGGTTACACAAATATTTGTCACTAACCAACCCAACAGATCACACTGTACTACTTAGATATTACAAAATGTACCTTTTAAAACCCCTTTTTTCTACTCACAAATTTGATTACTAGCTACTATTGATCAGAACAGATCAATAGCTAGCTCCAGCTAGCGGCTAGCTCTTCTAGATTCAAATTAGCCTCTCTAGATCAAGTTAGACAGATCTGGCTAGTTTTTCTAGATCAGTCTACAGAAATCTTTCGAGCTCGATTTGTGTTGGTGTAGGTAGCTTTTCTAGAACATTCTAGAAAATTTAGCCACATTTCAATTCAGCTTGATGATCAATCCAGAAGATTGAGCTAATCTACATTTACATCATTTATGGCATTTGGCAGATGCCCTTATCCAGAGTGACTTACATTCATCTCATTTATACATTTGAGCAGATGAGGGTAAAGGGCCTTGCTCAAGGGCAGGTTGGTGGTGCTGGGATTTGAACTCATGAGCTACCACTGCTGTATGTTGGCAGATTAATGGAAGTGGAAGTTGGCTTTTCTCAGTTAATCCAGATATTTGTACAGATCTGGACTGATCTACTCAGTGCTTCTAGATCAATCTAGAGCTCCCCACCAAATCCACACCAAATCCAATCTGTGTTGATCTTAAATTTAGCTATAGCTAACAATTCTGGATTATTAGCATTGGTCTAGATCTATTGCTCAGATCTATGCAGTTTTAGCTAGCTTTTCTAGACTAATCCAGGCTCGCTTAGATCATTTTGTTATATTAGATTAGATTAGCCTCATACCATTACCACTAGCTAATTCTTCTTGGCTGATCTAAGGGATTTAGATATATACTGAGCTCATTTATTTGAGTTGCTTCTGGATTGACCAAGATGTTGAGCATGAGTGAGGTTCTTCTGTGATTTTGGATGAGTAGAAAAAAGGGGTTTAATATTAAAATGCCGAGTTACAACTTGAGTGTCCCAACAAGTCCACCAGCCAGTAAGGAAGCTTGAAGGCACCATGTTTTGTTTTGGGTTTTTTTTGCCATGTGCACGTCCATCCCTCTCTTTCTTTTTCTTTCTCTCTTCTCCCTTCACTGGTGTGCGCAAAGAAGCTTTAAGAAAGAAATAAAGTGGTTCTGTATTAACACTTGGTGTTGTTTTACTCCTTCCTTCTGCAGTAGTGCACTATGTAGGGAGCAGGGGGCTGAATCCCACATTACCAAACATCTAATACACTAGATATGGCTAGAAGCTTTTCATTTATATCCTACATAGTGTTTATAATTTACTATAGCCTTAGTGGTGTACTTTCAGATAGAGAGCTGAATCCCAAATTGCTCCCCTTTGGCTATATAGTGCACTATGTAGGGTGTAAGGAATATTATAGCACGTAGGGTATGAAATAATGTGTGTGTATATGAACTAGAATCCCAAATGTCTCTGTATAGTGCACTATGTACAGTCTTGTTGGTAACAAAACTGATTTTAGCTGAGATTTAAGAACATAAAGATTTAAACCTGCATCAGAAATGGTGCAGGACACTTATTTTACAGCCCATCCAATAGAGGGACCTATTCTAGGCAAAAAATGAGGCTGGAGTAGGGGACACACACACACACACACACAGTGTGGGAGGAGGTTGCAGAGTCTCGTGAAAGGAGTGTATTCTTTACCCGAGTGCTGGGACACAATCAGGCTTGTGATCAGTGCGTGGCAGAGCATGCCATTGTAAACTGCTGGAATGCAGTGTGTGTGTGTGTGTGTGTGTGTGTGAGCATGCACTGAAGAAGTCAAACCCGTCCCTGAACTGTCATAAACAAGCCTGAAAACAGTCTGCGACTGTGCATGAGTAATACTTAATTAAGCACTTAATTAGGTGAATGTACAATCACAATAGACTCATCCAGCCTGTACTGACTGTCTGACCTCGGCCACGTCCCAAACGCCTCACTGTTTAGACACACGGGCCACTGCATAGGGCATAGGAGCTATTGTTTCTTATCATATGTAATTATGTAAGGAGTAGTGAGTGGAATACCAAGAGGCTCTGTATAGGTTGCATATATAGTGCACTGTACAGTTTAGGTGCCATTGTAGAGGGTGTAGTGCTCTGAATACCAAATGATTCGATATCAAATGCATATGTAGTTCATTATAAACTGCAGGTGCCATGATACACAATGTAGTGAGCTAAATATAGTTCACTATATAGAGAATGTAGTACATTGAATACCAAATGACTCTATATCAAATGCATATATAGTGCACTATGTAGAGAGTGTAGTACACTGAATACCAGATGACTATATATCAAATGCATATATAGTGCACTATATAGAGTGTAGTACACTGATCACCAGATGACTCTATATCAAATGCACATATAGTGCACTATATAGAGAGTGTAGTACACTGAATACCAGATGACTCTATATCAAATGCGTATATAGTGCACTATATAGAGAGTGTAGTACACTGATCACCAGATGACTCTATATCAAATGCACATATAGTGCACTATATAGAGAGTGTAGTACACTGAATACCAAATGACTATATATAGTGCACTATATAGAGTGTAGTACACTGAATACCGGATGACTCTATATCAAATGCATATATAGTGCACTATATAGAGAGTGTAGTACACTGAATACCAAATGACTATATATAGTGCACTATATAGAGTGTAGTACACTGAATACCAGATGACTCTATATCAAATGCATATATAGTGCACTATATAGAGAGTGTAGTACACTGAATACCAGATGACTCTATATCAAATGCATATATAGTGCACTGTATAGTGTAGGTGCCATGATACACGGTGTAGTAAGCTAAATATAGTGCACTATATGCACTATATAGTACACTGAACACCATATGATTCCATATCAAATGCATATGTAGTTCAATATATAGTGAAGGTGCCAAAATGCTCCCTAGGTAGTGCACTTCTATAGGGAGTAGTTAATTGAATTCCAAAATGCTCCCTAGCTAGTGCACTTGTATAAGCTAAGTTAATTCCAAAATGCTTCCTATAGTGAATATATCTATATATCTCTATGTAGTGCAGTTATAATAGGGACCAGCAAAAAAAAAAAAAAAAAATCATTAAAGAACACGGAGGCGCGCCGCTCGCACGGGACTCACGAGCGCGCGCCTTGCCGAGGAACGCGCGTCACCGCGGCCGAAACTGACAAGTCTCTCTCTCTCTCGCTCTCTCTCTCTCTCTCTCTCTCTCGCTCTTCACGCGCGCGCGCTCGCCGCTCGGCAGGAAGTTGTCGAGATTGGAAAGGGTGAAAGAGACAGGACAGAAAACAAAACGAAGCCGACGCGACTTGTTGTTTATGTTTCGGAAAAGTTAGGGAGTCACTGAAGGGTTGAGTAGAGCAGTCCGGGGACCACTGAAGGGATTTACTACCGCAAATAACGACTCGGAGGCGGAATATGGACTGAATGGTGGCCGAAAACCCGATGGAGGCGGCGAGAAGTTTTCGGTTCGTCCTGCTGCTCTGGCTTGTGGGAAAGACGGGAGTCGCGGCGAGAGAAGGTGGGTCTCTGAGCGGAAGACTTGTCAGCCCAACTTGTCGGGTTTGGGAGTAAAACGCACTGATATGAGGTGGCAGTGATGTGAGAAGCGTTGTGAGCGCTCAGCCTGTGTTTTTTAGAGCTCGGTGGGGTGAGAAAAGCGCTCATTAACGCCACATAGTTTCAGTGTGCTTCACTACCAAGGCTGCACCGATATATCGCTGTCTCTTTACCGCTACTGCGATATGAATCACTTTTTACCATAAGGCTGTAACTGATAAATTACCGAAACCTACAGTTTAAGTGTTACTGCATGCTTTTCTGACATCAAACTGGTTTTCTAATCTCTCACACGATGGCACACTGCAATGACAATAAGTGGCAATGTAATATACAGTGTACACACACACACAACACACAACACACACAACACAAACACGCATGTAACTTTGCACTGGCAACAGCATGACAACCTGCAATTATGTGCACCGTAAACAGAAAGCTCGAGGTTTGGCGAGTAAACAAACACTGATATGCATGAGAAAGGACGAGGGCGCGTTCATGTTTTTATTCCAGTTGTTCATAAAAACAACATATATACTGCTGCAAAAGTGATGCGATAATTGTGATAAACATCACACACATTGTAGACGTTACAGGGTTTGGATGGGAGACTTTTGGGGGAAAAAATATTATTATTATTATTATTTATTCCTTACTTGTAGAAATAATCTGGAGGATATGTAGAACATGATAAAAAAAAAACATTGGATTAAGCCGCTGACTTTAGGAAAAGTTGTTGTGAAAATCTTGTTTGGAAAACTAACTGTTTTCCGGTCTGGAATGCTTGTTTCTGATTGGATGTGCCTCCTGTCAGTCATTTTATAGACACTATACAGGCCACCAGATCCTGAGAGTGGAGCTTCGTGAACATGAGTGGAAATCATCCAAATGTTAAAAACATCTAACTATCAGAAACGTAGTTGAGTGGCGTAACAGAAAAGCTTTCGCTCTATTGTCCGGAGCTCGCAAGTTCGAATCCTGACAATGCCAAAGCCATCCGTGGCTGGGAGTCCCAGAGAACAACGAGAGAGTGAGAGAGGACTGTGCACAGCGACACTAGCCAATCATGTGCATCTGTGAGCTCGTGGATGTGGAAGAGGGCAGATAGCGCTTTTTTGAGTGTGTTACGCTGCACTGCGACGAAGTTGTTCGAAAAAGATTTTGTCTGGCTTCAAATGTCTCATCAGAAGCATGTTTATAGCTTTTGCTCGCCCTGATTGGTAGCTGTCATATGATGGGGGACCTAACTGGTGGGTGGGAATCGGCCAAGACTAAATTACTGAGAAAATCTAATCTAATTTTTTTTCCAAAATAAGGTGCATATGGATAGAACTGTCTTCATGCTGCATTATTGTACATCTTACAACTTTCACTACATCCACTATATCTTTATAGAAAATGGAATAAAAGTACAGTAAATAAAGTAAACTAAAGGTCATGTTCCAGTAAAAGTAATGAATAATGAAACCTAGTTAAATGCTAAATAAAATATCTTTTATCTGATTTTTAATATAGCATGATGCATGCTTATTGGGTGTGTTCCAGACAATGAATATGGAGAAGGCTACCTCTTAATGATTTTGAGGTTTTTGTTGAATGGAAATTCTAGAAATTTGTATTTAAAAAAACTCGCCGCAATTTTTTTTGCATCTGTTCGCCTCGATCTGAGTTTGTGTACCAGATATAATCTCGGCTGTGACACAAACATGTCATGAAGATTAGATTAGTGTTCATGTACATCAGATCTCAGATTATATTGTGATGCTTTTTTACTTTTAGAATTAAAAACTGCTTTTTACAGATTCAGGACGATCAATCAGACTGTTTCAGTCGACATTGAAATGCAAATAAAACTCAAGTACATCTTGGTAAAACACACACACGCGCACACACACGCACAAACACACACACACAGACTCTTTCCTGGTAGTTTCAAAGGTCACAACTGTGTCAGGGTTCTCATTACTCACGGAACAAACTTGGAATGTTGCACACAGGTGTGTGCGTGTGTGTGTGTCTGTGTCTGTTATTGATTGTAAAAGAATAGGTGGGAATAAGCTGAGGCCTCACAGTGCATTGTCCTAGCTGAAGTGTGTGAAGCGGAGGCTACTTAACAATATAGAGACTTTCATTAGACGCACTGATCTATAATTCAAATTCACAGAACGCTGCATTGGTTCAGAAGTCGTTATGTTACGGATCAGTGATGTGCATTCTTATCATTTCCACAGCGTTACTACGTAACAAAGTCTTTGGCTAACATTACAGCTATTAGCTATGCTGTTGTCACACATACACCACACTGGCAAAAGCCCAGTTCCTGTCCCAACATTGCTGTAACCAACCAACTGGAGTTCCTGTGCAAAATTACAGTCGGACTCCATATCCCAGCCCCAGCGTTGCTGCAGCCAATTCGAATTCAGTTCCTGTCTCCAGTTCCACGGTAAACAATTAGACTACAGTTCTCATCCTCGGTTCCAATGTAACCAGTCAGAAGACAGTTCCTGTTTCCAGTTTCACTGTAAGTAATCAGACAGTTTCTGCCTCCAGTGCCAGTATAACCAATCAGAAAACCGTTCTTGTCCCGAGTTCCACTGTACCCAATCAGAATACAGTTCCTGTCCCCAGGTCCACTTTACCCAATCAGACTACAGTTCCTGTCCCCAGGTCCACTTTACCCAATCGGACTACAGTTCCTGTCCCCAGGTCCACTTTACCCAATCAGACTACAGTTCCTGTCCCCAGGTCCACTTTACCCAGTCGGACTACAGTTCCTGTCCCCAGGTCCACTTTACCCAATCAGACTACAGGTCCTGTCCCCAGGTCCACTTTACCCAATCAGACTACAGTTCCTGTCCCCAGGTCCACTTTACCCAATCAGACTACAGTTCCTGTCCCCAGGTCCACTTTACCCAATCAGACTACAGTTCCTGTCCCCAGGTCCACTTTACCCAGTCGGACTACAGTTCCTGTCCCCAGGTCCACTGTACCCAATCAGACTACAGGTCCTGTCCCCAGGTCCACTTTACCCAATCAGACTACAGTTCCTGTCCCCAGGTCCACTTTACCCAGTCGGACTACAGTTCCTGTCCCCAGGTCCAGTGTACCCAATCAGACTCCAGGTCCCATCCTCCAGTTCCACTGTAACACTGTAAGCAATTCAAGTGCAGTTCCTTCCAGTCAGGCCGTAGTTCCCGCCCCCAGTTAATTTCTGCCTCACCCCTCCCCCTAAACCAGTATGTTGGTTGGCGCTGTATTTTTGTTACTCCCGTGGGAAGTTAGTGGTTGTATGCTAACTTGGGAGCATTAGGGACATTGTTATTGTTAGTGCAGTTACAATGGCATTCAGTAGGTGTATAATTTTTTTTTAATGACATTAAACATAAGTGATAATGGTCAGGATTCGCTGTTGCCTCCTAAAAATAACTATGCAAAATGGTGAGTGAGAAACACTGATGTTCCACATCATATTGATGAGAAATCCAGCGCAGAATGGTGGAGACAGCAAATCTGGCCTTGGAGTCCCAGAATGAGATGGAGCTGTACAGCGCACTTTGGCAGAGACGTGACTCGGCTAGTTAGCGATCTTCGACTGGTCGAATGTGATGCTGTTGACAGCAGTATTAGCATGAAAGGATTAAAGCGCTGCTGCATTGCTCTCTTTAGTCAGAGATGATGTGAAGGCTAAATCCCATTGCAGAAGATAGTTCAGAAGTAGTTGTTGTGGGTAATGTGGGAAAAGTGAAAATAGACCAACATGTCAATGAAAGTTTAAACCAAAAATGCCAACTCAGAATTTTATTACAAAACAGTTAAATAGTAAATATTATATGAACCAGTGTGCTAATGTCAGGTAGCACAGAGCACAGCCCAGCGCTCTCGTTTAAAGGTCTTTTTTTTTTTTCTTCAGCTTTCTACCTTAATACTTTTCTGTATTAGGTCATTGTGTGAGATTTTGTCTGCTGCACTTTTGATGATGTCATCTTGTTGCTTAGGTGATAACAAAGAAAAAAACAACAGCATTGCAAACTCTTCACATCTGGTGAATTTTTGCTTAAAGTACAATCCAATAAAAGTAAATATAAGAATTTTATGGCACTGTGCCTAACAATGTGCCTCACATTATATTACTTGTTAAAATGTTATCACAATATTGTCATTATTTATCTCGGCTCACATCTTTCAGGTCCTTTAATTGAAACCAAGTGATGTGCACAAAGCCCTAACATTGCTTCATGATTATTTTATAAAGTTGTTATATAGATTCAATGACTTACTACTGATAGTTCATTGATGGCTTATAAACATGCCATTTATAATGTACATTGTGTTGTAATTCTTTTCAGAATCTTCCGATAAAATAAATTGTTTAACCTGAAAAATATCAAGATTTGTTGGTAATTTGATCATGCATAACTATGTGTTAAATAAGCTGATTTATTTGTCTAAAATTCAGCTTTCTTAAACAGATTACATAACAGCTTTTTGATAACAACTTTAAGCTGATACAAGATATCATACTGTGCTGTTTACATGAGCATTGTAATCTGATTATTTGTGGGCATGTAAACGCACTCAGTGATGGCATCAGTACCGAGGAAAAGTACATGGTTTTTGGTACTCATGGATACTGATGCTGAAATCCCAAAATAACGTAATCAACCAGGAGCCTCATGGAGCTTTTTATTTAGCTCTGTTTATGATTCCTTGGTTTAAATAGTGCACAATGAAACGCACAAGTGCTTCATGCACTTGGCTGCTAGACTCGTTCTTTATAATGTTAGCTAGTTAATTTGAAATGCTTTATCTAGCAGCATTAGTTCACTTCAGTACCGTCTCAATCTTTCAATGTCAAGGAACAATAGCGACTGATCGTCATGACCACCGTTCTGTTATTTTTATTCGCACAGTGTTCTCGCCTTGCCAGCGTTGGTTGTTGCCATGTGCTGCTAGCGATGTGCATCTCATGCTGAGGTTTGTGTTTAAAACGTTATGATGTTGGCATCAGTCGCACCTGTGCAGTGCGTGTCTCAGTGCTCGCTGAACTGAATTGCTCTCTCTCTCACACGTGACAGTTTCTCTGCACTTGCGCTTCACTGCTCCACTCTCTTGTGAACACCTTTGTGTGTGCACTATTTACGGCATCTTACGCTCATTTTTAATGCCCGCACTCACTGATACTTCTCTGCACAGTCATGTTGGCCGTACTCGCACTCTCTATTAAATACACTATTTGAACGCCATAACAATGTTTTCTCAGGTTACTTGTATTGTGTGAAGATGCTGTAGCTGCTTCTCACAGAGCATTGTTTGTAATTAATTTGTAACTTTACTTTTTCGGACATCTTCAGGACAGAGGAGTTTAGCCTTTTTGCGGTTTCTCGACTGTTATATCGTAACTGATAGCTTGTTTTGCACAACGTTAAAGGTAACTCCAAATGGATAAACAGCATGCTGTTGTTTCTTTAATAAATAGCAAATAATAATTGTTGATAAACTGCTGTGGTAAAAGAAGAATAAAACATTTTGAGTCGATGCTGTTTGCGTTCTGAGCAGGAAACGCCATTGTGTGTGTGTGGGAGTGTGCGGACGTTTTCATTTCGTGTGAATGTGTCATACTTTAGGAATTTGTGCATTGCTGCTGTATTCATGGTTTGTTGAGCTTTGTATGAGTGTGTGTGTGTGTGTGTGTGTGTGTACGTGCACCCATCACCTGCGCGCTCACACACCGCAGCCGGTCCAGATCCTGTTCTTCCTGTTGGTTGAGCAATACTCGTTTGTTAAAGGATTGTGTGTGTGTGTGAAAGAGAGAGTACACAATGCGATGCTGCTTCAAGTTTTTTTTTTTTTTTTTTTTTTTTTAAACAAATCTATTGCTTAAATGTGTAAACGAAAATGTCCAATAAAAACACATCGTAATAATTTATATAATAATAATATTTTTTCGGGAAATGGATGTATGATGCGAACTAAAACCATTAATGTTTCTGATCAAGCGCTTGATGGATGTGTTTTTTAAAGCCGCTGATGTTTGTATAGGCACTGAAGTGGTAAATGATTCGATTGGTCAATCGGCAGGTACAGCAATGACATCAGCTTGGATGATGTCATCAAGCTCTGGCGCTGTGCCAAGCGAAGGTGTGTCTGAGTTCAGCGTTAAGTGCTGATTTACATACTCTTTTTCTCTCTCTCTCTCTCTCTCTCTCTCTCTCTCCATCAGTCCATCGTGCACATTTTGTACATTTCAGATTCCTGCATAGGCGTGTGTCGTTTCTTGGTAATACAGTATACTATATATAGTGCATTATTATTATTATCATTATTATTATTAGAGAATTTTTATTAAATTTTTCTTATCTATATTTACTGCTCCTTTGATTTTTCTAGGTTTTATTTAGTTGTTATTTTTGTTGTTGTTGTTTTTTTTACATTTAATTTGTATTAAATATATACATTTAATGTTTTTTTTGTGCTACAATTCCCTGCTTTCCCTGATTCATAATTATTATTTTATTTTATTTAATTTTATTTTATATCTAACATTTTTTTTTTAATCTCCTCTTGTCTAGCTTCTTCTGTTTTTGCAGATTCTTTTTTATTAGCCTTTGCTGCGCTGAACTTTAATGTTGGAAAGGTGCTATATAAATAAAGCTTATCATTTCATTTTTTTTCTTCTTCTTCTTGTCATCCAGTTTGTCTTTAATAGGTATATAGACTTTGTTCATACCTTTACGCCAGTAGTACAACATATTATGCACAATCCAGACAGAGACACAGAGACGTCGATAAAGTCTTTACTCTGGCCATAAATAGAAGTCATGACACAGTGACTGTGGAAATGAGACAGACTTCTCAAGAATATCAACATTTACCTCAGATGTTTTGGTAAATTACTAATAAAATGCCCAGAATGCCTTAAAAACGACACTGTAATTCCACTTAGCATTGAATGCTAGCTGAAGAGTCTGTCAGCCTGTCTCTCATTTATACCACAGAAATGAGAGATGACTGACATTTTGGATTGTGCTATGTAGCGAGGAAACCTAATGGATCACTTCTAACAAATGTCATTTCTTTCAGTAATCCGTGAAAATAAATCTGCCGGTGTTGAAGGTTAATGATAAATCGGAGATGTTGTAGATGTTTACACTTCGTGTAGTCAGCTGTCCTGATGAGGACGTAATCAAATTTTCCGTCTCTTTTTGCCAAGCTAGTAATAATAGCTTTTGTTTTGTGTGTGCGCGTGCATGTGTTCGTGGGTGCATGCGCACGAGTATGTGTGTGTGTGTGTGTGTGTGTGTGTGTGTGTGTGTGTGTGTGTTAAATAGCTGTGGCTAGAGTGCATTTTTACCTCAGCGTGGTAATTATTTTCCACACAAGATGTAGAATTTACCAGAGCTCGACAGAGAGAGACTAACATACAGATACAGAAAGACAGACATAAAGTGAGGTCGAGACAGAGAGAAAAAGAGAGACAGACCTAGAGAAAGAAAGGCAGCGATACAGAGAGAAACAGAGACAGATACAGACAGAGACCGATAGACACACACACACACAGAGGAGCTAACATCCAGAGACGCAGACATAACAACAGGAAGAGACAGACAGAGATAGAGAGAGACACACAAAGACAGACGGATAGGGGGAGAAAGGGAGAGCGAGAGACAGACATAGAGCCAGAAAGACAGACAGACAGACACATCGAGATAGACAGGAGTGAAATTAGAGGCAGGGGGACATAAAAAAAGACTGAGACAAAAGAGGGGAGTGTGTGAGGGGAGACAGGAAGTGGGTCGGATTCTATTCAAGGCCACCAGCCAGCCCCTACACACACACACACACACACACACACACACACTGATAGCCCTGTGAGGGAATGTTGGGATGGGGGATGGATATTAGAGAGTTAGCAGAGGGACTTTTTCATCTGTCAGTGTCCTGGTGTGATGCCTGTGACAGCGTCCCTCTGCAGACCTTGTCCATGTTGTGGTGTTAATGTGGTTAGTTGTGTGTGTTCAGTAGGTAATGTTTAGCCTTTCCAACTGCTGTGTGTGTGTGTGTGTGTGTGTGTGTGTGTGTGAGAGAGAGAGAGAGAGAGAGCTTCATCTAACAATCGCTGACAAATTGATGTCGGGGAAAAAAGTAGCACTGCCAGTAGGGCAACATTTTGGAATCCGAATACGAGACGCTTCTTGTTGTTTTTCTCTGCTGACATTCCTGCCGAGAACACTCTGTGATGTAAACAACATAGATTATTCCGTCTTCCCGGGATTCTCGTGATCATTTTGCTTTAGTGGACGGCGCATCCCACAGCAAGTCTGCCACAGATTTTTTTTTTTCTGTTAGTTTTGTAACTTTAACACAAATTGGAATTTCTGGAATTTTGCCTAAACTTAAAAGAATTTCTCACACTTGTCCAGTTCATATCATTCGCATTGTAGATGTATAGCTACTCGCTGCAACCCGTCTGTTGTATTAGTGAAGTGAAGTGACACGTAGCCAAGTATGGTGGCCCATACTCGGAATTTGTGCTCTGCATTTAACCCATCCAAGTGCACACACACCCGGAGCAGTGGGCAGCCTTTTTTGCGGTTGGGGGTTTAGTGCCTTGCTCAAGGGTCTCACCTCAGTCGTTGTATTGAGGGTGGAAAAGAGCGCTGGTCATTCACTCTCCCCCCCCCAATCCCTGCCGGACCTGAGACTCAAACCCATGACCTTCAGGTTCACCTTCGGGTTACAAGTCCTACTCTCTAACCATTAGGCCACGACTGCACCCACTGAGCAGTAGTACGGTAGTCCCCCTGTGGGAAGATCCCGGTCCAAACTTTTTATGCATAGTATTATATTTTTTAACATCTAATTTTTAAAAATCTTTACACATGAACAGAGAATGGAAATTGTCTTAAATCTTAAAGAACTTAAAAAAAAAAAAAAGGGATCGGTGCATCCCTAGAAAATAAATAAAAAATTATGACCCTTGGCTGACCTTAATTGTAGATCTCATCTTCTTAGTCTCTGCAAGAGGCTTTAGCATCTCCTGTTTTGTTTCGTAAATCCGTTTTGAACTTTACGTACAATATTGCTGACACCTGATCCTGGACTAATTATAATGGACCTGCACCTTGGTCATGGATTGAGCCTTGGTCTAAATGTCATTGTCGATTGTCTGGAAAATAAATCCTTGTTAGCGTTGGACTAGGATTAGCCAGCGTCTAGGAAACAGGTTCTTGTTTTGAGTTGAGGATTATGGGTCACTCTACACTCTGAAATACGACGTGTGTGTTGATCCTACAGTATGTCTGGGTACGGATATGAAGCTGGCATTGCCCTCCAGTCTGGAGAACCATTATGAGATGCTACGACTCCTTTACACCGGCTGCCAGGTCGTCCACGGCAACCTGGAGATCACACACCTACAGGGGACGCCAGATCTTTCCTTCCTCAAGGTAACATTAGACTTGTTGCACATTCATAGAGAAGGTTTCAATGAAGTGAAGTTGACTGTTTACAGCAATGAGAGATGAAACATTTCTTCTAGCTTTACTCCATCAACTTTTCTTTACCTTTCTAGCTTTTCTTTACAGTTCTCAATTTTCTAAATTTCTAACTTACATTGACACTGTCAGCTGTCCTTTACACTTTTAGCTTTTCTTTACACTATCAGCTCTTCTTTACAGTAGCAAATTTTCTTTACACTTCTAGCTTTTCTTTATGCTTCTAGCTTTTCTTTACACTTTTAGTTTTTCTTTACACTATCAGCTGTCTCATGACATTTCTTCCCTGTTACTACCACCTCTGCTTTACACTTCTAGCTTTTCTTTACACTATCAGCTTTTCTTTACAGTAGCATATTTTCTTTACACTTCTGGCTTTTCTTTTCACTATCAGCTCTTCTTTACAGTATCATATTTTCTTTACACTTCTAGCTTTTCTTTATACTTTTAGCTTTTCTTTACACTATCAGCTCTTCTTTACAGTAGCATATTTTCTTTACACTTCTAGCTTTTCTTTACACTTTTAGTTTTTCTTTACACTATCAGCTGTCTCATATGACATTTCTTCCCTGTTACTACCACCTCTGCTTAAAATTCTAGCTTTTCTTTACACTATCAGCTTTTCTTTACAGTAGCATATTTTCTTTACACTATCCGCTGTCTCATATGACATTTCTTGCCTTTTTTAAATATAACATCAAATTTCCTGTACACTACCACCTCTGCTTTACACTTCTTGCTTTTCTTTACATTTCTAGTTTTCCTCTACTCCTCTAGCTTGTCTTTACACTATGGACTCCAAGTCTTCCACTGAGTTTTTCCTTACACTTCCAGGCTTTATTTACAAAATCAGCTACTCTTTACACATTTAGCTTTTCTATACTCTATCAACTTTTCTTTACACTGTCAGATGTCTTTTATACTTCTAGTTTTATTTTTTGTATACCTTCTATCAAGCTTATAGTTTGTCTTTACAATATCAGGTTTTTTTTACATTCCAAGCTTTCCTTTAAGTTATCAGCTTTCTTTTACACTTGTAGTTTACATTTCTATTTTTTATTTTTTTTTTTTTACACTATCAGCTGCCCTTTACATGTCTGGCATTTCGTTACTTCATCAGCTTTTCACGTCTAGTTTTTCTTCATATTTCTAGCTTTCCTTTACACTGCTAGCGTTCCTTTGCATTTCCAGTTTGTCTTTACAATGTTGGCTTTTCTTTACACTATTGAGCACAGGGTATCACTTTTACAATGATTATTTCTGACAAAGGAATTCACCTTTTTTTTTCCCCAAGCTACTAGTTTTGCAACATTATAGGATGAAAGCGCCGGCTTCCCCTGTTCCTGGGCAAACTGATGACCACTATAGACTAACACGAGAAAGAAGAACAAGATGAATATGAAAATGAAGGAAAGAAGGTGTTGATGGTGACACTGATGGTCATGAGGATGATGTCGTTACAATTACGTCGTTCTCTCTGTAGGGAATCGTGGAGGTTCAGGGCTATGTGCTGATAGCCCACGTCTCTGTGTCCGTGGTTCCTCTGGAGAATCTGCGCATCATCAGAGGCAGTCAGCTGTACAACTCGAGTTACGCCCTCGCTGTTCTGGGCAACACCGGAGTCTCACAGCTATCGCTGAGGAGTCTCACGGGTAAAGCTCTGTCTCTCTGTCTGTCTGTCCAGATCATCAGCTAGCTATCTTTGACTTCTAGTTCTCGTAAACAGCTGTTTCAGTAAAACACTATACTAAGATATTTCAGTAAGAAATTCTCTGTGTTAACTTGTATTTGACTAGCATGCTAATCAGCTCTGGATTGTTTTCTCCCTTAGAGATTTTACTGGGTGATGTGTACATCTGGGGAAACCCCCAGCTGTGTTTCCCCAACCCCAGGTCTATCACCTGGAAGGACATCATGGCTGACGAGGATCTAAACGGAAAACTGCAGCATCTACAGTCAGCAGCACCTTACTGTGAGTATGACCTTTAACCTTTACATGATATCACAAGGCCTTATTATTATATATGGCTTCATGCTGATTTATTTATTTATTTATTTTTAAACAGGTCCAGCTTGTCCTAAATCATGTGACTCCAGGGGCTGCTGGGGGCCCACTGTGTCTGACTGCCAAACATGTGAGCATTTCTCTTATCACTGGAAATCTTCATGCGGCGTGCTTTTGTGGATGAAATACGTAGAGATTGTTTAAAATCACAAAATAAAGTGCTTAAATATAACACGATTTCTTATCATGGCTTTGTACTAGAGAGTGGAAAGTTTTCTATTCATAAATGTCAAAAAATAGATTTTAATTCAAAACATTAAAAAATCGTAACGGATATTAATTATGTTACACTTTCTGGTTTACCGGTTGGATAACATGCATAAACCCCACACTGTAACAAATATCCAGCTTTTCTTTACACTGTCAGATTTTCTTTACAGTTCTAGCATTTTTTTTTTTTACACTCATATTTGGTTTACACTATCAGTTTTGTACTTGTTAAACTTCCCTTTACATTTTCATTTCCATTTTTCTTCATCTTATCAGCTTTTCTTTACACTTTCAGCCTTTCTTCACACCTTCAGCTTTTCTTTACAATTTTCTTTTCTTTTCTTTTCTTTTTCAGCTTTTCTTTTACTCTTAAAAGAACTCTTACCTTACACTTCTAGCCCTTCGTTATACAATCAGATTTTGTTTACACTTCTAGCATTTCTTTACACTTCAAATTCAATATTTCTTTACACTTCTTCTGCACTTTACATTTCTTTAATCAGATTTTTTTTTTTTTACAGTATCAGCTTTTCTCGACTCTCTTAGCTTTTCCTTTCCTTTATACTTCTAGAGATTTTTTTTTTTTACTCTGAGTTATCTTTACATTTCTAGCTTTTCTTTACTTTTAGTTGGATGACATGTACAAACATCCCACTGTTTCGTTTACAAAACAGCTTTATATTTAGCAGTTCTAGTTAGAACTACAACAATTAAAAATAAAATAATATCATCACCTTTGTCCACCAAAGTGTATTTTTTATTTTATACTGAAAGTCTGCTGGTAGACTGAATGACAGCGTAACATTTCTACTGTTTGACCCGTGTTTGTTTGTGTGTTTTTAGTGACAAACGTGCGCTGTACTTCAGGCTGTAAGCGCTGCAAAGGTCCCGACGCGAGCGACTGTTGTCACGTGCAGTGTGCTGCAGGCTGCACCGGCCCCAAAGACTCCGACTGTCTGGTGTGTGTTTCCTTTCACAGCTGTATTTTAGGTTATTTGATCCTGAACATAGAGTAAGCTTGTATCCTCTTTTTCTTCCCTTCAGGCTTGTCGGTACTTTAATGACAGCGGCACGTGCAAAGACAACTGCCCTGCTCCCTCCATCTACGACCCAGTGACGTATCAGTCCAAACCGAACCCCAACAAGAAGTTCAGCTTCGGCGCCACCTGTGTGAAAAAGTGTCCCAGTAAAGTGTCCTTTTTTTTAACCATTAACCCTCTAACACACTTTATACACTCTGTAGAGAACAGGGGAACTTTGACCCACAATAACCTCAGCTGAACTCTGGACAAAAGAAAAAAATATTCGTTTTTCACTTTTTGTAATTTGGATTTTAATCTGGATCAAACTGGATAGGGAAAAAAATATTTTGACATTTTTGAATTTGTAACTCCAACTCTGTCTTGTGTAGATGCTTCTAATCTGAGCCACCAGATGTTTTTATTAAAGTGATGAAGGAAAATTAAAGTTCTTCTTCTTTCTATTTATTCTCATGCTTTCTTCATCTTTCTGTAGATAACTATTTGGCCATGGATGTGGCGTGCACAATGGTTTGCCCTAAAGCCAATCAGGAGGTCATCACCAACCAACCAGATGGCCAGGAGACACAGAAATGTGAAAAGTGTGAAGGAGAGTGTCCAAAAGGTAGATATGTGTATGTGTGTGTCTGTGTGTAATTAAGTGTATTTGCACTGTATGTTTAATGTGCTGTCCTTATTGGCTATTGCAGTGCACAAACTCACTATAAATAAAGTCTCTGTGTGTGTGTTTGCCTTGTTCTGTCTTTCTGTCTATCTGTCTGTCTCTTTCTGTCTGTTTCTCTCTTGCGTTCTCTCTTTCTCTCTGGCTGATGGTAGATATCTGTTGTATCAATTTTTTAATAATTGATGGTAGACTAATGGTTAATTAGTTAATTAATGGTGTGTGTGTGTGTGTGTTGCGGCTCAGTGTGTTACGGTCTCGGTATGGGGAACCTCCAGGGGATGACTGCCGTGGAATCCTCCAACATCGCTTCCTTCCAGGGCTGTAAGAAGATCTACGGCAGTCTAGCCTTCCTTACACACTCATTTCAAGGGTAAGTGTTCTCAGGTCAAGAATTGGCATTAGGAATTGTCAGGTGATGATAATTCCAGAGCATAATATATTCTCTGACTCTTCAAACCTGACACTCCACTCCAACAGTCAACAACCGTGGGCTCCACTAAGAAGCTGACTGCAGTTATAAAATATATCAAAGCGCTTCCAGCTCATAATTTCCACTTTCTGAAATGTCATTAAGAGATTGCAGTTAAGCAGAACTGTGGAAGTCAAAGCAAGATCTGGTAGATCTCCGATAGAACTGCCCTTATACAGAAAGGCAAAGCAAGGACCTGCAGGAAGGTTTAGCTGACACAGGAGTGGTGGTGCATTGTTCTACTGCACATGCACGAACATGATCTGCATGGAAGAATCATCAGCAGGAAACCTTACCTGTGACTTCATCACAAAAGTCAACATCTGATGTATACAAAACAATATTTAAATAAGCCAGAGGCATTTCAGACACAAGTGCTGTAGATTGATGAAGTAAAACTGGAACTTTTTGGCCACAGTCACCAAAGGTATGTCAGGTATGGAGAAAAAAGTAAATATCAGCAAGTTCTGGAAGCAAATGTGACATAGACAGTTAAGAAACTGAAGCTGAAAAGAGATTGGCATCTACAACAAGACAACGATCCTAAAAATTCCTCAAAAACCTCCGTGAGCTACTTCATGACAAGCAAGCTGAAACTTTTGGAATGACCTTCACAGTCCCCTGACTTGAAAATCATCGAACATCTCTAGGTAGATCTTAAATACGCAACGCGTGCAAGATGGCCCAGGAACATCTCGGAGCTAGAAATGTTCCTCAAGGAAAAGTTGGTGAAAATTCCTAAAACGAGAAAAGAAAGGCTCTGTAGCTGGCTACAAAAAACATTTGCAAGCTGTAACATCTGCCAAAGAGGGCGTGATATGGAGTGTTTTTTAATTTGTTGAAAATTGTGTGTTTTCCCCACAGGGACCCGCGCAGTAATTTATCAGGCCTGCAGTCAAGTGACCTTGAAGTGTTCCGAACGTTAGAGGAGATCACAGGTAGCTCTAAGCTCTCATACACATCGTATAACATGCAGTATCACAGTGGCACAGTGTGAGTCTGCGAGTGTGTGTGTGATTCTGCATGTCTGTTAGTGTACAAGTGGGTGGGAGCAAGAGACAGTGAATGCGAGTTTGTGTGTGTGCGTGAATGAGGGCGTGACCACGGGAGTGTGTGCTTCTGTGTGTGTACGTGTGTGAGTCTACGACTGTATGTCTGTGTGAGTGTGTGACGCTGTGACTCTGAGTCTGTGTGTGTCTGTGAGTGTGTGAGACTATAACTATAGAGTCTGCGAGTGTGTGAGTGTGTGAGACTGTGATTGTATAAGTCTGCGAGTGTGTGAGACTGTGATTGTACAAGTGTGCGAGTGTGTGAGACTGTGATTGTACAAGTCTGCGAGTGTGTGAGACTGTGATTGTATAAGTCTGCGAGTGTGTGAGTGTGTGTGGGTCTGCTTGTGTATGTGGGTGCGAGTAAGTGTGTGAGTACGTGTGTGTGAGTGGATGAACGAGTGTGTGAGTGTATCGTAGCCTGCTGTGTAGCGCATTAGCAAATTAGTGCATTACAAATGATTGTTGCTCTTGGTGGTTAGTGTGTGTCAGCGTTGTGTTTGTGTGAGAACCCGGCACTTAGGAGAGATTATTCCCTCCAGGTTACCTGTACATCGAAGCGTGGCCAGAGAACCGGAGCGACCTGAGTGTGTTTGAAAACCTGAAGGTCATCAGAGGACGAATGCTTTACAAGTAAGTCCTGTCACACATCCTCCACTTGTGTTTCATCTGTTTATTTAACAAAAGAAAAATATATGGGAAAGAAGATTTTGAAGAAGATTTAAAAAACGAAAAGAGGGTTAGATTTAGGTGTAGCATAGTGTTACATTAAAAATTATATCCATAGAAGGCCCTCACAAGGATAGTAAGACAAACGTGTGTGTCTGTCTGTGTGTGTGTGTCTGTGTCTCTGGTTTATTGAACGTGTTGGTGATTAAAGTTAATGATTGAGCTGTGTGACTGTTTTCTGTTCAACATTACGGTTGTGTTTATTTCAGAGTCCAACAGTCCGAGTTTACTTCCCCTGTTCACAAACATAATTCTGTTTCTCAGTAAAGAATAAACTCCGTGAACAGGATGTACAAACAGATTTCAGTTTTATATGAGGAATTTATACACAGATAAACTCTGGATTTGTCTCAATTGGACATTGTTAATAAGGAATCTTTTTTTATTCTTCTGTATACTCATGTGAGTCGAGGTGTTCTGTTAGCCAGTCGAGTTTATACTGAGCTGAGTAACTGGTTATAAATCCACTTTTTGCTGCATTTTGTACTTTCACATTAGTGATCGACATTAGTGAGATTTTCTCAAACTTAATTTGTTAATTTCTTAAACTCAAACAAACTCAAATAGTTTGCAACCAATAATAATACAAATAATAGAACATGCTGGATCAAGTGCTATTTTATAAGCTGCTGAATATTGAGGGTTGAAGCCATCTTGTTAAATCAAATTCGCAGCGCTTAATATGATAATTACGACTAGGACTATGCAACAATATACTGGAGATATTGTTTTTATGATGCATCATATTACATTTGACAGCAAAGAAAAAAAAATGCTATTTCTTTCTTCACTATGCATTCTTTATCCCTGATTTTTTTTTACTTTAAAGGCAGTACTCTAGATGCTAGTCTCAAACGCTTCCGCTCAGGAACAATCTGGCAACCTCAGAGGTGTTAAATCAACCCAGCTGATTTTAATATTCTGAATATGAATCCAAAAAATGGACTTAAGTAGCTGTGTAAGCGCAAGGGGGGGAACTTAGACTTAAGAAATAATGCAAGTTCGTTACATAAATTCAATGAATTTTTCTTTTCTCCTTCTCTCTGTGCTCGTAGGGGTGTGTTTTCTCTGGGAGTGCAGTCCCTCCACATCGAGTCTCTTGGCCTGCGTTCTCTGCGCCGCGTTAGCGGCGGCCTCGTGCTCGTCCACAACAACTCCAAGCTGTGTTACACGTCGTCTCTGCCGTGGGCCGCTCTGTTCTACCCGAATCAGGAGCTCAACCTAATCAGCAACAACAACCGAGACCCCAAAACCTGTGGTAACACACTCTCACACACACTCACACCCAGCTTGGTATTTTTTAAAAAAAAAACAACTTTTATCCGCGTAACAAAAAAATTAAAAAGAACCAATAAGAAGTATTTGCAGATGGAGTGTCCTCTTCAGAATAATCAGTATAACAGTAGTCACATAATTATATGATCTTCAGGACAAGCTCCTAAATTTGGCAAAACCTTTCGATGGTAAGGTCTGGCCAAATTATAAATTTTTGTGTGTGTGTGTGTGTGATTCAGTGGCTGAGGGTCATGTGTGTGACTCACTGTGTGCGAATGGAAGCTGCTGGGGTCCCGGGCCGAGTCAGTGTGTGTCGTGTAAGTCATTTCAGCGCGGTATGGAGTGTGTGGAGCAATGCAACATCCAGCATGGGTGAGTTTAAATACATTTTTTCAAATGATTTAATAATATATTACAAATTAACATTTAATAACTGATGAACAGCCAACCAAGAGAGTGTGCTTGTGCGCGCGCGTGTGTGTGTAGTGCCTTCAGAGAGTTCATCGACGGATCCTCTTGCGTTTCCTGTCACTCTGAGTGTCGACTAATCAATGGCTCCGCCTCCTGCACCGGCCCTGTAAGACACTTTAATTTTAAAACACACACACACACACATACACACACACACTTTCATTTATCCAACTAAACTTTATTCATTTTTTTTTTAATCGCAGGGAGCAAACAAGTGTGTGGAGTGTGTGCACTTTCAGGACGGTGACACGTGTGTAGAGCGCTGCCCGAGCGGCGTGAAGGAGGAGCAACACACCATGTGGAAATACGCCAACGAGAGCGGACACTGCGTGCCCTGCGCCACCAACTGCACCGTCTCGTAAGGAAACTCCCAAAACACACGTTTCACTCAAAACTGCAATTATTTACTACAGGAGTCTGGTCTTAGTTCAGGATTTATCCCCAAAATGTGCATCAATCAGATGACATTACTACTGCTACTACTAATACTACTACTAATAATTATAATAATATCTTAGAAGAAAACCCATGAATTAAAAAAATTTAAGAGCTGCATCGTGATAAAACAGGTCATATCCTGTGCAACAATTTCACGACCTCGAATTAGGATTTCGTGGCTTCATGTGAGACTGCAATAGGAAGTGCTGGATCAAGTGCTATTTTATAAGCTGTTGGGTAATGAGGGTGGAAATCTTCTACACAAGAAAAATCTGGGAAAACCTCACAGGCAAGAACTACACACATGTAATTTACATAACCTGGAAGTCGCACCCAGATAATCACTTAAACAACTGCTACGCTGTAACCCATCTTTCTCCGTGTAATTATTGTCGTTACTTTTGGACTTAAGTAGCCGACTCGGCCCACTGCGAGCACCCTGGTAGAAACCTGAACATACTGTTCCAGAGATTTGAAATCTTCACCTTTTCACACAAAAACTATTTTGTCTGTTTATTTTTAGTATTGATTACATGTTACATGTTACATGTTTTTTCGATAGCTGTACAATGGATGACCGAGGATGTCCAGTTCACCAGAAAACTGGGTAAGCTTTTTTACATAGCATCAAAATATCTGAAAAAAAAGGATAGATTTGTTTACTGATGTTAGAATATACTAGTCTGATGGAGGAAAAGGAAATCTGAAGTTGTTTTGTTATGCATAACTTGAAAAGTGCAACAAAATGGCGTACATTTAAAAAAAAAGGCAATATAGTACTTGTACGTTAAAATCCAAATCTGATTTTATCCATTTACAATTAATGTTGTGGAACGTTCAGGAAGCAAGTTAGTTCCTGTTCTCACTTACGTTATAGCAGCTATAAGCAGATCAGAAAATAAAATGACTGTCGTTGTCGTTGTTGACAGGCCCGGGACGACGATAGCAGCAATCGGTGGTGTGGTTCTCTTCGTCATCCTGCTGGCTCTGCTCATCTTCTATCTGTGCCGGCAAAAGAAGCTGAAGAAGAAGGAGACTATAAGGAGACGCCTGCAGGAGCACGAGGTCTGAGACGCAAAAAAAATGTTAGGAGTTGTTGCTAGGCAACATGGATGCTGAGTATAAGCCAGTTAATGATTAAGGCGAAGTCCACACTAACAAATCTGAAAACGTTTCGAATCCGCTCTTCAGAGTTGATCGAACTGAACGCACCGTTTTGCTGTTGTAGTGTGGACGAGGGAAAACGTAGCTTAACGCATGATGTCATGTGACTTCCATGATTCCAAGATGCAGCTTGAAACTTACATATGTAATGCAGTTTTCTGTTTCTGTCTGAAAGCTTTGTATTGTGTACAAATTATGTTCTGTGTACAAATTATGTAGCATGTAGCTGTTAAGTCTTTATTCACAGAAGTAGTAACATGGGAAAGATAGAATTCTGTGAAACATCACCATTTGCCTCAGATATGTTGCTAAATTAAAAGCTCTGTTCGACTAACATTACGCTGTATTTACACTTAGCATCAACCACAAGCCAAAATTTCAAGTGTTTCTCCAGATAACATTGCAGGTCATGAAGATTTAGATAAGGAAAAAGTAAACAAGACCTCACAAGAAACAAGGAACATAAAGAGCAATACAGGTTTGCGCAGTGAACAAGCACAGGAAGCGAAGACCATATAAGGAATAATGGGAAGTCAGACAGGTAATATAGGTGTGTGGAATGTAGGGAGCTTTGTAAGAAAGTGACTCATGGCAGATTCCAGGTAAATTCACTAATACCGTAATGTCACAGTTAACGTCAAGCCTTGTGGAATTCTTTAATAATATTGATTTTTATTTCGTCCTGTAGCTGGTGGAGCCGCTGACGCCGAGTGGAGTACAACCCAATCAGGCTCAGATGCGCATCCTGAAGGAAACGGAGCTGAAGAAGTTGCGAGTTCTCGGATCTGGAGCTTTTGGCACTGTCTACAAGGTCAGCATGAGCGATGAATCAAAATGCTGATCAAACTGATCCTAATAGGTTGCTAATCGCAGTAGTTATACACCAGTGCTAGTATTTAATGTTTTTGTTAATATAATAAAATGAATATAATTGCTACATTTTTAAATAACCCACTACACCTGTGTCCTATTCAAGTGAATTAAGGCAGTCTACGTAGACAGCATTTTTATTCCAGGGGTCTACAATTCAAAATGGCTGCCTTTTAAAGCCAGCATCTTAGCGGTTCTACTACTATAACTTGTTAGCGATATTGTACATGACCTTTTAAAACAATTGTCTGTATTTTGCTGTCTATACTCGCAGGGTATCTGGACTCCTGATGAAGAAACCATGAAGATCCCGGTGGCTATTAAAGTGTTGCGTGAGAACACTTCCCCAAAAGCCAACAAGGAAATTCTGGATGTGAGTTAGCTTCATACCTCATACCAAGGTTAACTACAAAACAAATGGCTTTGTAGAGTTTTTGCTACATTACTAGCTACTCATTATCCGATTGTTGCTATAGTTACGTGTTGGAGGACGTCCACTTGCGCTGTTCTTGCCGCTTTTAATCAAAACTTTTTCCTTTGAGCGTAAGTCCAGGTTATTCATGTTTCTTGTTTTTGTTTAGCGAAGCCAAAGTATAGTGTACATTGTTATTTATTGCTGTTGTCATGGCTACATTCCAAAATGAGTATGTAGTATAGTATCATATAATCTGAACATGCTGGAAAATGGCAGGAAGTTTTTGTGGAACGGGATAAATGTAAATGTGGTCCCACTTGGCTTTTTGGAAAACCTGAACAAAATATTTCCCTATGGTGACTCAGGTTATATACTTGAGTTAGAATGTTAGTAGAATTGTAATACCAACAGGGGTGTGTGTGTTTGTGTGTAGGAGGCGTATGTGATGGCAGGTGTGGTCAGTCCATACGTGTGCCGCTTGTTGGGAATCTGTTTAACCTCCACGGTGCAACTGGTCACTCAGCTCATGCCGTATGGCTGCCTTCTCGATTACGTCCGAGAGAACAAGGACCGCATCGGATCTCAGTACCTTCTCAACTGGTGTGTGCAGATCGCTAAGGTGAGTTTCCAGCGCTGTAGTACACACAAACACAATTATATGCAAAGTTCAGACACTCAAAATCTGCTCGAATACTTTATGCAGAGGAATAGATGGGCTACAGTCAATGAATCAGCATCTTCTGACCAGTCAGTTTCCAGAGTTCAACAGCAGTGTGGTGTAATGTACAATTATATACATTCGCCGAACACTTTATCAGGAACACTATACTAATACAGGGTAGGGCCTCCCTTTGCTCTCAAAACAGCCTCAATTCTTCGTAGCATGGATTCCACAAGATGTCGTAAACATTCTTTTGAGATTCTGGTCCATGTGGACATGATTGCATCACTCAGGTCCTTCAGATTTTTCAGGTGCACTTTCCTGCTGCGAATCTATTGGTAGACAATTGGATTCAGATCCGGTGACTGGGAAGGCCACTGAAGAACACTGAACTCATTGTTCAACGAGTTGTTCCTGAAACCAGTTTGAGACTACTTTTTCTTGGTGGCATGGTGCATTATCATGCTGGAAGTAGCCATTAGAAGATGGTAAATTGTGGCCATGAAGGGGATGCTCATGCTCAGCAACAATACTCATATAGACTGTGGCATTCAAGCAATGGTTGATTGGTATTAACGGGGCCCAAAGTGTGCCGAGAAAACATTCCCATACCATTACACCACCTCCACCAGCCTGGACTGTTGACACAAGGCAAATTGGGTCCATGGATTCATGCTGTTGGTGCTGACCCTGTGTGCCTCAGCAGAAATCGAGATCTGGCCGTTCTTCGTTGACCTCTCTCATCAACAAAGCATTTCCATCCACAGAACTGCCACTCGTTGGATGTTTTTTTCTTTATTGCACCATTCTGAGTAAAATATAGAGAAAATCCCAGGAGATCAGCAGTTATAGAAATACTCAAACCAGCCCGTCTGGCACCAACATTCATGCCACGGTCAAAATCACTGAGATTTTTCCCCCCATTCTGATAGCTGATGTGAACATTACCCAAAGCTGCTGGCCTGTATCTGCATGATTTTATGCCTTGCATGGCTGCCACACGATTGGCTGATTAGATAATTAGGTGCTCCTAATAAAGTGGGCAGTGAGTGTATAGGTCACCAGTGCAGTGTTGGTCACTATAAAATCAATATGTATAGGATATTGGCCATAAATAAACAGTATTGAATTGGACCAGGACAACAGTTGGCATCATCAGGTGGTTGTGTGTGTGTGTCTGTGTTAACATCCACAGGGAATGAGTTACCTGGAGGAGGTCCGACTGGTCCACAGAGATCTGGCAGCCCGAAACGTTCTGGTGAGGAACCCCAACCACGTGAAGATCACAGATTTTGGCCTGGCTCGCCTCCTGGACATAGACGAAACCGAGTACCATGCAGACGGCGGAAAGGTGTGTGTGTTGTTTTGGTGATTTTTGTTAAACTGGTTTGTGGTGGTTTTGCTAACCGTGACCTCATGTCCCTGCAGGTGCCCATCAAGTGGATGGCTTTGGAGTCAATTCTTCACAGGAAGTTCACTCACCAGAGCGACGTGTGGAGTTACGGTCCGTATCAGGACATTAATATTCACATTACGAGTTCCAGCCACACGTTTAAATTTAATGAAACCCAGATGAAAATGGCACAAACAAACAAAACAGGTTTAATATAGAGACAAATTAAAGCTGATTTTATAAAATAGAACTTTAAACTAATGAGTTTTGAAATTCATTTCTTTTCATGGTTACATCTATACTAAAACTTTTCCTCATGTGTTTATAATTCAGGAGTGACCGTGTGGGAGTTGATGACCTTTGGCATGAAGCCGTATGATCTCATCCCAGCACGGGATATTCCTGAGCTGCTGGAGCGAGGAGAGCGCCTTCCCCAGCCTCTCATCTGCACCATCGACGTCTACATGATCATGGTCAAATGTGCGTCTTAAGAATCAAAATGTTCACAGCAGACACATTTAGCACAGTTGTGGGTTCAGTATGCTCGTCTGCTTACAAAGCCATTTTAAGTAGTCATGCTAGATGTATATGTGTATTTTCATAACAAGGTCTTCGAGCTCTCCTTTAACTCTGTTACAGAAAACTGAATGACTAAATTTGTCGTCAATCATGAGTAGGGTTTTTATTTTCTCTGACTGTTAAACGAGGTAAGAAAAAAAACCACTGATGATCTGATCTGATTGACAGGCTGGATGATTGATCCCGAGTGTCGACCCAGATTCAAGGAGCTGGTGAATAACTTCAGCACCATGGCGCGAGATCCTCCACGCTATGTTGTCATTCCGGTGCGTACGCTACCTACATCATACATGATTAATATAGAGATTGGAAAAAGCATGGCGTGGTTAGCTAAGCAATTAACTACTTTGGGTTAGCAGTGATGAGTATTAACACAGCAGATATTAACATAAAGGTGCTCACTTTTGTCAATACATGCACACAGTCATAAATTTCGATGGAATACGTGGTATTAAAGCATGGGGCTAAAGAAACTGTAATTCACAAAACTTTCCTGAAGACGCTATTAACATCTTGGTGCATCTTTTTGTTAGCCTATACATAGTTAGCCTAACCACACCTTGTACATCATAGTACCAATCTAGTATTTAATTATTTTTTTTTCAGAATGATGAGCAGATGAGTCTGTCGAGTCTGGTGGACAGTAAGTTTTACCGCACATTGCTGGAAGAAGAAGGAGGGAATGTGAAGGAACTGCTGGATGCAGAGGAGTATTTGGTGCCACAACCCGGATTCTTTGAGAACCAGGCTAACGGACTGACAAGGCATCACTCACACAGGGTCAGATCTGTTTCTCTCTCGACATTTCCACTAGAAACGTACAACATACACTTGAGTCATGACCTGCCAACGGGCTGTCAATCAAGCGAGCGTATTAGAATATTCAGCATGTGCACTTGGACAGTTCTCAGATCAGTGTTTTTCACCTTCCTGTCTCATTAGTTTTGCTTTTTTCTATTTGATCATGCACTGTTCACATTAAATGGCTTTCTGTGATCTTCTCAACCAATCAGAGCACAGATCTGGGACTGGAGACGGATGGCATACCAAGTGGGCGGAGCATGCACTCGTCGGTCAGCACTTTGGGGCGGAGTCTATACCCGACACTTCCTGCCGGTGCCACGGTCAATGGAACCTGGGGAGGCTCTCAGTACCGCTCGCTGGCCCGAAGCCAATCCCATTGCTCAGCTGGCGGCCAGTCAGACTCCGTGTTTCTGGACGGGGGCAGGGACGAGCCACCCTCCAGTCCGGGACGCTATAGTAAAGACCCCACTTTCCCCGGGTGCGTGGATGGAGACTTGGAAGTGGATGGGCCGATAAGTTACCCATCACACTCATTGCCACGCAAAACACGCACACAACCAGGTGAGACACGATACATATCAAACAGTGTCCTCAACTGCGTAATTACTATAGGCAGTAGCTGAAAGTGTGCTGTTTATAGTACCTGTAGTAACCTAGGCAGTACATTAAATTGTGATCCTTATTTAAATGCACTACATGATGTGGGCATAAAAATAATGGCTTCTACATTATTACACATTACATGAAATAGGAGCTTTGTGCACTACACAGGGTATTACATGTATTCTTTTCTCCTCATCTCTTCTCAGAGTATGTGAATCAGGACGTCCAGTCAGATCGGGCGAATACGCTGCCGCGTAAATCCACTGAGAGGCGTCTACACAACGGCCTAAGCGCTGGGCGCAGCGTGGAGAACCCTGAGTACCTAGTGCCCACGTCTCCCGCTTTTGACAATCCATATTACTTGGATCTTGTGGCTAAAGTGCCGGGTGGGGCTTCAGCAGTCGGAGCCACATCACCCCCCAGGCAGGTGAACGGATATGTGACACCTACAGCGGAAAACCCGGAGTACCTGGGATTGGCCGAAACCTGGAGCGGCCAGAGAGAGTGCACCTGAGAAGGGGCCGGGGGGGTCAGTGAATGAGTGAATCAGTGAATGAGTGAGTCATGCACTATGTACTGTATGTTCTAGGGCTGTCAGATTGCTTTAAAAATTGCATCATTTTAATTATTTAAAATCTTTAGTAGTTGAATATTAAGAAAAGCATGATGTTATCGAGCCTTAGCCAGAGTAGCTACACTGTGTTTTCACACAACGTAAACCACAGGTGAAATCTGTGTCACATTTTTTTAATCAGAAGGAGATGTCATAGCATTTAGAGATTCATAAGCTACATCATAGATTATTTAGAGCAATTTTCCTACAACAGTCAAAAAAAATGTATGCAACCTGTTGATTAAACTAACACAGGGCATTGTAAGCATGTGACTTTTTACCGTTGAAAAATGAAATAATCATTAAATTAGAGTATCTCTGGCAAAGTGAAATTTGTTCTGACAGCCCTAATACATCCGAAACAGTGAATGTCATGGCTGGATGAGTGAGTGTGTGTGTGTGTGTGTGTGTGTGGACACTTTCTGGTGATGATAGTCTGACCTACAGGAAACTCAAATTCCATCTAAGACATGGAATTTCCTTTTAAAATCCAATGTAGCATCCGGTGTGTGGACAGCCTGGACAATTTTTGTGGCATCATGTAAACGTCAACTGAAAGACGCAATTCAGACAGTGAATTCAGTGAACTTTGAAAAGTGAATGTCCATGGATAAACCGAACATGGTACGAGCCAGCAGGCATGTAATTATTGGTAAACCATAAATGGTACGAGCCAACAGGGACGTTTTTTTTAAGACGACGCTAATGAAGCACGTGAGAATGTACGAACCAAATGACACTGGATCTGGAAATCACTACTTTGACTATTATTTGGATATTCATTTTGTTTTTTTTCTCACCCCATTTCCCTCTCCGTTCCCACCACGCTCTTTTGTTTTTGGTCTTCCAAACATGGCAGCTCAAATCCGGTGTCATTAGTGCTGCTGTTTCCAGGCTAAACTCTGACGTCTGGATCGAGCAGCTTTTATACTATATGTTAATGTGAGACTCTAAAAGCGATGGAGAAGGACAAGAGGCGGCAGGTCATCAGTGTACAACACTCTCCTTGCAGCAGTTTAGTCCTGTTTTTAATGCGCACGTCGACTTTCCCTCGCTGGAATCGCCATCATTATGAGGACTTAAGGCACTGTGGCACACAATCATCCTAAACTAAGATATGATTTGTTCAGGATTTTCACAAAATTTAACAACTTTTCAACTTTCAGTCAGAGTTGTTAATTTATCATCACGCCCGTTATGTAGCAAGCAACAAAACGCAACCCATGTGTTAGACTCCAGTTGTGTTGTTTGAGTGTGTTCTGGTGATCACACTCTCATTGCTGCTCTCAAGTGGCCACTTGTAATGTCATGATGTATGTGATACACACTTAAGGGAAAGTCGATGAAAGTGTGTTATAAACAGTTCTGAAACCCAGGATGTGGCATAGTTCCCACTGTGACAGTTTAATGGTACTATTTGTGTAGAACAAGACCAAGTTGGTCCTTAATGTGTGTTTATATATATATATATATATATATATATATATATATATATATATATATATATATATATATATATATATGTAAAAAATGTATTAGTGGTATTGTTTTTAAATCACTTGCTTAATATCTCTTCAATCATGCCTTTATTTTCTTACATGACCAGAAGTGACATTCAAAATTACAACTAGTTGTTGTAAATACAAGAGAATTACATCTCATCATGTCTTTTCTCAATTCAGTATGTGCCATTTTTTTACTTTTTTTTTTTGTTCAAGTGGAAATGAAGGTACAATTTTTTTTTTTTTTTTTTTTTTTTGTCCAATAACAGAAATAGAGAAAACTTTGGTGTCCTTCTGAACTTCTAAACAAATTAAAACTGGGAAAAAGATTGACTTCTAGACTCAAGCAGATAAATAACTGGTTATAGAGTAAAACAAATACACAGTGTTAGTCAAAAGTTTTTGAACTTGTTTTTTTCCCCATTTTATTACAGTTTATCCGCTATTGGCAATTAAATGTTCTTAAAAGTGTTCCTAAATCCCTAAATCTTTGTAAGGACTACACGATTTTTCCAATGAAATAAAGCCACAAAATAAATAAATAAATAAAATTAATTTCTATAGGGGGTTCAAAAACTTTTGACTGGCTGCGTACGTCACTATTAAACACACACAGTATTTAATTTAGATATGGCCTTCAGTTTTATTTCTGCTTTCATTTCCTAAATTCTAAGCACCTGTGCAGTCTTTCACATCCCGATCCTCCACCTTATAACCTTATATCAATTTATTCAGTTTATTGCATTGTTTTCCACATAGTTGCAACACAATCTGCTGTAAGATTTGAAAATGCGAAAAAGGTGAAAACCTTTTGGACAAATAAGGGTACAGATTAGGTTCTAACCTATCACAATACTGGAAAAAACATTTCTGTGATAAATTTAGATAAAAAGTTTAAAACAAATAAGGTTGGTGATAAGTTTATTTAATAGCTACAAAATCAAACATGGAAAAAAAAAAAAAAGATTCAAAACAGTAGAAAATGTTCACATCGAATCAGCTTCTTCCAGAGTTTGTATTTCTTAAAAAAAAAAAAAAAAACACTTTTATGAAATATCATTTAACACAATACCAATATTATAGTCATATCACCCAAGAATGTTGAGAAAGGAATTTGTTGAAGCACTGAAAAATGTTTAAACGTGTGACTCTATGGTGGCAGCGTGAAGAGCTGTAGCTGTAGAGTTCAGGAAAAAAAGAGCCAGTAGTGCATGTTAAGTTCCTGACGAAACAAAGAATGGCTTGTGTTCCAGACTGGAGAGTGGGGTGGGGGCAGACGTCTGCAAACCCAGCAGTGTGAAACACTGTTTTAGCTCAAATTTCTCGTACATTTATGCAACAATCTTCAAATTATGTCCAGGGACTATTCAGCTTGGGCATCTCAACTTGGTCATGTTAATACATCCTAATACAGAAGAAGAGGCTATGCTGAAGATCCTGAAGACGAGCCACGGCTTTTGTAGTTTAATAATTAAGCTATACGGCGTATGGAGTTTGGGCCGAGAAGGAAATTCAGAAAACTTTGCAACACTAAAGAGAAAAAAAAAAAAATCGATATAGAGCACATTGAAGGAGTTGTAAAATGAATTATGATTTTAACAAAAGTATCTTTTTTTTATACGTTTATATGTTTTGAGGCTTTTTTTTTTAATCTAATTTTTGTGGTATTATTTTACTGTACTTTTAAATTTGTTGCACTCTGACGTCTGAAAACTGCCAACTTTTGTGAACGAGTACCTGCACCTGTGTGTATAATTTTGTGCGCAGCGTTTGTAAAGTCTGTTTCAGGTCGTGTCTTTAATGTATTACAGATTACAGGCCGTGGTGTGTTTTATTTTATAGTTATTAAGAAAAAAAATGCTTGTGATTTTTTTTTTTTTTTTTGGTAAAAACTAATCAAGATGTATCAAATGTTTCCAGTGGGTGAAAAAAGAAAATATATTTGTATATTACGCATAACCTGTAGGTCTTGATGAATTTTTTGATGTGTATTTTCCATTTTCTTAACATTTTCTTTTAATTAATAAAGCATGCTGATCAGGCATGGAGTAAGAATATGAAAGGAATGAAAGAATATGAAAAGGAAATATAGGAATATATATTAAGAAGAAAAAGCGAAAGATTAAGAAAATTAATGAAAGAAGGAAAGAAATTGAAAGAAAGAAAAGGAAAGAAAATAAGCAAATGAAAGAAAGAAAGAAAAAAAATTCAAAAGACAAACGTTTGACTATGTAATTTATTTAATTGAGTAAAATTAAGAAAAGAAACAAAAACAAAATGAAAGAGAACAAAAGAAAGAAAAGGAAACTACGAAAGATTACATTTGAACTCAGTAATATAGCACACTATATTACTAAACTATCTAGCTAGTTAATTTAGTTAGCACACATAACCGATAGCTGCTGTATAATAATTTCACATCAGAAGATCATCAAACCTAAGCAGTCTCAGATTAACAGTGAGGTGTTGAACAAGATTTAAATCTTTGATTTAAAGAAAACTGGGTTTTTATTCTCGTAGATACACACTCTCAGTGCTCCTGTGCTCCAGTTTGTCAAGCTCAGAAGTCCTTTGTAAATTGCCAACACTTTGTTTCAAGCCTAGACTCATCTGATGTTGTTCCCATGTAGTTAGCTGGTTAACCAAGTAGAAAATGGCAGTGGTGGTCTACTTTGCACTTTCTGCACGGATGCAAGCTCAGATACTTTGCAAATTCTTGCATAATGGTTTACCTAGAGGGAATGTTTACCATTCTCTTGCCCCTGGTCCTGGTATTCCCTTCTTTAGCTTGTCCTTACATTCTGATGAAACCCACAGTAATTTGTTCTTCTCAAGCAATGCAATCAAAACCCTGAACACACCCCGCCTCTGCTTATTGATATAAAGAGAAACCCAGAATTCTTGTGTAATCTCAGCTTGCATTAAATTTGTTGATGCAAATTTGTCGAATTTGGAAGTAATTTTTTTTGCAGTCGCTGGTTAATGGCTAAGACAGGGTCGGATACATGTTTCTGGATTTCAGCCAGGGCTAATGAGGAATCTAAATTACCCGGCAGCGAGGAGAACTTCAGAGAAGCGTGAAGCCGTGTTGTATCCATCACACTGGGTGCTGCCTGGAGGATGCGGGTCACAGAGGGCGGTGTCTTTGAGCTCATGTGTCTGGTGCTTTCTTCATTCTTTTCTGTCGCCATCATATGGATGCTGCTCAGCTGTGAATCCAAAGGCTTTGGTGTGAACTCTGAATCAGGTCTGGTCACGCTCTAATAAGGTACAAGCAAGGATTGAAGTTACACATTAAATTCCAAGTAGTAAAAACTGCACCTTTTGTCCAGTGCCTTTTGAAAGTTGAATGGAATCATATCAGCTGGGAACTATGTATTTCTGAAAAGAATAGGTCCATTCTGATGTGATGAAGACTGCTTTGAAATTGAAGAGTCATTCAAAACTGAACTGATAAAAAGCATTCACTTCAAATGACCCTTCAAAACGGTCATTTTTTTAAAGGGACACTTCAGTGGGGACACTTGCTCCTGAGATTAAGTGTGCTGTGTTACATCCCTGGACGTATTTTGATTTACTGGGTCTTCTGTCTCTCCTACATGTTTAGGAACCAGTGAATGCGATTGACATCTTCACAGTAGAAGAACACAGTACAACAGCAAGAGACAATGACACACGTCACATAATACTCAGTTAACAGCCGATACACACTTTTGTCTATTCCAACCTTATCTTTGCTTTGTAATTTATTTTTGCTACTCTCTGGATTTTGTGTAATACGATGTTATTCTACCTTTTGTATTTGATTTTGAGCTACGGTCCCCTCTGAAAGTATTGGAACAGCAAGGCCAATTATTTTATTTTTGCTATACACTGAAGTCTCTTGGGTTTGAGATCAAAAGATGAATAGGAGATGATAGATCAAAATTTCCTGATATTTATCTGATATATCTAGATGTGTTAAACAATTTAGAACATGACACCTTTTGTTTGAATCCACTCATTTTTCAAGTGTTCAAAAATATTGGAACACATGACTGTTGGTGTTTCTTGTTGATTCATTGCATAAACAATTTATACTGCAGGAATGCCATTTCTTTTAGGAATCATGCCCTTTTCTCCTGACTTTGTTTAGATAGGGAGAAAGGAAAGATATTGTTTCGAATAGGGAAGGTACTTTAATGCCAATTCTCTCAGCTTATTTTTGGTATTTTTCTGTTGTCTGTTCTCCTAGATTTATGTTATAATCTTTGCTACCTATTGGAACAATGAGCCTGATATTAACTTAGTTTTTAGAGATTAAAAAGGTTGTAAAAGCCGGTTTTACACTAAACAGAAAAATGGCCACAGCATTACGTATACAAATGTAGGTCAAGCTCAAAAACAAATAATTGTAACAGCCAATGTAGAGCTCTAGTGAGCTCTCTACACTAGGTTTCATGTTTTTATCGCTATTTCAGGTAAAATCACATATTTGATTGCAGCTGGATCAAACATATTCATTCATGCATAGTCTTTTGAATGTCATTTTAAAATGATGTGTTTTCTGTTGCACAATCACAAGAACAAGAATGAAACTGGTGTAAGCATGCACATCTGTTCATGACTAAACTGCAGTTATTGTTCTTGTGATTGTGCAAAAGAAAACATTTTAAAATGACATTCAAAAGGCTATGTATGAATGAATATATTTGATCCCTAAACAGTAGCACCCTTCATGGTTCTCACTATAGACAGTGGAGCCTTTGAAATGAGTAGGGCATAGTCATCATCCTTTCAGAATGGACTGCAGCCAATGCGAGACAAATTATCTTGGTTAATCACAAAACCTGCGAACTTTTTTCAAAGAAGATCTGCACCTGGATCATGGTAGTTCTGCTCTCCAATTGAATGGGGTACAGGTTGTAGAGTACTGGTCCACTAGTTCCATACAGGACTGAGGGGTCTGCGCAGTGGCTACCAGGTGATACAGAGTTGTATGCTGGGGGTACAGGGGTAATCTGTCTCTGGAGGAGCTGAAGAATCACGTTAATGTCTGCAGTCATTCTTGCCTCTAGTCTAAAAGATGAGATATGAAATTGATGCCTTTAGCCAAACTTTGCTCTACCAAGGTAGGCTCACTGGTCCTAAGGGGGTCCCCAGGACTATAATTGAGAACCTCTGGGGAAAATAAATATAATGAGAAGAATGCACCGGCATAACCCTAAGAGGATTCATACAGACGTGGACAAATTTGTTGATACCCTTCCATGAAAAAAGAAGAACCCACAATTTTCTCTGAAATAACTTGAAACTGACAAAAGTAATTGGCATCCATAATAGCTAATTCGTGGATAATTGGTAGCTCTCAATGAGAATTCTGCACCTGTCAACAGGTAGTTTGTCCCACTCTTCCTGAGCAAACCAGCTGTCTCAGGTTTGAAGTGTGCCTTCTCCAAACTGCATGTTTCAGCTACACAGATTCCATAGATGTTTGATAGGATTCAGATCAAGGCCTCATAGAAGGCCACTTCAGAATAGTCCATTGTTTTGTTCTTAGCCATTCTTGGATGCATTTACTGTGGGTTTTGGGTCTTTATCATGTTGGAGGACTCATGACCTGCGACTGAGACAGAGCTTTCACACACTGGGCAGTACGTTCCCTCCAGAATGCCTTGATAGTCTTGAGATTTCATCGTGCCCTGCACAGATTCAAGGCACCCCGTGCCAGACACAGCAAAGTAGACCCAAAACATAACCGAGTCTCCTCCATGTTTCGTAGTAGGTATGGTGTTTTTTTTATTTGAAAGCTTCATTTTTTGTCTGTGAACATAGAGCTGTTGTGACTTGCCAAAAAGCTCCAGTTTTGTCTCATCTGTCCAAAGGACATTCTCCCAGAAGCATTATGGCTTGTCAAAATAAAATTCCAGTCTGGCTTTTTTATGTTTTTCTTTCAGCAGTAGAGTCCTCCTGGGTCTTCTTCCATTGAGCCCACTGTCACTCAAAAAGTGACGGATGGTGCGATCAGACACTGATGTACCTTGACCTTGTGGTTCAGTTGTATCTCTTTGGAAGTTTTCCTTGGCTCTTTGTCTACCTTTTGCACTATCCTTCTGTTCAATCTGGGGATGATTTTCCTCCTGCGACCACATCCAGGGAGGTTGGCTACAGTCCCATGGACCTTAAACTTCTTAATAATATTTGTAACTGTAGTCACAGGAACATCAAGCTGCTTGGAGAAGGTCTTATAGCCTATGCCTTTAACATGCTTGTCTATAATTTTCTTTCTGATCTCCTCAGCAACAGTCTCCTTTGCTTGCTCTGGTCATTGAACATGGACCAGAGCAAGCAAAGGAGACTGTTGCTGAGGAGATCAGAAAGAAAATTATAGATACTAATTAAAGAAAACAGTTAGCTTGAAATATGACTATAATCTGAATATTTATAATCTTTTCTAGGGGTACCAACAAATCTGTCCAGGCCATATTAGAATATCTTTGTAGAATAAGCAATAATTTATTTCTTTTCACACCTTCTTTGCCTTACTCTATGACATACCAAAGGCATGCAGGTATACATGAGACAATTGCTTTTAATTTCATCACTTTTTGAAGCATTGTTTCAATGTGCTGTAAGGGTACCAACAAATCTGTAAACATCTGTATCTAATAATCCACAAGAACTCAAGGAGAAGGTTAGCATTTGCAAATAATAATAATAATAATAATAATTAACTACATTTACGGCATTTGGCAGACGCTCTTATCCAGGGTGACTTACAATTATCTCATTTATACAACTGAGCAGTTGAGGGTTAAGGGACTTGCTCAGGAGCCCAGCAGTGGCAGCTTGGTGGTACTGGGACTTGAACTCTCAACCTTCTGATCAGAAGGCCAACATCTTATAAACGAGATAAAAATTAAAACTTAAACCACTACAGTGGCATAAAGAAAGTGTGGAGGATAAATATGATTTGTTTGCAATTCAAATTTACACAACCATCCAGTGTCATTTGTGAAGGATGGCAACAGATCACTACAAGGGAAACTACATCACTTGGCATAGCATCATTGATAAAGACAATAGCAGCAGCAACAGGATGAATTCTGAACATCACTACTAGTCAGACCTAGCCAAGTCAGTGAGTGGTGCTTCACTTTGCAGCAGCTGAAGGATCCCAAACATTCCAAGCATTAACCATCCCCTCCAAAAGTACTGGAATGGAAAGGCCAATTATTTTTGTTTTTGCTATATACTGAAGACATTTTAGTTTGAGATCAAAAAATGAACATGAGACGATAGATATTATACATCCTAATATGTACATCTGGATGTGTTAAACAACTTAGAACATGGCACCTTTGGTGGCAGACCACACAATTTTTTTTTTGGCAAAAGTATTGCAACAAATAGTCTTAAAGTAAATAACACTTAATATTTGGTTGCATATCCCTTGCTTGCAATAAGTGCATCAAGCTGACGACCCACTGACATCACCATACTCTTGCATTCTTCTTTTTTGATGCTTTTCCAGGCTTGTACTGCAGCTTCTTTCATTTGTTATTTGTTTTTGGGGGTTTCTCCCTTCAGTCTCCTCTTCAGGAGGCAAAATGCATGCTCAATTGGGTTAAGGTCTGGTGATGGACTTGGCCAGTCTAAAACTGTCCATTTTTTTCCCACTGATGAAGTTCTTTGTTGTGTTGGCACTGTGTTTTGGGTCATTGTCTTGCTGCATGCTGAAATTACTCCTAATTAGATTGGATGCATTTCTCTGTAAATTTGCAAACAGAATGTTCTGTAAAAGCAGCCATGCAAGCCCAAGCCATGACACTACCTCCACCATGCTTGACCGACAAGCTCGTATGTTTTGGATCGTGAGCAGATCCTTTCTTTCTCCACACTTTGGCCTTTCCATCACTTTGGTAGAGGTTAATCTTGGTTCCAGAACTTTTGTGGCTCATCTGGGTGATTCTTTGCAAATTCCAATCTGGTGTTCTGATTCTTAGTGCTGATGAGTGGTCTGCATCTTGTGGTTTGGCCTCTATATTTCTGATCTCTAAGTCTTCTAGATTGTGACACCTTCACCCTTGCCCTATAGAGGTTGTTGTTGATGTCACTGACTGTTTGATGTTTGGTTGTTAGTACACCAGTGGTTTCATTCTTTTTCAGGACATTCAAAATTGTTCTATTGGCTATGCCATATGCTCATGCAATGGCTCCGATAGATTTTCCTTTTCTCAGCTTCAAAATGACTTGCTTTTCTTCAATAGACAGCTCTCTGGTCTTCATGATGGTTTATCATTTTTAACAACAAATGCAGTCTTCACAAGCAAAATCCAGGGCTCAAACCAAAAGTAGACATCCAGAGTTATTAACTGTTTAAACAGTCAATCTAACAGGGCAGACCTGGGCAACAAGAAACACATGCCAGTCACATGTTACAGTGTTTTTTTTTTAATTTTTTGAACAAAAAGAATTGGCCTTGCCATTCCAATACTTCAGGAGGGGACTGTATGTCATTTTCAGGGCAAACAGTGCAATGTTCTTAATTATCTATGTGAAAAACTGGACCTAAAATCGTTTAGTACAGAGTCAAAACCAAAACATTTGTCATCTTTTCATTACATACGGACTGCACTGTATGTTTGCATACTATTAACTACACCTCTGTGCTTGCAAATAAATGGGCCAGGAATAAAATTTTTAATTGACCTACCTGTTAAGCTGACTTTGCAGTAACTCGAGTCTGGACTCTAGCTCACTGGGACAGTCTTCTGCAAATGGAGATGGATGATATGAGGCTTGGACAGAAGAGGATCTGTAAGAATGGCCTGCATACTGAGTGGGCCAACGATCTGGCCAGTAATGGTACAATCCAGAAAGATGAGCTCCTACAGTAGGATACGCAGGAATTTGGGGGATTCAGAAATTATTTGATGTTTTTGAGCCTTCTATCAACAAAAGCTCTAACTGTTTTGTGTTCTCATTTACTCAACACAGTACCTCCAGTCAATGATACAAAAAAACTGATCACATGAAAATTTAGATGGTTATTTCTACCAGGTATATTAGAGCAAGGTAAACTACCATAGTGTGCTTAGAGATTTGAAGTCGCTACCTCTGTCCATGCCAGGCTCTATGCCCTTCCCAGATTTGCTGTTCGGTGGAATCACCCGTTGGGCAGACGGAGGATAATCCTGGGGGTCTCCTTCAGGGCTGTATACTTGCCTGTGGGAAAGAGGTGGTTTGTTGATGTTCTCACTAGACTGTGTTCTGGAGGAGCCACAGCTACACAGTTCTTCCCAGTGAGTGTGAGGGCCAGCAAAGCAGGGATGACCCAGGCATGTTTGAACTGAATAGGAATTATCTTGATCCATTCCATCTGTCCAGGATGTATAAAAGGTGTTTTTAACTTAATTAAAAAGTTAAACTAGGTATCCTTTTCTCAATGTGGTTGTCTACTTACCTGGCCTGTTGCGTCTCTCCACTGAGTTTTCATGATGCCTTGGGTGATTAATATGGTAATGGCAGCCATTATCTTCTCTGTGTAGGGTGTGAAGAACCTGATCTACCTGATTATAGACAAAATTTATGTGGATTTTGAACCAAAGCTTTGTATGTTCCACAAAGAGTAATGGTATATGTTTACTTCTCTGAGGTTGAAGGTGATCTCCAGATTCCTCCAGAAGCTTTCAGCAAAGGCTGGGTACATATCCAGTACCTCCAAGAGATCATCTCTCTGGATTTGGTGGAGATCAGAATAGGTGAGTGTCCTTACATCAGCATTGCAGTGGCCAGGTTCTGCGTACAAGTTAATGGGCTCGCCAAAGATATTGTTTTTGCCTGCACATAAGTGCATATGGAATAAATAATTTGGAACTGTCAAATCATACTTAACAACAGTATTATGTACTATGGTGAAGACCTCACTGTTACCCTCCTGACACACTTCTACTGCTGTGGCTTCTCTCACCCTCAACATCTGCCTGGTTTATCGTAATGCTCTACTTCTGCTTGGAGCTTCTGCACTTGTGACTCACTTTCTGCTATTGTGGATAGTCTCCCTAAACAACAACAGGTTATGCTCAAGACTCACCCTTCTTTTAGTGGATAATTCCAACTGGATATGATAGACTTGTACCTAAGAACTGCTGCTGTAATCATAAAACCTTTCCTGTGTTCATCCTAGGACTCTTCTTCAAAATATGCTCATAATAAACATCCTTTCAAAATACTTAGTAATGTTTGTCTTTACTCTTATACACATGCATGCTTTAATGATTTATAATCCCTAGTGAAACCCAGATGAGGGTAGATTCCCTTTCGAGTCTGGCTCCTCTTCCTCATGGTGTCTCAGGGAGCTTTTCCTAGCTACTTTCACCTCTGGCTCACTCATTAGGGATCTGAATTTATATCTGGACTTCTATAAAGCTGGTTTGTGGCAAGGCCTATTGTTAAAAGTGCTATACACATAAAATTGAATTGCAGATTAGAGCATTGCATGTTCTTATATACCGATCTCCAAAATTTTCTCCACTTTTAAGTAAACAAAGAGGGCCAAAACAGATTATGCTACATGGATCATTGTGCTCACCCAGTATAGCAAGCACAACTTCATTGCAGGACACCTGAATTGAGCCATGCGAGATGAAGTACAGGGTATGGAGAATATCGCCGTGATGGTAGAGGGTGTCCCCTGGTGGGGAGTGGGTGGTTTTTAAGCGCATGGCAAGGGCTCTCAGGCAGGCTTTACTGGCCCCTTTGAAGGCCTTGCAGTTCTGTAGCAAGTTGCGATTCAAGTGGAGACATATATCAGCCTGTAGGCATTCAGGAAAACCTTTCAAAACCTACAAGAAGGTCAAGATCAAAAGCATATTTTATCCAAAAATAGCAAGAAATACATATACATCATAATTATCTGTTTGGTCAATTACATGGCTTGTTTAGGTTTACAGATTGTTTGAGTACGTGGTGTTGAGGTGCACCTCCCTTACTGCATTCATATCAATGCCGTTGGTGTAGGACCAAGCATGCTGGAAATACTCCTCCAGCCTCTGCCTCAGGCCTGGTGGTATTTGGTGGAAACGGATGAACTCTTTGACCCTCAGCAACTGTGTGTGGTAGCGTGTGGTTCCAGAATATAGACGCTGTATGATTGCTGAGACATTCCCAAATATGCTGGCATACATGAGGGCTAGAAGATTGGAGAACAACATTAATCTTAAAGTAAAGGTTAACAGCTTAAGGTAAACAAGCATTTGAAACTTCAAATTACAAGGAGCTTTTATTCTTATTTAGTATAAGACAAGGTTATGATAGTTTTGACTTAGAAAGTAGCTTAGAAAGAATTGTAGCAAGGGACTGAAATATTTTATAACAGTACCATATGATTATTCATGGAGCCCACTTCATCATTATGTCAAGTACATAGGATTTTCACCATATGTGCACTGAAATTAAGATTTTTAACCACTCGTTTATTTCATGGATCTCAAACTAGATTGTAGCTTCCACAGTCACTGGGATGACACCTTCAAGGGTACATCCCTTGTATCCTCACAGGTAGTGTACCTTTAAATTTGAACCTCAAGGACCAAAGTTGTACCTTAGAGGATTTATCTGCTTTTTCAATACCTTTGGTGATAATGTAAGAAAATTGTCAGACTTTAGACCAAAATCTATAGGGCATTAGACTGTAACTTTCTAGGTACAAAGTCTTGCCATTGGGATGGTACATTCAAGGGTACATTCCTTGTATTCCTAGGTAGAACTGCCTTTACCCATTTTGACCTCAGGGTCCACAGTTGTACCTTAGAGGGTACAGATACCTCCACGATTTCAGGAAACTAGGGTACTAGACTATAGTTTTCAAGGTATAAACTCTTGTCACCAAGATGGTACCTTCCATGGAACATTCCTTGTGTACTTAGGTAGAGGATACTGGATATAGTGTAACACTAAGTGTACACTACCTTAGACTGTACATTTACCTTTTCTGTACTTTTGGGAACTGATAATATAAGAAAAGCTTTAGACTTGACTCCACAATTTCAGCAAAGTAGGATATTAGACTGTAGCTTTCAAGGTACCAACTCTTGTCACTTGTATAGTACTCTCAATGGTATATCCCTTGTATCCTGAAGCTAGAGGGTCTAGGATGTAATCCCTTTAAATTTGGATCTTTAGGGTGGCAGTTGGAACTGGTAACATAAAAGGAGCTGTTAAGGGTTGAATGTATGTGGAATGACTTACAGCCAATAAGCATGACACAGATGGAGAAGATCTTTTCAGAGTTGGTGTTGGGTGAGACATTCCCAAAACCCACACTAGTCAGGCTGCTGAAAGTGAAGTACAGCGCAGTGACATACATATCTTTTATGGAAGGTCCTGAGTTGGCGTCACTGTCATTATAGTACTTCCCCAGTTGATCAGCCAGGTTATCCAACCAGCCTGTTTTCATATAGGGCCTCTCCACATGGCCAATGGCATACCAGATGCATGCCAGCCAATGAGCTATGAGCACAAACGTACACATGAGCAAGAATAGGACTGCAGCTCCATACTCTGAGTACCGATCTAACTTCCTGGCCACACGGACCAATCGGAGCAGTCGTGCAGTCTTCAGGAGACCAATCAGAGTGGTCGTCGTCTGAAGTTAAACAATAGCAAGCAGTGTTAGAAGGGAAGGATAAACAATATCAAACAATGGATATTTTTTATCAGCTAGTATTTTTCAAATAGTTTGCTGGAAAGATCTTAGCAGGGGTCAACAATTGTGTGTGTATATATATATGTATGTATATATATATATATATATATATATATATATATATATATATATATATATATATATATATATATACACACACACACACACACACACACACACATAATTATATATATATATAATTATATATAAGTATATATGCAACATACGGATGTGGACAAATTTGTTGGTACGCTTCCACGAAAAAAGAAGAACCCTCTGAAAAAAGAAATTTTCTCTGAAATAACTTGAAATTAACAAAAGTAATTGGCATCCATCATTGTTTATTCAATATTTAATAAAAATCAGACTTTGCTTTTGATTTTTGATTCAACAGAATATTTTAAACAATAAAACAAATGAAAATGGCATGGACAAATATGATGGGACCCTTGACCTAATATTTTGTTGCACAACCTTTAGAGTATCTGTAGCTCTCAATGAGACTTCTGCACCTGTCAACAGATAGTTTGTCCTACTCTTCCTGGGCAAACTGCTATCTCAGGTTTGAAGTGTGCCTTCTCCAAACTGCATGGTTCAGCTCCACAGATTCAATAGATGTTTCATAGGATTCAGATCAGGGCTCATAGAAGTCCACTTCAGAATAGTCCATTGTTTTGTTCTTAGCCATTCCTGGATGCTTTTACTGTGGGTTTTGGGTCTCATCATAAAATATGTCAAAATAAAATTCCAGTCTGGCTTTTTTTTGTGTTTTTCTTTCAGCAGTAGAGTCCTCCTGGGTCTTCTTCCATTGAACCCACTCTTGCTCAAAAAGTGATGGATGGTGCAATCAGACACTGATGTACCTTGACCTTGGGGTTCAGTTGTATCTCTTTGGAAGTTTTCCTTGGCTCTTTTTTCTACCCTTTGCACGGGGATGATGTTCCTCTTGTGGCCACATCCAGAGAGATTGGCTACAGTCCCATGGACCTTAAACTTCTTAATAATATTTGTAACTGTAGTCACAGGAACATCAAGCTGCTTGGAGAAGGTCTTATAACCTATGCCTTTAACATGCTTGTCTATAATTTTCTTTCTGATCTCCTCAGCAACTGTCTCCTTTGCTTTCTCTGGTCCATGTTCAATGTGGTACACATGATGACACCAAACAGCAGAATGACTACTCTTCTCCATTTAAATAAGCTGAATGACTGATTACAAGATTGAAGGCATGTGTGATACTAATTAAAGAAAACAGTTAGCTTGAAATATGACTATAATCTGAATATTTATAATCTTTTCTAGGGGTACCAACAAATCTGTCCAGGCCATATTGGAATATCTTTGTAGAATAAGCAATAATTTATCTCTTTTCACACCTTCTTTGCTTTACTCCATGACATACCAAAGGCATGTGGGTATACATGAGACAATTGCTTTTAATTTCATCACTTTTCAGGAGGAATGAAGCATTGTTTCAATGCGCTGTAAGGGTACCAACAATTTTGTCTTCATCTGTATATGCAGCAGCTTCACCAAATAGTCTACTATATTTCATTCTTTCATCTTCAGTAACCAGTGTTGAATAGAAAGCTAGCAAAATTTAATCAGTACAGGACATCTAATGTGAAGTTTTAATGTACTTTAAAAATGTAATGTACTTTAAAAATTTAATGTTCTTCATTTTATTCATGGGCCAAGCAATCTTTGTAGGCAGGCTAAATTTGGGGCCACTGTTAGCCATGTTCAATATCCTTCCACTCCAAAGAGTTTCTAGATGTTTTCTCACCTCGTCGGATCCGGATTTAAAGATGAGCAGGTCAAAAGGAAGGGCAGCCACCATGTCAATAAGAAACCAACCTTTAATGTAGTGGATGGCAATGCGTTTAGGATGTGTTACCACCTCATCGTTATGATTGATGTATGTGGTACGAAAGCTGATCACGATATCCACCATGAACAAAACATCCACGATGGCATCCACAACGTTGAGTGGGTTGCAGGTGTAACCGCAGACATGTTGCTGATTCTCTGCCAGTCTATTAAGCAGGAACGCGGCTGAGTAGGGGGTGAAGATTGCAGTGTAGAGCACTAGCAGCAGGATGACCCAATCCCATGCTGCCTTAAAGGGACTGTAGTGCAGCATGATCCACTTATGAACGTCTGGATTCTGGAGCTGATACTCAGGGAACACATTGGTGCCCAGAGACACTGTCTGTATGAAGGGAGGCATATGCAGAGAGCTTTTATCATGGTATGAGTGCAAATTTACAGTACAACAGGCACCAAAAAGCAGATCATGGGAAAATAATCACAATGTAAATCACACTGTGAAAATTGAATTTGTACAATGGCTAGAAGAATCAGTGTCACCCTTAATAATACACCTTTGTGTATTCAGGTATGCCAGTGATGGAAATTTGGCAAACACATTTGCCATGCCAAGGTTTTTTTTTTTTTTTTTTGATCTTTAGCATAACTAGAATCTCCTTTACATTTACATTTAGCAGATGTCTTGTCCAGACTGACTTACAGAAATGCTTTGTAGTCTCAATCAAAAACATATCCTCATGCTAGTATAGTAAGTCAGGGTCTAAGAAGGAGGAAGTTAGGTTGTGGGTCAAGTAGTAGGGACTGGATCACTGCAAAAAAAAAAAAAAAAAAAAAAAAAAGGGAGTGGACTTCAGCTGACATTATGGATTGATTTGATTGCAATCTCTCTCTGTGGGGATATTTCTGTCCTAATGATCTTTCCACTGGTTCATGTTCATCACACTCCTGTCCCTGTGCATTCAGTCACACCAAACAGGCAGCAATTGATTCCTCAATGAACATCTAGCGCAACATACGTACATGAACATCTGGACCAACATTAGGGACGTAACAAAAAAAACCCAAAACAAAACATTTTGTGGATTGAACAGATAATGTGTTCTCAATCCATCTAGATACAAATACAGATCATCAAAAAAAAGCTTATGGCTCACAGGGCATCTCGTTGAGACTGCAGGTGGGCATCAGGACTGGGATCCAGCAGGACTAATCAAACCATTCCCAATATCAGACTCTATTGGGTGAGTATGAAGCTCTTACTTCCTGCTACCACTCACTTGATATTGCTACTTTTCTCTTCACAATCAATAGTTTACAGCCAATTGTTTGCACTGGTTCTTCTGTACAACATTGTTCTGCTATCCTGTTTAGTTAACGTGCACTGTCCTGTGTATTTATTGTATATTTTACTTTGGTTTAATTTAATTTGAATGTATTTATTTCTGTAAAGCTGCTTTGTGACAATGTCCATTGTTAAAGCACTATACAAATAAAATTTAATAATAATAAAATATATTTTGCACTCATCTGACACAGTTGTGTATCTGTACTATATGAAGCTATGTACTAAGCTACTTTATTATTTATTGCACCACGGTCCTGAAATAACATTTCATCACAATGTATATAAGCTATAAAGATGAATGACAAAAAACTCACTTGACCTGACTTCATCCTTAGTAACTGCCTGGTCAGGATAGCGGTGGTTTAAATTCAGCTAGTAGTTTGCTTGTGTTTTGGGAATTAGAATCAACTAAATTCATTATAAAATATCACAGGCAGTTTTTCCTCATGCTTTCCTGTGTTTCCAGGGGCAGAGTGGTAGGGTTCAATGTTTAATTTTAAAAGGCCACACCCACTTTGCATTTAAATTTGAATACATAGTGTATACAAATATGGATATTTGGATCACTGATACAGATACAAATAGTGGCACTATACATAGGGGCATTACATCCCTAGCTCACATGTCTCTCATTGATCTACTTGGGTGACCTTCTCTGTGATGTTCTGCACGTGTTCCTTCACCTTAGGGATGGCGATGAGCTCGATGTTTTGGGGCGAACCCCTGGAGATGGAACGCCTGGGACGGCTAAAGCTGAGGGAGAAAGCTGGGAAGCGGTTGGCAACTCCACACTTCATCTGGTCAGGGTTAGCAGGTGAGCTCAGCACACCAAACCTGCATAGTCACTTGGTGAGAGGAAGTTAGGAATAAAACAAGATGACAGGAGGTTTGGTAACAAAATTTGGAAAACTGGGTCTTAGGACGTAAATAGCCAGAGCACTATAAACAGAAATGGTTTGAATGGAATGAATTAATTTCCTATTTTAGTGTGTATCAAGGAAAACAAAAATAAAATAAACAGCTGATTCCTTGTTTTCCTGTTTTCATTTTGGAATAAATTTTGCAATGATTCGAAAAAATTGCACAGAGGAAATGCAGTGCACAGGCTAAGCATTTAATCAAAGACATAAGAGAACAAAAATGTTTTCAGCCTGCATTTAAAGGGATAAAATTTGGGAACAGCTGAGGTGCCCTGGGAACTGTTTCCAGCTGTGGGTAATGTAGTGGCTGAAAGCTGTTTCACCATGTTTTGGTGAAGCCTACTGGCCTATTTCCAGCATGTCAGAAATGACGTCCTAAGTCCCTTAGCTCTTTAAAAAAACAAGCAGCAACATTTAACTTGGTCCTGTAGTGGAAGGATCTGGGAATTTCTGTTGTTCCTGGATAATATTCTTGCAGCAGCAGTTGAGTGGGCATCACCTGTCTAATAGTCTTTTAGGGGAAAGCGGTTAAGCGGAAAGTGGCTATTACAACAATCTAGCCTACAGGAAGTGAAGGCATAAATAAGTGTGTAGGTCTTGTTTGAATATGAAATATCTGAATATGGTTATATACTATAACTTTACGTTGATGCGATTGTTGAAAGCTTAGATCTAAATCCAATTCAGTTTTTGACATTTATGCACTAAACTTTAGTGACAAATAAGATTAATTACTTTATCTTCAGAAATGGCTTTATTAGTGTCTGTGATTATAACAATATAAGTGATTATAACAGTGTAATATCAATATCATGATTGTCACAATACACTTTTCCGAGATATTGTGAGCATCATGGTATCTTTTTATAATTTTATTATTACTTTTTAAAAACAATTACAAATCCTGGAATCTTTCAAATTGTAAAATAATGATTTTTTTAAAAACAGATTTCCCCTGTCCTTTTTAAAGTTTATTTATTTTCCTAAACACTGAATTAAATCATCATCACAACAAATGTTTTAAATGTTTATTTAATTTTTTTTTTGCAGTTTGTTAGCAAACCTATATATTGTGATTCATATTGTCTATCATAGAAATGTTTTCATGTATCATGATATATTTTGTCGTCATGCCCACATCTATGCTTTGCCCTGGGAACACTGAGGTAGGGAGTAGATAGGTTGTATCAACACATTGTGGTTTGTTTATTTAGGAAAAACATTTAAATCAGTAGCTAAATGGAAACTAAATGGAAAATTTCTGTCATTATTTACCAGCTTCAGTGGAAGACATTTTTGACTGATATTTTGCGTCAATCCTTCAATATTTTTCCAAACATACGCTGTTCACGAAAAATATGCCATTTGTGTCTTTGGAATTTTATTTTTTTCCATAAATTCTGGAAGCAACTGATTGGATGTTAATGTTTTCTACTATTTTGAAACTTTTTATAATTAATGTAAACATGAGAATGACATTTTTACTTTTTTTTTTTTTACAGAATTATATTTTTTCCCCTTTTTTCCAGTGTTAATTTTTTAGACACTGAATTAAAGTATCATCAAATTAATTTTGTAAATGATTATTTTTAAATATGCCTGATAAACTAGGCTCCATCTACCACTGATTTAAAAAAAAAACAAAAAAATTTGTCAGTTTTAGTTGATGTTTTTATATTGGATATTATTTTATTCTTTCTGTAAATGCTATTTTGTGCATTTTTATTATTTGTCTATTTTAATATTTTTACCACCTTTATTTCTTTAGTTCTGCTTTTACTTTTACTTTAAATGTGTGAATATTAAATACCATATAAAGAAAGTTTATTAAAGGAAAGATCAAAAAACCAAGAAATTCTCTAGTGATCCATCCACCATTAGATTTGAAGAAAGAACCAGGATTAAAGTCTTGCTCTTACCGGAGCGGTGTCGTTTCCTCCGTTTTCTTCTCTTCAGGATTTTAGTGAGTCCTTCATCTTTGTAGACTTGTGTAGTCTTGTTGTGACTGAGTGTCAGCACTGTGGTCCTCACACAGAGTCATTCTCCAAACTGAGAACTGATCAATCACTCACCACAGCGGTGGGAAGCTCATTAACAAATCAAACAGCCAGATGGCTCGATCATTTCACATATCACACTTCACATAACAACAACAAAAACAACAACAAAAAAGACCTAAACTGTCTAGCGTCTAATAAATTAGAGGATAGCAGAAAAGCTATAGTATTGGCACCTGACTAATCAATGTCCACTGCAGCTACAGAGCGGTTATTGTGGCACAGTATTGACTGAGTGGCCAGAAGTGGGTCTGCATTTAGAGCAGGGGATGACCTTTACATTTCACGGCACATAAACAGGCCTGCTTTCATGAGATCTGAATGAAGAAACGCCATCAACAGTCTGTGACTCGGGTGTTTCTGGAGAGATTTAGGGTAGCCTTACAAGCCAGACTTTGTTAAACCTCATCGCTAGTCAGACATAGGAATTTACAAGACGTTATATAGGAAGAAGGTGGAGTTTCAGGCATGGTTTGACTCCATATTGAGCTTTCCCTAGATGGCTAATGGCATAATTTAACAGAAAGAAGCTTTTGACTGACACTGTAAGCCTCCAATTACAGATACCTACCATTTACTGTTTGAGGAAAAAAAAAAAACGTTGAATACTCGTCTGTGTAGCTAATTGAACTGCAATGTTCTGAATCTGAAGATTCTGAAGCTTGAAGCCAGGAAAGTGTACAAAAAGTATCAGATGCTCCATGAGACTACAACAAATGTCAATCAGGTTTGGTATCTGAGGTATGTCCCTTACCTAAGTGTGACACCAAACTGTGCTGAGAAATAGTGATTTAGCTTCAAGATAAACTGTAATTTTTCACAATATTGTTGCAAACATGTTTGTGTGACTAATTTCTTAACAATACTGAAATGAATTTTTTAAATTATAAATATATCTTTATTATGAACACAATTTGCGAGTTTGCACAAATACACACATTTTATATAAGATATTGAGGAAATCACTGACGTAGACCTTTCTCGCACTCATCAAGCTTCAGTCCTTCACTTGTATCTCATGAAACATTCAGCCTCCTCTTCTTTCCTGTCTTACTCCAGTGCCTGAATGTTGTCCCACACTCTGACCACATCTGGGTAATCATTGAGAGCTTCGAGCAGGGTGGCGCTGGAGTCCAGCTGGTCCTGTGGTAGAGCAGCAGGAGTGTTGGAGATGTACTCCATCCCCGCTGACAGGGTGTGAACCCCGAGAGCTTCCAGCGCTGTCCGCACTGCTTTTATCGAGTTCATATCACAGATGAACTGAGGAGGACATGGAAAGGGATTATTATTAAAAAATTATTTTAAAATTTCTTAGACAAATTGCTCCAAATCTAAGACTAATTCACATCAAACGCACATTTCACAGAGCAGATACACTTCCACTTGTTTTCTTGATTAAATTAAAGTGTCCTGTTGCAGCGTTAACACTTACGTTATGTAAAAATGTGTGGATTAGATGACTGACCTATTTGATCTATTTGTCAGTTTGCCAAGTCTGAATCAGAGTGAAACTGATTCTTTTGATTCGACTAACACTGCTTTAACACGGCACAGAATTAAAAGAGGAAAAAAAAAACAACAAAAAAAACTGTGGTCTGAGGGACGTGTAGGGCTGAAACGTCCTCATATTAAATATACAACGCCCAAAAAAGTTAAACAAACTGAAAAACCAAAAAACTTTTGCAAAATAAATGAATAGATAATTATACTCTATATGGCCAAAGGTTTGTGGACACCTTACCATCACACACCTAGGTTCTTTTTGAACGTCCCATTGCAGATTTAGTCCCTCCTTTGTGGTAATAATAGTTTCCACTCCTCTGGGAAAGCTTAACACTAGATTTTGGAGTGTAGCTGTGGGGATTTGTGCTAATCTAGCCACAAGAACATTAGTGAGGTTGAGCACTGATGTTGGGTGAGGAGGCCTGGGGCACAGTTGGCATTCCAGTTCATCTCAAAGGTGTTCAGTGGGGTTGAGATCCAGGCCTTTGTTCAAGCCACCCAAGTTCTTCCACTCCAACCTTGGCAAACCATGTCTTCATGAAGCTCGCTTTGTGCACAGGGGCACTGTCTTGCTGGAACAGGTTTAGGCCTCTTAGTTCCAGTGAAGGGAAATCTTATTGCTATATCATACAAAGACATTCTATACAATTGTGTGCTTCCAACTTTGAGGCAAAAGTTTGGGGAACAACCACATATGGGTGTGATGGTCAGGTGTCCACATACTTTTGGCCATATAGTGTGTAAATAACTTATTTCAAAACATATTATAAACATATTGTAAACATATCCTCCAGGGACTTGTTTGTCCAGCACATTCCACAGATGCTCAGTTGGATTGAGATCTGGGGAATTTGGAGGCCAAGTCAACACCTTGAACTCTTTGTCATGTTCCTCAAACCATTCCTGAACAATTTCTGCAGTGTGGCAGGGTGCATTATTCTGCTGAAAGTGGCCACTGCCATTAGGGAATACCGCTGACATGAAGGGGTGTACTTGGGGCGTTTAGGTAGGTGGTACGTGTCAAAGTAACATCCACATGAATGCCAGGACCCAAGGTTTCCCAGCAGAACATTGCCCAGAGTATCACACTGCCTCCACCGGCTTGCCTTCTTCCCATAGTGCATCCTGGTGCCATCTCTTCCCCAAGAAAGAGACACACACGCACCCGCCCATCCACATGATGTAAAAGAAAACATGATTTATCAGACCAGACCACCTTCTTCCATTGCTCCATGGTTCTCCAGTTCTGATGCTCACTTGTCCATTCTAGACAGTGAGCCTTGGGAGCCCATGACGCTATCGCCAGTTCACCGGTTGTCCTTCCTTGGATGACATTTGGTAGGTACTAACCACTGCATACCAGGAACACCCCACAATACCTGCTGTTTTGGAGATGCTCTGATCCAGGTGTCAAGCCATCACAATTTGGCCCTTGTCAAAGTCGCTCAGATCCTTACGCTTGCACATTTTTCCTGCTTCCAACACATCAACTTCGAGAACTGACTGTTCACTTGCTGCCTAATATATCTCACCCAGTGACAGATGCCATTGTAACGAGATAATCAATGTTATTCACATCACCTGTCAGTGGTTTTAATATTATGGCTGATCAACAAAAAGATTTGTTGTATTTGATTTGTTTAAATGAAAAAGGATAAAAGATGAGAAAAAAAAATCATGTCTAGGTGAATTTTAATCCTGCAAAATTTGCAAACTATTATATACATTTATTAACATGTGTGTGTGTGGGTAGGTGTGTGTGTAGAATTCGGTTATAACTGTTCTTTTATAAAATATTGAACCACAGTAAACATGTCTTTGGGGAAGTAAACAAATCGATGCACCATTTGCTATTTCATATATGTAATGAAAGTCATAAAACATAAAACTGATTGATTATCTTGACATGTCTCTAGAACTTGTTGCAAATTCAACTGATTGGACATTGATTTAGAAAGACACACTGGTGTGTCTAAGATCCCACAATTCACAGTGGATGACATCCCAAAAACCAAGCCATGAAGGCCAAGGAGCTCTCTGTAGACGTCAGTGATCAAATTGTTTCGAGAAACAGATCTGAGCGAGAATATAAAACCATTTCTAAAGCTTTGAATGTTCCCATGGAAGAAGTTTGGAACCACCAGGACTCTTTCCTAAAGCTGGCCTTCCAGTCAATCTCAGTAACCAGAGAGGTGAACAAGAACCCAATGGTCACTCAAACAGAGTTTCAGACATCCTCTGCAGAGACGAGAGAATCTGGTGGAAGGACAACCATCTTAGAAATCCTCCATCAATCAAGCCTTTATGGTAAAATGTCTAGACGGATGGCAGGCACTTGAAGGACTCTCAAAGCATGAGGAAAAAATGTTCTTTGATCTGAAGAGACAATTGACATTCTTGGGCTGAACATCTGGTAAAAATCAGGTACTACTCATCAACTGGTTAATACCATCCACATGATGAAGCATGCTGGTGGAAACACCCTGTTATGGGGACTTATGCTTCTCAGTAGCAGGAACAGGGAGACTGGTCAGAATTGAAGGAAGGATAAATGCAGCCAAATACAGAGAGGTCCTTGAAGAAAACCTGCATCCAAAGCTGTGAACCCCGCAGAACATCTGTGCAGAGCGCTGAAGGGGGCAGATCACAGATTCTATCAGTCCCCATCCAGCCAGATTGGGCTTGAGAGGATGTGCCAGGAAGTACAGGAGAAACTGCCCAAATCCGGGGGTATAAAGACTGTAGAGAATTAGGCAAGAAGACTTGCTGCCAAAGGAGCTTCTACAAAGTACTGAATAAAGACTCTGAATATTTTAATGGCTCCTTTGATTTTTTTTTTTTTTTAAATAAATTTGCAAAAAGTTTTAGAAACTTTTTATCTTTGTCAATAATTATTATTAATGACCAAAAAATATAAATCTCTGTGTTTATTTGCGTTTGGTGATCATATCAGTGTGTAACCTGTAAAATCGGTTTCTCCTCCTCGTCCTCGGTTTCGTGCACGTCTTCAGCTCCCGATTCTATCGCCAGCTCCAGAGCTCTTTCAGTAGAAACTTGGTCTTGGGCCGCCACGATGACGCCTTTTCTCTCGAAATGATGCCGGGCGCCTTCACACATCGCCCCCCTGTGGACAAGTGGAGATTTCACTAAAACTACATTTATCCAGCGTATCCAGCAGGGCATCATTTCGAGTTATGAGAGACTCCACACTGACCCATTTTTCATTAAGATGTGTTTGATGGCTTGGTGTGAGCGTGTGCTGTTGTCTGTCAGAACCTCGATGAGCAGCATGGAACCTCCGGGCCCTCGCGCCTCGTATAGGTACTGAGCGCCAGCTTTTGACTTTTCCTACAGGACAGAAAGAGAAAAATAAGGCAACTAAACTTTTTTTTCTTTTTAATTTATGGTCTTTTCAATACAGTCTTTATTACAACTTATACCACAGCACTGTGTGAATTCTGGATTCTGATTGGTCAGAAGGTGTTGATTCATTTTTCTATAACAGCAGCTCTGACAATAGTGCACATACACTCCCACTAATACATTATCCTTTCTATCAGTCGTATGTAAAGCTGTGACTAAGTTTTTCTACATTTTCAGGACAGAGGAGTTTAAACTTGCAAGACAAGCTCAAATTTTTGTCTTATTAACCTCAAGAAAAAAAAAAGAGAGACTGGTGAGGGAATGACTGTTTATAGCTGCTATAACGTAAGTGAGAACAGGAACTAACTTGATACATGGATGTTCCACAACATTACATGTAACTATAAACAGATTAAAAAGTTTGACGTGTCATTCTTTAATAAATAAAAAAAATACAAGGCTTGCTGTGGTGTACGAGGAAGAAAGCTCTTCACGACATGCTGTTATAGGAAAATAATCAACTTCACAGCAGTAACACGGTAGTTAGTCCGCTTCCTCACACCACCCCGTTGTTGATTATTTGCCTATAACAGCACACTCCTGTCATGTTTTATACTTTACATAACATTCTAATCAGAAGTAAGTCTCAGTAGTTTCCCCCAGAACCTTTTTTTCATTTTATTTTTTCCCTTACCGCTCCTTTAATAGCAGCCTCGATGGTGGCTTTGGGTAGACTTTTATTTCTGCACTGCTCTATAAGCTGAGCCAAAGTGACATTATACTCCGGGTTTGGTCCTCCCTCTAAACACACACACACACACACACACACACACACACAGAGACAGCCATTTATTCATTTATTTATTCGTATCACAATCCATTTCCTAGTTGCTATGTTTCCATTTTTAGTTTACAGAAAATAGGGTCATTTTTTTTGTGATCTAATTTATTTATTTTTTTTTTACTAGTTTCCAACAGATTTCCTACATTACTTACTCATTCACATTAACTGAAAAAAGGCCAAAGTGCATATATAGCGGGTGGATTATTTAGGACATCTGTTAATTCAGGTCCGATGCAATCCCTGACAGTGTGGAATCTATTTAGTCTGAGAAGTCTTCTCACAAGAGACAACATTCTTATAGAATAAAAACAACTGTCATAACATTTATAATTGAAAAATATTAATCTATTTTTAGTTAATATTCCCAGACTTGGAAATGTACCATTATTCATTCTCATGCTTCAAAACTCACCTGCACTTTGCATTAAGCACTAAAGCTCTGAACACTGTTTTAAAAAGCATTTGACACAAAAGTTTTTTTTTTTATTTATTCGAAAGTGTTTGGTAATGATAGCTCCATTTTACTGTAATGGAATTTAATTCTATTTAAATGACATTATTTTAAAATGATTTTATTATTATTTTTTTTATATAAACCAACAGCTCTTTGATTATAGAACATCTTACGCTTCCTTTATCATCCCCCATCGTAGATATTTTAGTTTCAATTTAAAATCATATTTCTTATCCTAAGCACTTGAGTCTTTTTAATCAGTAGTATCGTGCCTTCAATTTTGTCCCGTCTTTTTGTGCTTCTTACTGTTTTTGTCATTTATGGATTGATTTCATTGCTGGTTGAAACAGTAGGATGGTGGTTTAGAGGTTGGCACGTTTGCCTCGCACCTCAGGGGTTGGGGGTCCGAAGCCCACCTCTACCCTGTGTGTGTGGAGTTTACATGTTCTCCCTGTGCTTCGGGGGTTTGTGCTACATTTGTGTGGGCATTTGTGTGTAAATGGGTGTGTGTGTGAGTGTGTGTTTGCTTGTGCTCTTGTCCAGTGTGTCCCCCGCCTTGTACCCCGAGTCCCCTGGGAAATGGCTCCAGACTCCGACCCTGTGTAGGGTAAGTGGTATGGAAGATGGATGGATGGAAAATGGATGGATGGATGGATAAATGGATGGATGCTGTTTGAAACCTAAGCTGAATTTACATATATATTTAATTTCATTCTATATTTGTGTATTTCTACATTATAATGCTATTTTTTTTAACTTGTATTTCCACTTCATATTTTATTCTGTGTATTCTATTACATTTTATTACTGAATCTTTAATATTTGATTGTATAGCACTTTAAGCTACTATATGGCTTATTATTATTATTATTATTATTATTATTATTATTATTAGAAGCAGCAGTGGCGCGTGAGCCATTATTATGCCGCACCTCTCACCGCCACCCTGATCAGCATCGCGTATTTGGCGATCATCCGCGCTCGAGCTGCATCTTTCGGGATCTTGATGTCTTTCACTTTGGACCATTTGTTGTGGCCCGCGCGCAAAACCGGACACACGTGCACCGTCCTGACGCAGACCGGGAGCGCGCTCAGCCGCGGAACCTTCGACAGTTTAGGAGCGCAGCCGGAAAGAAAAGGACGTAACACCGCTCCGGCTGCCATTGCCCTTGAGTTCAGGAACGAGAAACAAAACACAGGAACTGATTAATAAAATGTACTTATTTATAGTCAGGAAGTTGCATTAAGACGTTGTAACCTATTACGTAGATAAGAGAGGTTGTTTTGGTTATTTTTGGACTTTTTATTAAACCGTGTGAAAGCTACAGCGGAGTAATTTGGCCACGTCCCAAACCGAACGCTAGGGTGCTACATAGAAGAGTAAAATACTACACAGCTGTAGTTTAGCAAAGTATTTAGGACACTAGGGGTCTGCAGTTTGGGACGTAGCCGTCGCTCGTGAATTAGATAAATTAGCTTGTACACATTGAAGCTAATAGCTAATTTACAACACAGTACTAAATATCGACTTAAATACTGTATCAGTCTATACAGTAAATCTGAAAAGAGAAAATCTGATTTTATGTTTTACTTACGAAATAATCGCGCTACATTTCCCACCGAGAATATTAAACCTCACGGATATTATGAAGGACCATCCAACCCGAGCCCTGTCTATAGCGACACACTACGTCATTTCCGTTTCGTCTAGGCTTGTCAAAATACAGGGCCCTCCATCCCGTCTTTTTAAAACTATTGTCACTCTTAATGAAATAATCAGCACAAGTGAAAATATCTGAGGTAATATACAGTAAAGCCTTCAATGGAGAGAATAACAGAGCACTAAAGCCCCGCCCACACGTACACGGATATTTAAGACCCCGGTGAACACTATAAAGTGAAGTGGTTCCACCTCACCGCCAGTTCACACACAGGAATATGAATTTTCCGTGTTAGAACTTTTGGTTGGAGTTTTTCCGCCTTATAATCATATATACAATCAATTATTAATCATTATAATCCAATAATAATCTCTTAACATTGTGTCTGAGGTGTTTATAAAAGTTTATGAAATACTGTCGCCACCTACTGGGCTGGTGTGATCATGTGGATGTTTTCATGTGGATAAGATTTTTTTTTTTAAAACAGAAGGTTAAAATATATTTTTTTAAAAAAATCCCTGTATGTGTGAAGAGAGAGAGAGAGAGATTCTCTTCCTGTAGTGTCTAACAAGGATAGAAATGCTTGTAGAGGCTCTTTTAAAGCTCCTTTATAATCACATGCTGATACTGAGATGATCGTAGCACAAAACTGCCCCATTGTGTTGATTTGGAAGTGTGTTTGGGGTCGCTGTGATGTTAAAAGATCCACCTATGGCAAAGGCGTAACCTCCTGGAAGAGGCAACCAGGTTTTGGACTAAAATATTCTGAGACGTCATGTACCATGAACACTGGGACTTTTTTTTTTAATCAGTCTTTTAGTAAAATGTTTGCGTCAGACAAAACGAACTTACATTTTATGCCAGATTTCTAAAAGTTTCATGATTTATTCCGTACTCACTTGATGAATACCAATCACCTGTAAAGTGCAAAACGCATGCACGCTGTAGCTCATTTGCATTTAGTGACGCCCACAAAACTCCATAAAAGGAAACTCACACAGGAGCTGAAAGCATGAAATGACAACAAAACAATTTCTCAGAGACAGAAGTGGAAGATATTTTGACTCAAGTGTACAACAATAAAAGAAAAAAAGTTTAATCAGTGTAACAGCAGACAAATTACTGAAAGTGTGAATTAAACGAGGTGAAAAGAAAAGGGATTGACCCGAAATTTGGGTTTCACCAAATTAAATTAAATTTTTTGTGTTTAATTGAAATAAAAACATGATTTAAACTTGATAGAATAATCTGTATATAAAAGTAACTCATCAACACTTATCACAGTTGTATGACTTTGTATGACTAATGAATCCGATTGTTCGAGTTTATTAGCGACATTAGTGAGTCTCCTTATACATAAATTTATGAAACTCAGGAGCGAAACCTAGCATATGGATGTTTTTCCAAATATTTCTTCTGTAAATGCACCTACAAGGGATTTATGAATAAATTCATTCATATCTCTCTCTCTCTCTCTCTCTCTCTCCGCACACACACACACACACACCCTAAAATGGTCTCATATCATTATATAATTGTCATAAATAAAGTGGAACTATGAGAATGAGAATTAAATGAGCATTAGGCAAGATTTAGTCAAAATTAGTTAAGATTAGGTCCCTAATGGTTAGATAGGTGGGTTGAAGAACTCCTGAATGATTTTAATTTACTCCTTGAGGCCACTCCCCCATTCCTGCCAATGAACACAAAGCTCCACCCCCAGAGTTAACTAGAGCTAGCATTAGCAAGGACTGTCATGACATCACTTTCAAGCGCAATCTTTGTTGATTTCAGCCATATATATTTTTTTCTTTCCGAACAGAGTGAAGGGGCATTGGGGGCCCCTACATACTTTCATACATATCATGCTCTACATACTTTCCAGGTTATTTTTAAAAGTAAGAAATAAAATAAAATCAATTATTGTTCCTAAAAAAAAAAAAAAAAAAAAAAAAAAAAAAAAAACTACCTGGAAGACCGGAAGTGGACACTCCTAAGAAGACACTGTTTCAGACAGAAACTGTGACAGAAATTGTACTTAATTGTATTTTAGTGCATGCTGTTAAATGCATTTTTATATCCACTAGCTGACCTGGTGATGAATGATGAAGAGATTTTTTGTTTTTTGCAGCCTCATATTTATACATCAAGAAACAAAACAAGGTCAAATGAAACAACAAAAAAAAGGATAATTTCTGTCTAATTAAAATGGTCTTTAGGGGTGCCAATAATTTTGCCCCTTTTTTTTTGGAGAGATTAACCTACTATTTTAAACATGAGAATGGTTATGAGAGAGAGTAAGAGAGAACGAGAGAGAAAAAGAAAGAAAGAGAGAGAGAGAGAAAGAAAAAGATGAACAGAAGCAGAAAGAAAGACAGAATGAGAGAGAGAGATAGATAGAGAGAAAAAGACAGAGAGAGAGAGAGAGAGAGAGATAGAAAGACAGACATGACAGAAACACAGACAGAAACAGAGAAAGAAAGATAGAAAAATAGATAGAAAGAGACAGACAGTAAGGGAAACAGAGACAGAAGGAGAGATAGAAAGAGAGACAGAAGGAAAGAGAGAAAGACAGAAAGAAAGCTTTCTTTGCCAGCCAGTGAGGGGTTAACAGGGGGCAGAAGGTCCATCTCTCTCTCTCTCTCTCTCACACACACACACACACTGAGCTGTGAAGCAGGAGCTCAGCAGTGACATGACCGTCACTCCTCTGTAGTGCGAGAACACAGGAGAGAACCCGAGACTCGAGCAGAACCGGCCGTTAGATTCTGACTCCGTTCTGTGTGTGGACGCTGCAGAGAACTGGCGATGGCTTCATGATGGACGAATACATCTGAGCACCTGGAGTTCACCTCACCGTTCTCCACCAGGAAATGTGCTTCAGACGAAGAACCAGGTGAGGCTGAAGAACCGTGAAGCATGGAGCTGATGGAGCTTTCTACAGCATTCGTGCTCTTCAGCGTGTTAATGACGGCGAAGGCACTGGTGAGTAACTGATCTTCAGCTTGGACCTGTATATCAGTGATACATCACGTGTGACTACGTGTGAAAAATGAAAACACACACTGTGAAGTGTCTAAAATCCAAATGTATACATTTCTGAAGTGAAGCTTTGATTCTGAAGATCTTTGTGAAGTTTGCTGTAAAGGACGTGGTTTAGGTTTTCATGATGTATGAAAGTCAAATTCAAGTTCGAAGTGTGATTTCTTGAGTGATAAGTTAAAAAAAAAAAACTAAATAAATACATATAACTAAGAGAGAGAATGACAGAAAGCGAGAATGACAGAAAGGGAAAGACAGAAAGAGATCTAAAAACAGTGAGAGGAAGTGAGATAGAAAGAAAGAGACAAAGAGACAGAAGAATTTATACATTTATTCAACAAGAAAATACGATTTAATGCTGATGCTGTTTGAGCTTCATCTAAAGCATAAAAACAAAAGAAATGAGAAGAACTAAACAGTGAATAACCATAAATCTGCACTCTAGGGTCAGGGTAGTGTGTGATATTTTTTAAAAAAAACCACACAAACACACATAAAAGACATCACATACAAGAAAGGAAGGGTAAAATCGAAAAGTCTCAAGGATACTGCAAATTAAGACCGTGATGTCAAAAAAATAAATAAAAAAAAAGCGTGGAGCAGAAAATGAGTCCGCTCTGTTCCAGTGGTGGCTCTTGGTTTTGAAAACACATCTGTGAAGTATATAACACAGATACTTTAATGACAGACAGCTGTGCTTTTTTTTTTTTTTTCCTTGTATGTCCCATTCCATACAGAATGATTTAACAGTTGCCTGCGATTGTAGCCACTGTCCCTGACAAGATCAGAGAGGATCTGTTCCCTTTTTCCCCCTGTCCCAAGAGAGCAGAGAGGACCTGTTTTTGCCACCTGACTTCTGAATTAAATCAATTTTGGGCGTGGGTCGGGCCTCCTGTTTTCTCAGCCTCTTCTCATACATAAGCGCATTAAAAGTCCTTTCCAAAATCAGGTAGAGAACATTATCAGTGTTTGCCATGTAATAAAATTAGCTTTGCCATTCTGACAACAGCGGAGCGCGCTGTCCAGTAAACATTGAGATTTTTTTTCTATGTAAAACCCACCTGCTCATGCACTCAATGACTCCCAATAAACTTTTGCTTGTGGACGTGGCTCAAAATGACATTTTAAAAGCCTGTTGTCCAATGAGCATTCATCTTTGCTCCTATTAAAACTCAGATGAATCTGCGATAGAAGCCCATAGAAGCTGTGCATCAATGGAGGTCTATATGCGTCTATGGAGATTTTCATGCAGGCTGCGCTGTCCACCAAAAACAGTTTCCATGAAATGAACAAACAACACGATATTGCAGTGAGATGGTTGATATTTTATTATGCTAAAATATTGACTTATACCAAGAGTGATGAAATATATTGGCAAACATTGCCACATTTTAATGAAATTTTAATTTAGCCCGGGCTGCCCATGTAGTATTTAAACCAGCATTCTTTTTTATAAGGTAAATCAAAGGTTTCTTTAAATGCTGTTAGCTTTGGTAGTAATACTAGTCATAAATAAACCTTTTGTTATTTATAAGATTCTGAATCATGAAGGTGAAAAACTTCATCATTAAGATAGTTGTTTTTTCTTCTTTAAGAAGAAGAATGGTGGAAAAGCGTGCACGCGAATTTAATACTTGCCCTTCAGTTGGATTAATATAAAAAATTCAGTTACCAAAGTTACTTTCAGGATGCAGTAAATAAATTATTCTATTTGCATCAACACTGTGCTGTATTTTAGAAATACAGATTTAGAAATGGCCCAAGGATGTCATCAGGTCTGTCACCTTTAATAAAGCCTCAGTGTACAGTAGGGTATTGCTATTTACAAAAACATTATATTGCTATTCAGCATCAATATACATACAGTATATATTAATATGTACATACAAGGGGTGTCTATGTGTTATTTTATTTTGCATGGCATTTGTCTTGCTGGTTTGGTGTTGGTCTGGTGTGGAACAAATTGATACCAAGCTAGCACGAAACCCATGCTAGTCAGCTAATCCTCTTCCTGTGCTGGATGCTAGGAGGGCCTGATCTCCCTTTTTTGTTGTCGTCAGCATGCATGTGAACATTGTCTCTGCTCAGTGGAGCAGAAAATCACTCTGTAGTGGAGAACATTGGAAAGTCAATTACTCCAACTTTCACCACAACCCCATGATTCAAACAGCACTTCAACAATAAACTGCAAATTAGATTAATGACTGAGCAAATGATTTCTTTACACTGTAAATTAAGTCTCTAATACCTCTGTATTCATTCATTTAGTCTGTCCGTTAGTAGACATTCACTCTGGCCTTTGTAGACATTTTGTCTGGCATTTATTAGATGTTTAGTCTTTCCTTTAGTAGATATTTAGTCTGTCCTTTAGTAAATGTTTATTCTGGCCTTTATTAGATATTTAGTCTGTTCTTTAGTAGATATTTAGTCTGTCCTTTAGTAAACGTTTAGTCTTTCCTTTAGTAGATATTTAGTCTGATCTTTAGTAGATATTTAGTCTGTCCTTTATTAGATATTTAGTCTGATCTTTAGTAGATATTTAGTCTGATCTTTAGTAGATATTTAGTCTGTCCTTTATTAGATATTTGGTCTCTTCTTTAGTAGATATTTAGTCTGTACTTTAGTGAACATTTAATCTGGCTTTTGTACATGTAGTTAGTCTGGTCTCTCTGTTATTAAATGTCTAGTCTGGTCTTTAGTAGATTCGTCTGTCCTGTAGTAGAAGCTTAGTCTGTCCATTAGTAGACATTTAGTCTGTACATTCGGAGAGGTTTAGTCTGGCCTTTAGTGGATGTTTATTCTGGTCTTTAGTAGGTGTTTAGTCGGTCCTTTAGTAGATATTTAGTTTGCCTGTCAGTAAATGTTTAGTCTGTCTGTTAGTAGACATTTATTCTGGTCTTTAGTGGATGTTCAGTCTGGTCTTTAGTAAACATTTAGTCTAGTGTTTAGTAGACATTCAGTCTGGTCTTTTGTAGACATTTAGTCTGTCCTTTAGTAAATGTTTATTCTGGCCTTTATTAGATATTTAGTCTGTTCTTTAGTAGATATTTAGTCTGTATTTTAGTGAATATTTAATCTCACTTTTGATAGACATTTGGTCTGGGCTTTTGTACATGTAGTTAGTCTGGCCTCTAGTAGACATTTAATCTCTCCGTTATTAAATGTTTAGTCTGGTCTTTAGTAGATTCATCTGTCCTGTAGTAGATGTTTAGTCTGTCCTTTAGTAGACATGTTGTCTGTACATTCGGAGAGGTTTAGTTTTTCCATTAGTGGATGTTTATTCTGGTCTTTAGTAGATGTTTAGTTGGTCCTTTAGTAGACATTTAGTTTGCCTGTAAGTAGATGTTTAGTCTGTCTGTTAGTAAACATTTAGTCTGGTCTTTAGTAGACATTCAGTCTGGTCTATAGTAGACATTTTGTCTGGCATTTAGTAAATGTTTAGTCTTTCCTTTAGCAAACATTTAGTCTGTCCTTTAGTAAATGTATATTCTGGGCTTTATTGTATGCTTAATCTGGCCTTTAGTAGACATAAAGTCTTTCATTTAGTGGACGTTTAGTCTATCCTGTAGTAGAAGCTTAGTCTGTCCATTAATACATGTTTAGTCTGTCATTTAGTAGACATTTAGTCTGTAAATTAGGAAAGATTTAGTCTGGCCTTTAGTTAATGTTTAATCTGTCTTCTAGTAGACATTTAGTCTGTCCAATAGTAAATGTTTAGTCGGGTCTTTAATAGATGTTTAGTCTGGTCTATAGTAAACATTTAGTCTGTCCTTTAGTATAGTCTGGTCTATAGTAAACATTTAGTCTGTCCTTTAGTATAGTCTGGTCTATAGTAGACATTTAGTCTGTCCTTTAGTAGATGTATAGTCTGGTCTATAGTAGACATTTAGTCTGTCCTTTAGTAGATGTATAGTCTGGTCTATAGTAGACATGGAACGATTCCCATTTTAAATAATTTCCACCATGCTCCCAGAGTTGTTAAGGTTACTGTATTGGTGAAGCAGTGGTGTTGTTCTATTGACGTACTGAGAAACGGTAGGTCAGATAGTGAAATTGTGTATGATTTAATTGCTAATTCATTTTCTAACCAAGGCTGGATGGGTCCATTTAGTGAAATATTGTAGTTCAATTCAATTCAATTCAATTTTATTTGTATAGCGCTTTTAACAATGGACATTGTCACAAAGCAGCTTTACAGAAATAAATGGATTCACAAAAAATATATTGTAAATATGTGAATTTATTTATTTATTTATGTGAATTTTGCTTATCTAATGAGCAAGCCAGAGGTGATGGTGGCAAGGAAAAACTCCCTGAGACAATATGAGGAAGAAACCTTGAGAGGAACCAGGCTCAAAAGGGATCTCATCCTCATCTGGGTGCAACGGATAGTTGGTTTGCATGGTTATATTTTTGCAAATTGGGTGCTTCTAAACCTCCTTGCGCTTTGCTTTTCTCAAGAGGCTAGTTTGATTCTTGGTCTCTTGTTTTTCCAGTGAATTTGTTTGTGATTGAGTCTAATGAAATTAAGCAGTTGATGGAGGGTTGAATTGATATCATTGAGAACAGATAATTAAGTTTCGGTGATATTGACATTTTTATAGTTGTTACTCTGTCAATTAAGGTGATTGGTAGGTTCATCCATCACTGCAGATCATTATTAATTGCTTTTAACAGGAGTGTGAATTTGAGATAGAATAGGTCTAAGGGCTTGTGGGAAATGTTGACGCCAAGGTACATATTATTACCAGTGGATGGCTTGATTGCATGGTTCCAGTGATGTCAATTCAGTGAAGACATTGTTGATTTTGACCAATTAACAATTTAATTCATTAATTAAATAATAAAAAAAAAAAATTCATTCATTTTTGGGTGATTTGGATGGATCTTGCAAATACAGCAGTATATTATCTGCATACAGACTAATTCCATGCATCATACTGTCAACTTTGATACTTTTAATATTATGATTTTGTCTTACTTCTGCGTAGTGAGAAACTCTGTGATTTGATCCCACTGGTTGTGGCCATTTGTACAGTGGTTTTATCTAGTGAAAGATTGTCCAAAACCAAATTTGTGAAGAGGTGTAAGAATAGTTATAAGAAATAAGAATCAGCATTTATGCAGCTCAATAATAACTGCATATAGGCTACTTGGTCATGAGAAGCATTATGGCCTAAACAGTATTTTTATACGACTTTATTTAGTAATTTATTTGTGTAGACAGGTCAGGCTGTTAATATGTATTTATAATTATTGCTCCAAATAACTAGCCTATTTGCAATCTACAATCTGTTTTATCCTCTCCCTGAACAAATTAATAACTTGTCGTGGGCTCGTATTAATTGCCAAATGCAATCGAAGCAACTGACTGCACTCATGTTGCTATAGTGGTGATTGATCAGAATGAAGCTGCTTTCGTCAATTGTCAGTTCTTTACATATACATGTAATTTGTGGTCACTCAATCGCCTGGTTCAAAACACGATTCCTTTCCATTCTGAGACACAGCAGTGCCAAAAATAGACTTGATACTGGGGCTGTTTGGGGTGGTTGTCTTCTTGGTAAGTTGTCACTTAAACTATTTGCAAAACTCACTGGCTTTAAGTCCTTGTCTGTGTCTTACTCATCGTATCATAGCAGCCTTTAGTCCTGCAGGTGAGAGAGCCTGCCCCCTCAGGCAATGGCTCTTTAACCCACAGAGTGCAGAGGAGAGGCATGATAATGATGTGCACTCTCTCATATGTTCAATTGGAGCACTCCACTGGCCTGATGGGTGATGGTGTTGTCTAGATGTGTCAAGTGGGAGACTGCTATACCAACCTGAAAAAGTCTACCACATTGCGAGGGTATGTGCCGTGTTGAGCAACATGGCACAGCAGAAAGGGCTCCCCTTTATTATACGTGTAGTCTATCCTTTAGTAGACTTTTAATCTGATCTTTATTAGATCTTTAGTCTGTCCTATAGGAGATGTTCAATCTGACCATTATTACATTGTTAATCTGGCCTTTATTAGACGTTTACTCTGTCCTACAGTAGAAGTTTACTCTGGCCTTTATTAGACGTTTAGTCTGTCCTACAGTAGAAGTTTAGTCTGACCTTTATTAGAAGTTTAGTCTGTCCTTTGGTAGACATTTAATCTGGCCTTTATTAAACATTTAATCTGTCCTTTAGTAAATATTTAAGGGGATAGGCTCTGGATCCACTGCGAGCAAGACAAAGCACTTTCTGACAGTGAGTGTGAGTGATGAATTTCCATAAAATTTGCTTCAGTATTTTTAAAAAAAAAAAAAAAAAAACACTTTACAGTAGGAGAAATATCATTCAGAATAATTTATGTACCTCACAGTTGCTAATTTCATTTGTTAAGCAATAAAACAAACACAAACACAATCTGCTTAGACACTTAGATGCTATTTCCATCCATTCAGGCTCGCTGGGCTTGAATGGATGAAATGAATCACAAATGATAATGCCTAACTAAACATTGTAAATGAATGTGGAATGATTTATGATGGATAATGATCTGAAGAGCTGAAACACATGAGTTGGTGTAGGGACAAACCTGGCCCTGACTTGTTGAACTGCTGAAATACGCTTACTGTGATCTTTAGAAACAAAATTGATTCTGATAAAGGTTGTGCTCCTGTGTTACAGGGTTTATAGTAAGGGTTTATTGGTTTAATTTTGTTCATTTTGTTTGTCATCACCTCATCACAAATGTTAGTCTCATCCTCTGCTTTCTCTTATTTTTTAATATCTTATGGACACATACAGTCCCTTCTGAAAGTATTGGAACGGCAAGGTCAATTCTTTTGTTTTCGCTATACACTGAAGACATTTGGGTTTAAGATCAAAAGATGAATGTGAGACGATAGATCAGAATTTCAGATTTCATTTCCTGTCATTTACCTCTAGATGTGTTAAACAACTTAGAACATGGCACCTTTGATGGCAAGGCCGCTCAGTTTTTAGGTGATCAAAAGTATTGGAACAGATAGTCTTAAAGTAACTGCATCAAGCCGGGCAACCCACTGAAATCACCAAACTGTCGCATTCTTCTTTTGTGATGCTTTTCAAGGCTTGTACCACAGCTTCTTTCAGTCATTGTTTGTTTTGGGGGTGTGTTTTGCAGTGTCTTTTGGGTCATTGTCTTGCTGCAGAGTGAAGTTCCTCCCAATTAGATTCTGTTCCAATACTTTTGGATGGGACTGCACACACTCACACACACACACACACACAGAGACAGCTTGCCTCTGCTACTTTTGCTCAGTGGTTGTGAAATGTATTTCAGGCACAAAGCCTCTTGTGTTCGACTCTCTACCTTTTCCAGCACAAAGAAGTGAGGAAGACAGATTAGAGCCAAAGGAAAGAGAGAAATGGAAAGAGGGATTGAGAGAGTGAGATGACACAAAAAGGTTAAAGCAGGACTGCCACATATCGCAGCACGGTGAAAGTATTTCACCACAGCTAGACAGCAACAGATCAGGCCAAGGTTTCTTCCAGACACAGACGGAAAGCCAGTGATGATGATTTCTGCCAGAAATATTGGCACCCTTTATAAAAAAAAATGAGCAAAAAATAAACAACACACAATGCTTTTCAAAAGTCTTTCAAAATCGTTGTTCTAACGTTAAAAAATGTCAATGATAACTACTTATTTGTGCCAAAATTATTAACACTCCTAAGTAAGATTTTACATAAATGCAAATGATTTTTTTTTTTTTAAATTTGATCTCAGTCTGCAGGACCTCAATTGCCTTTTACCATGTCCTGTTTCCCTAGGGTATAAATATGAGGTGTACACATGTAAAATCCCTTACCATAGGAAAAAATCTGGACAAATCAGTAACATACATTAAAAAAAAACCTTTAGGCACAGTTAGGTTGTAATTATCACACCAATCACTGCAAATTTGGTTTAATTCAACAACATGGCTTCCACTTTGATTATTCAGTAGCTCCAACATGTTGAAGCCATTATATAGAAAATTGAGATCATGAAATTGTAATGTGTGAATGGGATATAATTTAATCAAGCTTTTAATTCAGTATTTTGAGTTAAATTAATAAAATAATTTCAATTTCAGGATTAAACTTAAAATAGTTTGGTGAATATATATCTCAAGCCATTAGAAGGAAAGACTTAAAGAGATGCTCATTTCTTTTTATTCACTCCTGTCACAGATCGACTCTGACGATGTCATTACTCGGGATGAGCAGATCTTCCTCCTGATTCGTGCACGGGCAAGGTGTGAGAGAAGCATCCGAGCCCAGTTGAGCACGGTACGAGGTATGTTTTGGAAGAAATTTAGTGAATCAATATTCAGAAGACCAAATCTATGCCAAATAAACTGAGCTTTGCTGCAATTTTTATGGCCAGAGACATAAGCGTACACACACACAGTATACTTCCATCCATCCCACCCAACAAGACAGCCAAACATTTAATATACTGGTTGCAGAGACAGTTACACAAGCTTCAAACCTCTCATTCAACATCTTTGCATATCAAAATACACATACTAAAGTCCACTCCTACTCAGCACCCTTCCATGTCAAAGCACACACACCAAAGTCCGCTTACAGTACATACACAAAAGGGATTAATACTACCAATGATTAATTGTTGATTTGCATTTTACTCTCAGGTACATAAATGCATATTTTATTTCCACAATGTGCATTAATCTAATTAAAATAAATAAAATAAAATAAATAATAGTTGGACAGTATGGACTCCAAGCAGATTCAGACTTTGGATTACAGCATAGAAAATACTGCATGGATTAGACCTGTAGTAGTTATTTATTTAATATTATATTGCATTATATTGAAAAGAAATGTGTTCAAACCCAAAACCATCATGGCCAATCAAATGACAATGGATCGATGAAACTGTAGGTGTGAATTCTGTGCAGTCTGTTGTGCTCATAACATTCAGGAGCTAAATGAAATAATCTGACTAAAACACAGACCCTTCAACATTCCACATTTTATTTCTACTCATCTCCTGGTGCTCTTTCCAGAGCTGAGTCTACAAAAAAAAGCACTTTCTTTTTGCCTCGGGGTGCTTTCATTCATCAGCGAAATTCAGTTAAGCATCATAAACACACTGATGTAGCACCTGTCTTTTTCCAAAGGTCCTCTGATCCAATTTCCTGCACACAACAGCGTCCATAAATCCAGAAAATGAAACGATAAAGAGTCCCAGGTTCGGACGCTTATCTCTGATCAGATTTATTTCTGTATTGATCTCGCTCAATATGAATGTGCATTCAGTCCCTTTGCATTATTCCCACTGAGAGATGCTGATGTGATCGCTCCTTCGTTGTTACCGAGCATTGTGTGTTTTCATTACTTGTACCGCGGCGCTGTTGAATTCTAGCTTCTGATTGCTGTTGATTCATTTTCTATAACAGCAGCTCTGACAGTAATGTAGCTACAAATCACAGGTTTATATTAATGTAAATTTAATGTTTCTATCATAACAACTCATTCAGAGGGACTTGGCTGACAGGTACGCCACATAAACGGATTAAAAAGCGTGTAAACTCTGACATGGTGAAGTTTTCTCTGAGGAGAGATGCTTATTTAACATTAATGAAAGGTGTCTCCAGTGTCAGCGCTTTCTAACAGTCAGAGATAAAGCTCTAACTTAAAGTTTTCTGACGTCTTCAGGACAGAAGAGTATACACTTTACGCTATGTCGGTAACATGACAAGCTGAAGCGATAAGGTAAGGTAACGATAAGGAAAGAGTGCATTAATATAAACCTGTGCTTTGCAGCTGCAGTACTGTAAGAGCTTCTGTTACAGAAAACTGTGTGGTTTCATGAACATTCCACAACAAGAAATGTAACTATAAATGGATAAAAAATATGAAATGTCATACTTTCATGTCAAAAAAACATTTGTAATTGTTAGTAAATTGCTGTGGTTTAAGAGGAATAAAACACATCAGAATGTGCTGCAGTAGTAATAGTATGAAAATGAATGTCTCTGTTTTATAATAATACCTACATCTAGAACAAGTGACTGAAAAACCTCCTGTCTTTATTTCAGCATGTGTGTATATACATGTATAAAAGTATTTTGATTTATGGCATCAAATTGCTCTCAGGATTATATGAGAAAGTACAAAGAACACATGAAAGCGATTATTTTTTCAAAAGTTCTGTGATTTTTTTTTTCACCCCCAGTTGGTGACTGTGTGCCGGAATGGGACGGCATCATCTGCTGGCCGAGAGGGAAGCCCAATCAGCTGGTAGCTGTGCCCTGCCCTGAGTATGTTTACGATTTCGACCACAGAGGTCTGTATATCTGACGATTCAGAAAACGCTCAGTAACGCTGACATGACTGTATAGCCACCCAGGTAAAATAAACATTACGCTGTAGCTGTTGTGTAAACTTATGATTGGTTAAGGATCTGGGGTGATCTGATGGTGGTAGCCTCATAGGTTTAATAATAACAGCAATAATTGGGAGTATAAGTAAAAATAGTAAAGTTTGGGGTCAGTGCTTGTTAAGAATTGAGATATCAGTGATCCTGAAAGCTTCTGCTCTCTGAACGTGCCTGATCCATCCTGATGCCCTACTTCTGGTTGGAGTTCTCATCTCTTGCTGCTGAGGATGGCCCTACATGGACAGCGTAAAGATAAATGAGATTACTGTGGATGGTATCACTTAAAAACCATGAAGATGGCTTTGGACTGCAATTGATATGAACAGTTTTGCTATGATGGCTTAGGACTACAGTTGCTCTGATAGCTTTAGGACTGCAATTCCCGCAGTTTTGCACTCAAGTCTCCATCAGTGAACAGTTGATAACTTCAACAAAATAGACTTCATGTTAAAACTGTCATGTATTTCCTGTTTACACAAATGCATATAATAGCAATATTTATAATCGCACTATCCGGTGTCACTCTTTTGAGTCTGGTTCCTCTCAAGGTTTCTTCCTCATATCATCTCAGGGAGTTTTTCCTCACGACCGTCACCTCTGGCTTGCTCATTAGGGATAAATTTATAAATTTAAAATTTTTATTCTGAATTTAAATATTTCTGTAAAGCTGCTTTGTGACAATATGCATTGTTAAAAGCACTACACAAATAATATTGAATTGAATTGAAGAATCAAGATGTCTGAAGACACTCAAAATATTACAGCCTGCAGTGAAAGCAATAGTACTGAGCAAATCTGAATTCTTAATTTAATTATTATTATTATTATTTTTTATGTTTGCCATGTTATTTGTGCGTCAGCACATTTTTTGTACATTTTCAACTTTGAGTACATCTAAAAAAAAAATACAAGTTTTCCTGAAATGAAATATGTTTCTATTTTGCATGTTTATCAACCAGATGTAAAGTTTTTTTTCCCCCAAAAGTGAAAAAGGAGAATTAATAAATATTTAATTCCACTGAAAAATGTGGCACCTACTATACGTCTACATTTATAACCTAATTTACTGATGGAAAAACAACGTTACTGCCAACTTGTGCAGAATTATATGTTTACAGCAGGAAATGAGTTCTCATGTTGATTATCATCTTCATCAGTCTCTGTCTCATCACTTGACGTAAAAGACAATCACGGCGTTTAAACACGAGCCTCATCATCGTCTCTTCACTCCACTGATAATAATCTCTGAGTCATTCACGTACTTCTGTTCTGCTGGATCAATTTCTAGTTACGACAGCCGCTATCTGATTACTAACCGAATCGATTCCGTTTCATTATGGCATCAAACTCTCCAAAAACTTGATCCTTATTTCCTCCACATTTCCTTATGCAGTGTTGCAATATTTTCAAGAATTTATTTTTCAAAATAAAAAAAGGCGCCATTACAGAAATTATAAAATGATAAATTCATCAAAGATATTGAACTATATGATGAACACTTTGAAGCTACAGTGTAATTCCATGTTTTTGCCCACGTGTCAGTGCACAGTTAGTATATCCTTTTAATAAAAGGAGCATTAGCTGATCTGTAAAAAATTTTTGGTAGCATTTATTATTGAATCCATCATCCCCTAGTGACCATTTTCAATTTTTTTTGTATCTGTTTCTTAATTTCTTCAAGTGTTATGGTATTAATATTAATTTTTATTCTTTTCTTCTGGTACTTGTTTAAGATTTAGTTTTAATTTCTTCCAAATCTACATCTTTAATGTCCACAAAATCTTTATCTGTAATTAAGCCCATAATTCCAGCCTTTATTTTAGTTAGTTATGTGAGAAATCTATATTTTTTCACTTTAATGAAGTATACAGTAGATGCTAATAGGAGTTTGGTCCACCATCATAATATTTTTGCCAGTAACCTCTCTACCTCCTCTGGACATAGTCTGTCTTGTTTTGAAGAGTTTCTCCTTCAGAAAAGCACACTTAGCTACCGCGGTTTTAGACGTCTTTAGTCAGACAGACTGTTTTGACCACTGCGTTTGCGAAACTGGCTCCTTACACAACGTGATATTTGCAGACAGACACCAAGACGAAACATTTCCACATTGTTATGGTGAAATATTTTGTATGTTTTCTTCAAGTAGAGATGTTAAAGAATACATGGCAGGGGAAAAAAAAAGATTTTGCATTTTAAATCACATCACATTTCTGCTGTCATTTATCTATAATTTATATTGTATTATTTGTAACAGAGTCCTTTATCTTTCTTTTAAGTGTTTTATTATTGTCTTTTATCTTTCTTTTAAGTGTATGAGATTTCATTTTTCTGTTTCTTATTGTAATAATTTCTATCCAACAATTTCTATGTAGTAAATTTTTCTCGGAGAGCTTAAACATGTAAGACATTTCATGTTTTTTAATGTATGAGTTGCAATATGGTCGTTTTTTTTAATGTAATTTTTTTAAAACAAAAATTATGATTTGTTAAGGTCGTGCGTACCGTAACTGCGACACGTCGGGGAACTGGGAGCAGGTTCCCACCATCAACCGTACCTGGGCTGATTACACTGAGTGCACGACGAAGCTGCAGTCCAACCATGGCAGGCAGGAGGAGGTGTGTGTGTGTGTGTGTGTGTGTGTGTGTGTTGGAGTGAGTTTCAGACGATACACAAATGTATATACAGTCAGCTCCAGAATTATTGGCACTTTTGGTAAAGATAGAAATGTCTTTGTGGGATTAATTAGCTTAATCTCACATTATAAATATGAGAGACATCGAACTTATAATTGGAGTAAATCCATAATTCTGGATTTGACTGTATGGAAAATTAATGTGGAGCGTCCGCTGTGCAAATCCCTATAAATGAGCTGTTACCATAGAAATGACAATGTATTAGAACAAGCACATTAATATAAAACTGTGATTTGCAGCTGCATTACTGGCAAAAAATTAATCAAAATCAGAATACAGAATCTAACAGTGATGTGGTATTAGAAGGAAATAATGCCCAAAACAATAAATATATCTTGAAAAATATCAACTGAGAGGAAAATACAACAAAAAAAATGAACATAAAATAAGAATTAAGAGCTCTCCTTTCCAAACAAATCAATTAAAACTAAATTTCATGGAGTAAATAATAACAGTCTCAATATCTTTTAAGGTATTCGGAATTTCATTGTGTATTTGTTCATCCTCAGGAGGTGTTCAGACGGCTTCATGTGATGTACACTACAGGTTACTCCATCTCTCTGACCTCGTTACTGGTGGCCGTCTTCATCCTCTGCTACTTCAAGTACGTTTAGCACATAATGGTTTGAGTTTTTTCACACTTGATCCATCATATAAAGTGTTTTCTCATACATTCATCATTTTACCACTGATATAAACCAAATGTAATTTTAAGATGACTATTTCCACCTGCTCTTACATTCTGTGTGAATATGACAGTGAATATTACCACTTATAAACACCAAAAAAGCTTTTAAATTCCTTTTTTTTTTACCTCTTACATACAAACAAAATCCTTTCCCATTGTGAAGCCTTTATTTCTGAAACCCTGCCTTTTTCAGTTTGCTCCTAATGTACAGTCAAACCATTTACCCTATTCCAAACAAAGTTGTTCCCCTATCTCACAAAAAAATACAATATTATCAAAACAAATGGGACTCACTCATGCGGTTTCCAGGCACTAACTGTAATTAACAGTAACAGTAAGTGTCATATCTATCATCAAGCAAAGTCTTAGCATAAAGCCGGAATATGCAGCTACTAAATCTGAGAGACATGATACGCTTGGATACGACGACATTCATCACCGGCATCCTGTTTTTTAAACTCTCATACTACTGTGAACTTCACAGAAGGTTGAGATGAGATATGAGACAGCGTTACAGCATATAAACAGAAATTTGACACACAGCCTACAATAAATGGCATAAAAGAGGCTAAAGTTACAAAAGTGACCCATGCCAAATGATAAATGAGGCTAAAGTAACAAACATGACCCATATCAAACAGTAAGCAAGGCTAATGTAATCATAATTACTCATGCTAAATAATGAATGAGGTAAAATTAGTACAAATGTCCCACGCCAAATGATAAACATGGGTGCAATAACAAGAATGACCCATGTCCAATGATAAATGATGCTGAGATGCTGAGATAACAAAAATTACTCAAGTCAAATGTGGCTGAAATAACAAGAATGACTCATAAATGGTGCCGAGGAAACAAGAATGGCCCATGTCAAAAAGTAAGCAAGGCTAATGTAATCATAATTACTCATGCTAAATAATAATTTAGGTAAAATCAGTAAAAATGACCCACATCAAATGATAGATAAGGCTGAAATAACAAGAATGACCCATGTCAAATGATAAAGGAGGCTAAAATAGAAAAAATGACCCATGTCAAATGAAAAATGAGAGTAAAATAACAAGAACGAGCCCTGTAAAAGATAAAATAAGACTGAAATATCAAGAATGACCCATGTTAAAAGATAAACTGAGGTTGAAATAGCAAGAAAGAACCATGTTAAATGAGAAATGGGGCTGAGGGAACAAGAATGACCCATGTCAAACAGTAAGCAAGGCTAATATAATCATAACTATTCACACTAAATAATAAATTTGGTAAAATTAGTACAATACGACAATAAATGAGACCAAAAATCTAGGTTACATTTCATCATGCCCCTGTGGGTGCAAATTCAGGAATATATTTACCTTACAGCCATAAACGGCAAGTCATTTTACAGCACGGAGTAGAGCACCATCAAGATATGCAATGATTTGCGCTTTTTAACACACTCCTCACTTTTGTTGTAGACGTTTACACTGCACTCGTAACTACATCCACACCCACCTGTTCACCTCCTTCATATGCCGAGCAGTCAGCATCTTCGTGAAGGACGCTGTGCTCTACACAAAGGAAGACACTGAAGCAGAGTACGGAGAAGTGGGAACCCAAGCTCAGATGGTACACACACACACAAATTATGACTCTATGAGTAATGATAAGTGACTGATCAAAATACATATGAAGTAAAAAAAAAAAAAAAAAAAAAAAAAAAAAGCTGATCTAAATGCAAATGAATTTTTAAAAAAAGTTGCAGTGATTTGTATATATACAAAACAATCTCTCATGAGGCACTAAATGAGGCATAAGTAAGAAAAATTACACATGTAAAATGATAGAAAATACAAAAATTACCTACACAAAATGTCAACGAAGGTGAAAGTAACACAATTTACCCATGCAAAATGGCAAAAAATGCAATAGTAGCAAAATTTACCCATTTAAAACAGTAAAAAAATGTGAAAGTAATAAAAACAACCCATGGAATATGGTAAAAAGGCAAAAGTAAGAAAAATTATCTGCACAAAATGGCAAAAAGGTAGAAGTTATACAAATTACTCAAAATAAATTTGATTATTGAGATGGAAATAACAAAAAAAAAAAAAAAGTGATCCATGGAAGATGACCCTGGTCATAAACATCCTTTGTTAAAATGAAAGAAGCAAAATTCAGACAAAAACTGTCTGACTGACCAACTACATTTGATGTAATTGGAAAATTGACATTGGCTAACTTGTTTTGTCTCTAACTTAGTTTTTTTTTTTTTTTTTGGCTTGTATGACTTGGGGTCAGGCGGGCTGTAAAGTGGCCGTGACCTTTTTCCACTATTTCCTGGCGACCAATCACTACTGGATCCTGGTGGAGGGCCTGTACCTGCACAGTCTGATCTTCATGGCTTTCCTGTCTGATAAAAATTACCTGTGGGCTCTAACCATCATAGGCTGGGGTGAGCCTTCCACTTTTCATCAAACTGGATTCATGGTCAGTGCTAAGATGTACAATACAGAGGAAAATTGAGACATCCTGGATTTTTGTAGTTCTCAATATAAACCACAATGCTTCAGTTGGTAAAACATGCATAGAAATATCCAGAAATGAAAATAGTGGGTTATATTTTGGTCCTAACTATTCATCATGTGCTGGGAAGAAAGTAATTGGTTTTCCACCTTGTCTTTGCTGCAGGCGTTCCCGCTGTTTTTGTCTCAATTTGGGTCAGTGTTCGAGCCTCGCTGGCTGATACACAGTAAGTTTCGACCCAACTGTTTTCTATGTACATGAGAGGTGAAGATATTGTTTGTATACAGCTCATTCACTGAATTAACTGATTAAAAAATGTGCGTAATCATTGATACAGTAAACTTTTCAGTGAGGACACTGTGTTTATCCCTTACATAAGAAACGTAGTGGTTGTAATCAAAATTCTAGGTCATGGTGTGGAGTGGGTTAAATGAAGAGCGTTTTTTTTTTTTTTAGAGAGATTGCATAAACTGAATACATAATCAGTGTTGGTCTTTCAGATGTTGGGATATCAGTGCAGGGAATGTGAAATGGATTTTTCAAGTTCCAATCCTTGCAGCCGTCGCTGTAAGCAAACCATTGCTGCTTGTTCAATCAATATTCTGCTTGGTTTTTGAAGCTGTCACAATTCTATATCATTATCTCTTACTGTATTGTATTTCTCTCTTACTCTCTAGGTCAACTTCTTTCTTTTCCTCAACATCATTAGGGTTTTGGCGTCAAAGCTGTGGGAGACTAACACGGGGAAACTGGACCCGAGGCAGCAGTACAGGTCAAACACCGTCCTTCCATAAACATACAGAAAACAAAGTATATGAATTATCATGATGGAGACAGTTTGCTGTAATCTTAAAGATGTAATTTAATATGTATGTAATTTCCCATGCAGCTCAAATATAGTTAATGGACCAACATTTGGTGTTAGAGCTGTAAGGCTAAGATTGCTACGTAAACAAAAAATTTAAAAAATTACCAACGGCAAATAATAAACAAGGTAAAAGTAAGAAAAAATGTATTAACACAAAACAGTAAACAAGGTGAAAGTGAGAAAAATTAAAAAGTAAGAAACATTACAAATGCAAAATAGTAAACAAGGTGACAATAAGGAAAAAAATTACCTACACAATATAATGAACAATGCGAAAGTAAGAAAACATTACCAGTGAAAAATCGTGAACAAGGTAAAAGTAATAAAAAAATGATCCATGTAGAATAGTAAACAAGTTGAAGATAAGTTAATTATCTAAAAACTAATCACATAAAATTGGTAAACAAGGTGAAAGTAAGAAATATTACTCACACAAAACAGAAACAAGATGAAAGTAAAATAAATAAATAAATAAATACTCACGCAAAATGGCAAGGTGAAATTGCTTCTGGAGCTGTAGAGCAAATATTGCTATAAAATGAAAATCTAGATGCTTCCAACCACCAATTAGCATCACCTCATTGATTGTCAGTTAAATGTAAATCCTACACAAATGAATAAATAGCTGAAAAGTGTAGCAACAGTCATTTTTAACCTAGGATCGACTTCACATTTACTTTAGAAATAGAACTTTTTAGCCGTTTGAGGATTATGCTGTTTAACTGTACATGATGCTAATCAATAGTCACGAGCTTACATTATAATGCCATACATGTTAGGCTTTTTGGCAAACTGAAATACACACACACTGTTATTGCGTTGTTGTTGTACAGGAAGCTGCTGAAGTCGACGCTGGTGCTGATGCCACTCTTCGGGGTACACTACGTGGTGTTCATGGGTCTTCCTTACACAGAGGTCACTGGGCTGCTTTGGCAGATCCAGATGCACTACGAGATATTCTTCAATTCGTTACAGGTAAATCCTGACCCCACACTCTTCACCACACACTCTCCAAAAAAGTGGTGAACACTTATTTGATTAATTAATTCATTATTTTTTTGCTCCAATATGCAAAAAGGTAGAAAACACAATAAAGGAGTTTACACCTTGAGTTAAGATCAAACTTAGTGGATGAGCCCAATAATCAGGTTTCAGTACATACAGATGCTTTACTTGGTAATGTGAACTTATGTACATGTTAGGAAGCAGATATTCCTGAAAAACAGTTTATGTATGTAAGCAAATTTATTGATATTGTATTCATGCTTCAAAAATGTTTGGTATTTTACTGTTTTGTATTTTTAATGTTTGGTTCGATATTTTACTTTTTCTTCCTTTTAGGGCTTTTTTGTGGCCTTCATCTACTGTTTCTGCAATGGAGAGGTACTACAGATGCTTTTTTTTAAAAATTCAAATAAAAAATAATAATGATGTAATGGAAATGAAAATGCATGCATGACTTGATTCCTTTTTGCATCTTTTTACATACTCAAATATTTGTTTTAAGTCATCTGTTTTTTTTTTTTTTTTGTTTGTTTTGTTTTGACTGTTAAAGTTGATTTCAGGCTACCTTTAAATATTTATTCTCATCCATGTAACTGTGCCTAACATTTCCCATATCCCATTTTCATATATGAACTCAATGACACACCCACATTTCCATCGACAGACCTTATTAGATCTTTTGCCTTGTTTACAAAGTCTACCATATTGACAATTTAGGATAAAAAATTATGTGCATATAATACACATGTTCTAATGTTGTTCTACATCCAATTGAACTTTTAAATTCCTTTTAAAATCCATTTTCTTAACTTTAGAATCTTCTTGATCCAGCTCATTATTATTCTAATTATTAAGCCATTCAGAGCAGATTGAATGTCAAGAAAATGTGAAATTGTGTAAGAAAAGGCTGTAAGATTACTTAGGGTTAACTAAAAATCATCAGATAACCTCTTGAAGTGTGATCAAGTCAGTGTCACTGTAGACCTGATAAGCAGAACTTTCCCAGAAGGCACTACAATCAGACAGCGAACAATTGAAAAAATGTGTAAACTGAACCTTCAAACATATATTGATTCTGATCTGACCTAGTGTGCTTTTATACTTTTAGTTCATTTGCTATTTCATTTGGTTTGGTTTCTCACTGCATATAATTAAACAAATCAAAAAAGCAAAACACGTTAAGGGGTATATAGGGGCTAAAAGTGTCCTCATAAAACTCTTTCATTCATTGGTCAGAAACACCTTGAAAGAAAAAGTTGAACAAACCTTTATCAAGTGCTTAAAGACATAACAAAAAGACATAACTGATACACTAAACACTATATTAGTGATTAGATAATTATATTACTGGGCCAACGTTCTCAGAACACATGACATTTCTGCAGTTCTACAGCTCTGCCCTTTGGCTTAGTTTGTGCCTCGTGGCTCAGTTTAGCAACTTGCAAAAACTAAACAAAAATCTTGCCCACAACCCAAAACACAAGGCATGTTTGCTTCACTTCCTGCAGTGAGTCGATTCAGAGTCAAATCACTTTCTCACTGCCATTGAGCTGGGAGTGGAGTGAGACCACCTTGCTCAGATCCCTCAAAGAGGGATCCCTAAATACTCCCTATGTGAAACCCTCTCTCTCTAGTTTATTGCTAGCTAGTAAGCCTGCTATGACTTGTGCACATTTAAAAAAGAACTGTAACTGTATTCGTTTATCACAGGTGCAGGCGGAGGTGAAAAAGGCGTGGCTGAGGCGGAGCCTTGCTCTGGATATCAAGCAAAAAGCACGCGTAGTCAGCAGCAGTGGGGGCGGGAGCTGTTACTACGGCGGCATGACATCACACACCACCACTCAGAGCATCTGTCTTGGTGCTCAGGGACCAATCCTGGCTCGGGGTGTGGCCTTAGGAGTCAGAGGCCAATCGCATGTTGCTAACCTGCCAGGGTACACACCCAATGAGACTGCAGAGACCACATTACCCACAGTTCAGCAGTCAGAACTGAGAAGGGCCGAGAGCATGGGGACACTGTATGATCAGAATGGGCAAATAAATGTAGGACCTCGTGAGGAGGAGGAGGTATTAGAGAAAGAGCCATCACTATACTTTATAGCTGAAGATCATTCCGGCTCGGTGTCACTGAAAGATCTGGAAACGATTCTATGAAAAACTTTGAGTTGTTAAACTTCAGCTGGCTAGTAGGTTTTGTTTTCTCTAGCAATTGTAATGGTAAATGTTTGAAACTGATGTATATCATATTTTTATTATTTCCTTAGTCAAAACTACTGAAGTGACCAGCATTTGTATTTAGTTATGGATATTTATTTGATGATTAGTCATAATCTACTGCATTGATATAAGAAATTAGCATAGGGTTTGTTTTGATTTAGCAACTCAAAAGCTAGCTACTAGCTAGGGTAGATGTATGAAAACATTCTTAAGTGGGTGTAAATACTGTGCCTTGAATTTCATCCCCCCATCCCCCAACCCCACCCAGCGTGAACATTTCTTTATTTTGTAGTGTTACAAACTGAAATGGACTTAATCGGGATATTACCATTTGATTTACACAATATGTCTAATTTAGATCCTGCATATCTAGATCTTGCATCTAGATCTTTATATTTTTGCCTATTCTTCTTGACAAAATTGCTCAAGCTCTGTCAGCTTGGATGCAGACCACTGATGAACAACAGTGTTCAAAGTCTTGCCTCAGATTCTCAATAGGTTTGAGTACTGGGACATTCTAACACATTCAGGTTCTTAGTTTTGAACCACTCCAGTGTAGCTTTGGCAGTATGCCTGGGGTAATTGTCCTGTTGGAAAGTGAAATGCTGCCCCAGTCTCAAGTCTCTTGCAGACTGAATTAAGTTTTCTTCTAGGGTTGCCTTGCATTTTGCTCCATCCCCCAACCAGCTTCTCAGTCCGTGCCGATGAAAAGCATCCGCACAAACTGATGCTACCACCATCATGCTTCACAGTGGGGAAGGTTTTCTTAGTGTAATGGGAGGGAGCAGAAGGGTTGGATAGCACTTCGTTCCAAAAAGTATTATTTTGGTCTCATCAGGCAAAAGAGGCAGTCATGGCCTAACGGATAGAGAGTCGGACTTGCAACCCGAAGGTGAACCTGAAGGTTGTGGGTTCGAGTCTTGGGTCCAGCAGGGATTGTAGGTGGGGGGAGTGAATGACCAGCGCTCTCTTCCACCCTCAATACCACGACTGAAGTGAGACCCTTGAGCAAGGCACTGAACCCCCAAACTGCTCCCCGGGTGCTGCATCAAAAAAGGCTGCCCACTGCTCCGTGTGTGTGTGTGTGTGTGTGTTCACTACTGTGTTTGTGCACTTGGATGGGTTAAATGCAGAGCACAAATTCCAAGTATGGGTCACCCTACTTGGCCACAAGTCACTTCACTTTACAGTTTTTATTATTAGGTGTAATGGCTCAGTGGGATTTTCAAAGTTTGGGATCTTTTTTTATAACCAAACCCTAAGTGATTCTTTTCCAGAACTTTGTCCCACACTTGTCCCAAGACACTCCTTGGTCTTCATGATGTTGTTTAATTGGGTATGTTCTTCCAGGAACATGTGTATTTACAGTATATTGAGATCACATGACACTTCATTTGCACACAGGTCGACCCCATTCAACTAATTATTTAACTTCTGATGGCAGCTGGTGCATTTTTTTATTTGCAACTAATTTTGAAACCATATTGATTTTTGATTCTCACTTCAATATTATGGGATTTTATGTGCAGTTTTATAACTTATAATCCCAGTTAAGTCCATTCAGTTCCAGGTTGTAACACAACAAAATGTGGAAAAGTTCAAGGGGGTGAATACTTGTGTAAGGCACTGTACATATTTCATTTATAGTATAACAAGCAGTCAAACAAATACAATTACAAATCATTAGAATCATCTTGCAAAACAGAAATATGTAGGTGGTTTTATATGCTATTTAGCAAGCTAGCTAGTTTTTTTATATGACTAAACAATGCTAGATCATGAGCACAAAACATTTTTCATTCATACTGAAAAAAAATTATGTATTTGAAAAAAAAATCATGAAAAAAAAAATCATGTACTGAAACATCTGCATGAAGTCATCATTCGTAAATGTACCACGCAGTATAATCCAGGTAGGATTAGCATGTTGCTGGTTAGCTTTAACTATTTTTTTAACTAAAGCAAACTATTTTAACTAAAGCAACACACATTGAAGATATAATATAAAATGGTTTTATTGTTTATAGTGTTTCAGTTTAGATTTTTATCGAAAATTGCGCTGTTGCCATGAAACAGATGTGTTTGTATTAGATGCAATGATTGTATCTAGCTTCTTTTACACCAAACCATTTTAGCAGACTGTCTTTAGCTGCACCTACATTGTCATGTGTAGCTATCTCACTACTTTACTTTTACTGGAACCTGTTGTACAGAGGAGTGCAAAAGTTTGTGCACCCTTAGATATACATGATGTTAAAATTGGTTTTCTGTATGCAATATATCTATTTTTATAAATATTAATATTATTATATAATTTGTAAAATTCACCCCCCCCCCCCCCCCCCCCCCCCCCAAAAGACAATCTGATATTTTTGTTTCAACTTTGCTAAACAGAAATTTGCCTTCTTCAAATCAGCAAAAACTATTCTCACAATATTTTTGCTTTAGGTTTTAGATCGTTGTCTTTTTGCAGGATATATTCATGTTTCCTTTTTAACTTCTTGGAGTTTTTTTTTTGGAAATAATTGTAAAATAGAGGTCCCTTTGTCCATTCTGTCACCTTTAACAACAAATAGATATCGCTAACTTCATGTGTACACTTCTAACTTCACTGCTTATGTAGGATTATGTTCTTTTGGCATCTTGTTCTGTTTTTTCCCCCTCAGTTTATTCAGTTTAATCTTTCCATTCTCTCTTAATTTATACAGTATATTAACTGATGATTTAAGTATTCAGTGCAAAGCAAATGACCAAATGATTACAATTCCCTTGAATCCACCAGCAGGCCAGGCATTTCGGGAAAGGAACTGGACAAGATGCTTGATGTGAAGGTAACATCTGAGAAGACAAGAGCTATGTCATTCAGGATCCAGAACTGAGACAACTTTACTTACTCTGTAGACACACGCATGAAAATCAAAGGTGGCTTTGAAAGGACACACATACACACACAATACAAGCACTTACTCTTACCGCCATAAATCTTGAATTTCCGCTCTCCGAGCAAACGCTGCTGGGAATAAGAGCAGGAAGATCGAACCTGGTCTGAGGAATACAGGAATTGGACTATGTGGAGTTCCAGCTTCTGTAAATGGAGAGATAGATGACTAGAAGGTGATAAAATGACTTCTTCTTTCCATGTGTGCAGTTTCAATGTTTAAGGACTTAAAGATTTAGGGTTTGTGCTCTCTTTCCTGATCTACAGAGATGACTCAGTTCCACTTTTTGTTCATGGAAGTAGTATGTCTCCGACACTTATACCACCATATTTACCAAGCAGAGCTTCAGGACTTTCATTACGTTCTTTAGTACAGTATGTACTGTAACTACAGTACCAACTGATAAATTAAATTGTAAATAAATAAATAAATAAACCAACCAACTGTTTTCAACAGGAGAATTGTGGCACATATGATGTACACACTTCAACCATAACAAAGCTCTTAACAGCCCTAGCTACTATCAGCTAACTAACTAACTAACCTAGTTGCTCTGTAGACTAGATTTATTATAATCTGTAATGCAGACGAAATAAAGATTTGTGTACCTCTGGTCATGAGGAGGTTGTTTGCCTTCATTGTAGCTTTAGAGGCTACAAGAAGAATTGTATGCAGCCCCAGTGATGTGAAGTGGGACGTCACATTACGTAGCGGTGAACGTAGCAAAAATAGACACGCTGCTATTTTTTAGTTACAGCAGCATTATTGTAATTCTCCTGATATTCACTTACAGGCAAGACTAATTTTTCACCTCTACTTTGTCCTAGTCAGTGCTTTTCTGAACAGTTGAACTTTTTCAACTTTTGAAACTCCACTGTGACCAAAGAAACGATTTAAAAAAAAAAAGTCTAGTATGAAAACAACATTAAGGCCTCAGAGTACTTAATGCAGAGAGGACATCTGCAAAGGTTGCATGAAAATGAAACCATCTTCGTTGGATTACAAGCTTTCATACTCTGTGCAGTTTCGTATCATTGCATCCGTCCTTCAACCAGAAGTTTTTTTTTTTTTTTTTGAATTAATTAAATATGAACCCTACCATTATGCTCCAGAAACCATTGGAAAACATTGGGAAAACCCAGAGGTAGAAATGTCAACAGTGTCAGCATGGTGTGTGAATTTTGGCTCAACCTCAGCTACATCACTCCAGTTCATAATTGTTCCTGACTTTAATCTCAGTTATGCAGATATTATTTTTATTTGTACCTGCTCACATTGTACCACATTTTTGGTGGAGCATTCAAGTCCTGATGCATCTCCTGTTCATATCTGTATGCATGTAGAACACATTATTCTTTTATATCCATAATGTAGATATAATATGGGAATCTTGATACTGTCATTTATGTATGGTATAGAGGTAGATAAAAAATGAGTTGGACAGAAAATTCATCTGAAATCCTTACAGGAAATATCAGAATTTCCTGTTCACACACAATTTGCTTTGTTTTGCTGTTGTGATGTCACAATTAGTATATTAACCTTTGTCCAATCCATAAGGACATACTTTTCCAACTTATATTACTGAAGAATGATGCAATTTTATTTGATATGTTCAAAAAAATTGTATTCATTTTTGATAACAGATCAAATAAAATGTCTTTCCCTTCACACAGCCTATTCTTTCTCTTCAGAATTCCTTTCCTTTTCCCCCTACATACTGCAAATGACATCCCAGCATTCTCGGCAAGATCCTGGATAAATATTTGCCTGACTCTGCTAACAGCTTAGAAGGGAAAAGTTTTTTTTTTTTTTTTTTACTCATCTGTTTGTCCTTCTCCCCATTTCAGTGTTATTCCAGCCATGAAGAAGAATGTGTGGTTTCAAACTGGATCAAACTAAATTTTCCACTCATATAATTTGAAATACAAATGACAGATTTGTAACAAAAATCATTCTCATAAGAATCACTAGTTTTAAATAATTTTTTATATCAAAAATTCATCAAAATTATTGACACTATTGAATACTTAAAATGAATGCAAAAGAATTGTACATCAACAAAACAGAACAAAACACGTTTCAAATTTCCAAGTATTTCTACCAAAATTTCTCTTCCAGTTTCCCCGAGGTAGAAATGTGTGGTTTCACACATGTACAATTTCTTCATCGCTCACAAAAGTGTTTTTAACACCAAAGAGACTGATGGTACACACAAGTCAGGTAATGGATATAAAAATACATACACAGTATACATGACTGTACCATTAAGCACAGTCAGTCATAATAATAATAATAATAATAGTAATAATAATAATAATAATAATAAAGCTTTTAAAACTGGAAATTTGCCAGGAAGTGGATGCAATTTTCTTTTTCTGGAAAAGTCCCTAAACCCAGTCTAAAAGATTGAGGAGGATCATTAAAGTTATGCTTTAAGGCTGTTTTGTGGCTTTTGTGAAGATTGATGACACCATAAATTCTTCCAGGATACCTGAATATTTCTAATTTATTATTATTTTTTTACTATAGAATACTAATATTTTATTATTTTTTACTATGAAATGCTAACATTGTATTATTTTCTACTATAACATTATAATATTTTTATTATGTTTTACTTTGAAATACTAAGATTGTATTTTTATAAATATATATTTTATATTTTATTATTTTATGCTAGGAAATACTAATATTACATTATTTTTTTTTACTAAAAACTACTAATATTTTATTATTTGTACTATAGAATACTAACATATTATTGTTTTATATGTATTATAAAATATGAAAATATTATTATTTAAACTACAAACTACTAGCAGATTTTTATTTTATTATAAATCACCAAACTATTATTGTTTTTTAAAACAAAAATCGTTATTATTTTTACTATAAAATACCAATTGATTTTAATTTGTATTATAAAATGCCAATATATTATACTTTTATTTGCAAAATTATTGACACTTTAATCTCAGACATTTGTGACGAAGAATAGAGAATATGTTACTATGTCTAAAGTCTGATTTTCTGTCTATTTTTAAATCTTTTTTTTTCTTTGAGAGTTTATCCTCAGCTTTTCCATCTAGTGGGCTCAATGCCAGCTTCGGCCCCTTTTGCTCTCTTCCTTTCTTCTGCCGCCTCTCACTGCAGTCTGGAATTTCACAGAGCTGTTTCAGACGTGCACACACACACACACACACACACACACACTGATTACTCAACATCTGGCAAATGTACAGGGTTCACATGGATTTGACTTGACAAACCAGCATAAGATCATTCAACATCACACCCACCCACACACGCACGCATACACACACACACAGATCAATATAACAAATACCAAAGTAAAGTGGCACAGTGTAACAGGATCAGTGTAATTCTGGATTCTGATTGGTCAGAAGATGCTGATTAATTTCCCAGTTATCATTTCTATGGTAGCAACTCATTTACAGGAACTTGAACAGTGGAAACTCCACAATAAATTAAAAACATTGGTAAAACATTGGTGATTAAAAACTTCCTGAAAATTTGTGAGAAGATGTATAGCTGCTATAACGTAAGTGAGAACAGGAAGTAGTTTGTCTCGTGGATGTTCCACAACATTAAATGCAACTATATTCAGACAAAATGTGTGGCATGTCGTTCATTAATAAAATATATGTGTTTACTACTTATGTTCCTGAAACGTTGATTTGTTTATGTTGTCCTTGGGTTATATATCAACTGTGGCTAGCTGACTAGCTAAAGAGACAGTGGCAATTTTTATTTAGCACTTTTTATTTTGGACAATCCATGAAAACCCAAACATGGTGAAATCTCTGTGACTGCTGTCACTAAAAAACCCTCCTAAGTTTTGTTTCAAGGGCAGTGAGAGGAGCTGCTGCTGGCTTTATACTGGAAATGAAAAAGAAAAAAGCAAACATGATGTATCTTGTAGCACAGAGAGGGTCTGAAGGTCTTCAGCGATAAAAAAAAAAAGAATAGTTCGCCATCTAGCGTTCAGTGCTGTCACTGTTTTTCTTATTTCCTTATCCATCTATCCATCCATCCATCCAACCATCTCTCTATACGAATATTTATTTCTGGAGGAATCCAGACACATGCGGTGAAACACTTACACTGGATGAAGTGGAGATCACGTAATCAGTAATGATAGACCTATTTGCAATAAACAATACAAAATTGCCGTCTATCCATGGTTCTATTTGTTTTTCACTAGCATATATCACATTAAAGGTGGAATATGAGCTGACATCTGACATGATTTATCTTGGTTTCATTTTTTAGAGCACAAAAATATGTAATATATATGTGTATGTATATATATATATATATATATATATATATATATATATATATATATATATACATATATATATACAGTCAGGTCCGGAAGTATTTGGACAATGACAGAGTTTTTGTGATTTTGCCTTTATACACCGCCACAATGGATTTGAAATAAAACAATCAAGATGTGATCGAAGTGTAGACTTTCAGCCTTATTTTAAGAGGTTTAACTGCATATCTATGTATATTTCACTGTATATCTATCTATTTATCTTTCTATTTATCTATCTATCAATATATATATATATACACACAAAAAAAAAGTAAGGGTGCAGATGGATTGAGTCAGCCTGGATGACTCAAAAATGCCTAAAAGATGATGAATGTTAATGAAAGATGATGGAAAGATGATAAACGTTGAGATCATCATAAAGTCCTGTTAGATGTGGCAGCTGAGTAAGTCTCAGGTTTACATCCAGAAGATAGATGTGTCTGCTGTTGTTGTGGTTGTTCTTCTTTCGGCTGCTCCCATTAGGGGTCGCCACAGTGGATCACTGGTCCACATATTTGATTTGGCACAATTTTTAAACTGGATGCCCTTCTTGATGCAATCCTCCCTAATTTTATCCGGGCTTGGGACTGGCATTGGGTTTTGCACTGCCTTGTGCAACCCCAGTGGCTGGGGTAGGTTCCCTGGCCGAGAATCGAATCTGGGCTGCAGCATTGAGAGCGCCAAGGCCTAACCACTAGTCCTCCAGGGACACCAGAAGATAGATGTGTCTAATTTGACTTTTTTGGATTGGTACTACTGTTAGATAAGAATACTCCCAGATAAGAATCTCCTCCTCTTGAAAAATGCATGTCTCTGCCCCGAGAGTTTTAATCTTGCTTTCATTTGGATCGATTTTATTTTCGTACTGTGATCATTGATCTCTCTCTACTGAAAAATAACACATTTTTTGTGAAATCCGGAGAGCAGTCAGTGAGAGACAGCCCTAGCACACTGTATTTGTGATGAAACACAACGTGAGACACTCGTAACCTTTCAGGTAACTCTCATATTCAATTAATAGACCTAAAGGAAAACAGGCCTGTACTACAAGCAAGAAATATATGAATAAAACCAGCTACACAGCTAATCACGATGCATTATGTAAATAATAAACCACTGCGTGTGGTGCGTTACATTAAAATACTGAGTGACAGTGTGGTGTGATAAAACGGAGTCACTGTTACCACACTGAAACGGATTACTTTCCTATAACAGCACGTCCCTAAGTGTTTTATTCCTCTTATACCACAGAGATTACAAAGTTTTATTTATAAATGAATGACACGCTATACTTTTTATCCATTTATAGTTTCATTTAATGTTCTCGCTTATGTTATAGCAGCTATAAACAATCGTTCCCTCACCAGTGTTTCTCCTTTCTCTGTCTTGAAGACACAAATAAAACCTCAGCTGGTTAAGTCACTGAGAAACAGAGTGTATACTCCTGTGTCCTGAAGAAGTCAGAAAACCTAAAATCACAGCTTTACCTCCCTACAGAAAACTTCACCGTTAAAGTCCACCATGGAAGTCCCTGTGAATACGCGGTTACTCTAGAAACGGGAAAACATATTAGAACCAGTGCATTAATATAAAGCTGTGATTTGGAGCTGTGCTACTGTCAGACCTGCTGTTATAGACGACGTTGATTAATTTTCTATTACAGCAGCTCTGACAGTAGTGCAGCTGCAGAAACTTGGGGACGTGATGTTATGAGATAAATAATCAGCTTCAACTCTACACACTTCATATATAAATGATGAACTGTGTACATAAGTGCTGACAGTTAAAATAAACACTGAATATAAAAATCTGATTTTTTTCCATCTACAGATTTTGGCTTTTAATACAAAAACCATTTTTATGCACTTCTACAGATAAATCCATCTTATGAATCAGATGCACTTATAAGGTGAGGGTCTGCTGAATGTTGCGCACATGACGCAGAGCGGAAGGGAGGGGTGTTTTTCCGCTTCCGGTTCCGCGGCCGGCCGTGGTGCTGAACGGACAGCGGCGCCGGGTGCCGCCGTCCTCTTCCCGAAACGCACGCGCTCACACCGCGATGGCCAAGAAAGGCGGCTCGAGGAACGTGGCAGTGGAACGGAAGAACCTGATCACCGTGTGCAGGTGCGTTAATAATCTCTAATAAACACCCTGCATAGTGCATTATTTCTCTAGGAGGGACGCGATACATCTCTCAGATCCCTACATTTTAAAGTATCTACAAAAAAAAAAAAAAAAAAAAAAAAAAAAAAATTTCTCCTCTTTTGCATTCGCGCGACTTCCGGTATCCATTTAGACACTGCTGAGAGATAGTGATATTGTGATATGGAGGTCAGGAAGACAAACCAAAAAATAGCCACAGTGACCACATCACCTGGTCTACGTCATGCTTACGATGCTACTTCCATAGATAACGAAAATAATAGATATTTTTGGCTAGTTAGCCATTTTTTTTTACAAGCAACAATAACAATAGCTTATTTATTATGGCTCGGTGACTAGCACCAGACCTCGACGTTAGCCTAAAAAACAGGCTAAAGTACAAAATACATATAAATATATACATAGGTATAACTATAACGACAGAAAGATTTTTCAAGAGGTTTGTTGTAGTTTTTTCATTTGTTATTTGTGTTATCAAAACCAGAAAGACAGCAGCTTTTTTTTTTCGGTGACGCGATTTATGATTAGTTCCCGGATGAGGTCGTTGCCATGACGACAACCTTCCGTCAGGGCGAAAGGACGCGCGCGGAGCGGTCGGTACCAGCTGAGAGAAAAGACTGGCGTGGGAGCTGTGGCTTCCTTTAGTCGATTTTAATCATTGTTTTAAAATAAATTCGTAATAAAAATATAACTGTGGTTTGTTTTTCTTACTTGTTAATGATTTATAATTCAGAGAAAACAATAATAGTATTAAGAAAAACGACAAAACAACCCCCCCTCCCCCCCACATTCAACGCTTTGTTCTTTAGTCAGGCTAAAATGCTAACAGGTCCTTTTTAGGCAAAACCTTAATTATGTCATGTTCATCAACTTCAAAAAGGGATTTAAAAAAAAATACAGTATATTAATATGTCCTCATGTTCTCACTTCCTTTCTTTCTTGTAGAAGCCATTATAAAGGTTGTAGTAGGAGATGGAAGCAGAAATCATTCCCTAGTCTATACATATAATGCTTTACAAAGAGTGTAGCAGCTACATATAGGAAGAAATGCATTTATGTAGAGAATACAAATATGTGAGCTCTGAATAGCTCAATATTGGACATATAGTGCACTACATAGGGTGTAGAAGCCATTTTGTAGGGTGAAGTGCACTTATCTAGGGAATAGCAAGCTGTCAATGGCTGGGTATTGGACATTATTGGACATAGTGCACTAAGGCCGTTATTTCACCCTGTGTGAATCGTAAAGTGTACGACAGAGAAAGAAGACGCCACTGTTTCATCCTGAGTCCCAAGTGAAGCTTAAAATGTCCCACACCTTATCTAGTGCAGTTATATAAGGTGCAGGGAGTCATCTGGGATTTGAGAAACATTTTTGCTGAGGCAGGGAGTTGCTTCTTGCAGATTTGGGTGCAGATTTGAAAGGCTGACTGAACGTCACGGCTGGTTTGTTTTTCTCATTTGGTACAGTCTTGTGTAGTGCTCAAGGGGGCATTGTTGTTCCACGAGACAGCTGAAGGTGACACCAGTGCCACTTTCTTACAGAATAAGCCATGCCAGAGTCATGATTTGGGTTTACAGTATCAGAATTCCTTTTTCCCCCTTAAAAAAAAAAAAAAAAAATCAAATTTTCTTCCCAATTTACTCATTTCCAGCCACCACCACCCCCATCATACGACAGCTACCACCCAGGGTTGGTGAAGGCTAGCCCTTCCTTCGAGCCACATAAAGCCAGCCAATCACATCTTTGCGAACTGCTGCTCATGCTGTGTCAGACGGCAGCGTAACACACTTGGAAGAAAGCGCTATCTGCCCTCCTCAACATACATGAACTACCATGTAGCTAGTGTCGCTGTGATTGATTTTCTGTTGTGCTACGTAGGAACACAGTATCAGACTTCTGTTCTTTTCTCAGTCTTCACGGTTCCTGGATTTGTTCCTGGATTTGAATTGAATCAAGACATCTACTGATGATTCACAGCTGTATACTGCGTGGAACATGTCATTTCTATTAACATGTCCAAGATTTTATTCATATTAATATTAATTTTCTATAACAACAGTAGTTTCATCTGCATGATTTGTATAAACGTGGCCGTTTTAATACATTATCGTTTCTATAGTAACTGCTCCTTGTTTTTGTTTTTTGTCTTATTAACTTCAAGAGAGAGAAAAAATGAGAGGCTGGTGAGGAAACGATTACATAATAACAGGAACTTGTTTTGTGAATATTCTACAATACAATAGTAAATGTAACTATAAACAGATAAATTGTATGATGTGTTTCTTTAATTAATAAAAATGTGTAATTGTTGGCAAATTTTTATAGTATAAGAGGAAGAAAACACTTTAGGATGTGCTGTTATAGGAAAATAATCAACTTCAGGGCACACACGCCTAAGGGTTTTATTCCTTACTTGTCCATCATGCTGATTTTGTAACACACACGGCAATGCTGTTTCATAGCACATAAATTTACTCATCTAACATCTATTTAAAGCATCAGAAAGTGTGTGAAATTGTCGTGGTGTCTTTGTGCGGCAGGTTTTCGGTGAAGACATTGCTGGAGAAGTATACGGCAGAACCAATCGACGACTCGTCCGAGGAGTTCATCAATTTTGCCTCCATTCTTGAGCACATCCTCAGCCACCGCTTTAAAGGTAGAAAAATGACGAAAGTGATCTTCTTTACAGTTACAGCAGTGGAGCCAATAAGTGTGGAAAAATATTGTGTATTATTGTATTTTGTTTCTTTCTGCGACAGGAGCAGGGAGCTGGTTCGATGGCCAGCGCAGTTTCTGGGACTTCATCCGTCTCGCCTGCAATAAAGTGCAGAACAGCTGCATCGGCAGCATCGAGAACATGGAGAACATCAGCTCGTCTCGAGCAAAGGTGAGGGTCAGGAGTTCCAGCGGTAAAGAATTCTCAAAGTTTCAAAGCTTACTAACAAAAATAGGTGTAAATCTTATTACTTTTGCTGTATTGTTGCTGTTATCCCTGTTGTTGTTGTTGGTATATGTAGGGCAGAGCTTGGATAAGAGTAGCACTGATGGAAAAACGTCTGTCCGAATACATCGCCACGGCGCTGAGAGACAGCCGCACTACAAGGTCCGACCTGTTGTGAACTGTATACATGGAAATTTGACCAATTCTGGAAATTTAACAGCCATACACACAGCTAACTATAGAAAAAGTATCTGATATGGCACATAATAAGCACCCGATACAGTTATAAACTTACAAACATAACAACTTTAAACAAAAGAATATTTTATTGTACTTCACTTCAGAAGCACATATTTCATAAATTATTTAAGACACAGTTAAAAAACAGAAACAGAAAAATGCAGTAATTATGTTTGTTGAGACAAAAATATTGTCTCATTAAAAAAAAAGAAAATGCATGTGCACACTTCAATATTCTATAGTTTGTGCACCCTTTAGTTATTGAATTATTGAGTGGCGTGTGTGTGTGTGTGTGTGTGTGTGTGTGTCTGCAGGAGGTTCTACGATGAAGGGGCCATCATGCTAAGAGAAGAAGCCAGCGTTCTTACAGGAATGTTAATTGGACTCGGAGCTATTGACTTCAGGTGAGACGAGATCTGACAGAATGGCAGATGTCACTGGATCAGACGTAACAGGGTTTATGGTCAATTCAATTAGCTAAACACAAACTGGATTGTATGACATCACCACTAGTTTTTCTTCGCTTCTATGGTTCCATGGTTACTTTATATGAATTATTTTGTTAATTATTATTTGTTAATGATTAATGAATTATTAATCATTATATTGATTATTATATTATTTTTCTATAACAGTTGAGTTGTGTTGTCTTCTCAGTTTCTGTTTAAAGGGAGAGGCTCTGGATGGAAAAACGGAGGCAGTGATCGACTATACGCCATATCTCAAGTTCACTCAGAGGTAAGCTCCGTTTACGCCACTACTGCTTTTTTAGTCATATACCAAATTAATAAATATACAGTACTGTGCAAAAGTCAGAAGACCATCCTTTTGTTTTTAATCAAATGGCCATTCAGTACTTATTGTTAATTATTTGGGGGGAATGATGGGAAAATATACAGTACATTATACAGTATAAACAGTCATGCAGCACTTATTTATGCAGGTCAATATTAAAGTCCATTATAACAAACAAAATATTTACAGATTTCATACTTATGATCCATTTATCTGTTCAGCTATGACTACCTGAGCGATGACGATGACTGCTGCAGCGTGGACAGCAGCAACAGTGACGACAGCATTCCTGAGCATCCCTACATCCCGCTGGTCACGGACGAAGATAGCTGGAGTAACAAATGTCGCAGGATGGAGCAGAGGTTCAAGATCGTCAACGCCCAGAAGGTGAGCAGAGAGAGTCGTGCTGTTATTGTAAAATAATGAGTGTGATGAAGTACAATTACTGTTACCATCTGTAGTTGAAGTTGATTCTTTTCCTATAACAGCACATTGTGAAGTGTTTTATTCCTGTTATATCACAGCAATTTGGCAGCGATAACAATGTTTAGAAGTTCTAAACCAAATAAAACTTGTTTCTTCATCTATGCCAACAGCAAAGGAGTCCTGCTCGGCCATGTTTATCTTTAGATATAACAGTGAAACTTGTGTCTTACAATGTAAACTTATTCAAAATATCTTTGCCTGGTCAGGAACAAAATTGCAATGAGATGTTTGGGAATGGAGAGTCAACTCTTATTAGTGAATTGAGCCCATTGCTCTGGAATTCTCATTATTATGAACATCGGCAAAACTAACTGGACAAATACTAAACTATATTATACCAGTAGGGGGAGCTGAAGTGCAATTTAAACAGGAATCTGAAAAAAAATGCAAATACCTGGTACATTAATGTTAGTTTTTGTAAATATTCATGTTCTTTCTAAGAGGTCAGAATTTGAAGATGCTGTAGGGCGACTTACAGAGTTCAGGTGTGTGTGCGTGTGTATAGGGCTACCTGGAGGAGCTTGTGCGATTGCGGGAGTCGCAGCTGAAGAATCTGGAGATGGAGAACAAGAAACTAAACAAGAAACTGGAGGAGATTCAGCTGCAGAGCCATCAGGAAAAGAGAGAATTGGAGTCTGTCGTATTGGAGCTACAGGAGCAGCTGTAAGACACACACACAGGCTTTTTCTATATATTCTTATACCATAGCAGAGTTGAATTCAGGATTCTGACTGATCAGAAGGTGTTGATTACTTTTCTGTAACAGCAGCTCTGACGGTAGTGCAGTTTATATTAATGCACTCGTTATAATACTTCATTGTTTCACAAATAGACAGATGGTGTTATCCAAAATCTCCATACACAGTGTGGTTTGTACTGCCAGAGTGGTGGATTCAGGGGGTTGAATGTCGTCCTCGTTGAGAATGCTTAGCTGGGAGCAGATAGTGATATATGCTGATTTTTAGTGTTTTTATTTCTCAGGACAAGTCTGATTCCTGGTGAAGCTCATCCTTTGTCTAAGGATATGTCTATTCCTCTTGTAAACCAGTGGCCATCACTCCACACCTACAACAACCAGGAAGAAAGCCAGCTCTACAGCAGGTCAGATACTGGCATCTGCAGTACTGATAATAATAGATCCAATATATCAGCAATTTGCCAGTTTCCATCTTCACTAAACTTTGTTCTTTGTGTTTAAGCAACAGTGGAAGTTTCCGGAGTCCTGAGCTTCTCTCAGCACACATCAGCTTGGACTCGGATTCCCAGAAGGCCGAGGGGAAGCCAAACGGCCAGCCTTGGTGCAGAGCAGGTGAAACCTCCAGATTCTGTTTAGACTGAAATACCACCATAAAGGAATTGTTTTTTTGGCTTGACCTGCTGTCTTCATGGGAATGACAATTACAGATTAAACAATGGTGCTGTTATGATTTTCAAAAACATAGAAGAAATACTTAAAATATTACTAGCCACAGCAATAAAAAGGATGGCCAGTAAAATGAAAAGAAATCTAAATGAAATATTTTCCAGTTCCAAATGGTTATTTGTGGATAATTAACACAAACAACCAGAAGAGCTTATTACCGTCGTGTGAAAAAGAAAGTACACCCTCCTTCAGTTCTATGTTTTAATTTATCAGGGCCAAATTAACAAATATGTGGTCCTCACAATCTTAGATAAATAAACAAATAACCTCAGATGACAACAACAACAACAACAACAAAAAAAAACAGATATCAGTATGTAGTCATTTTTCCCAAAAAGTAAACCAGCATTCAGAAAACAGGTGGGAAAAAATAAGTACACTCTTCTTACTTCCTCAAACATTAAAAGGGTAATTAGCAGTAATATTAGTAACTAGGTGTTACTAATTAAATGCCCAAGATTCGTTACTCATCAAAAAGTGTGACTTCCTCTGTAAAAGCAGACCTTTTGGCAGTTTGGTGTTCTGGAGCACTCAGGTGTGTGTCTACATCATGCCAAGAAGAAAGGACATCAGGCATGACCTCAGAGAAGCAATCACTGCTGCTCATCAATCTGGGACAGGTTATAAGGCCATCTCCAAACAATTTGAAATTTACCATTCTACAATGAGAAGGATTGTTTGCAAATGGAGACCTACAGGCCCCTGTAGGTACATGTTCATGACGTGACATGTTCATGGCGGCACAATCAGACGAAGACTGTACTTTCATGGAAGAGTGGCTAGGAAAAAGCCCCTACTCTTCAAAAAGAATATGGCAGCATGACTTAGGCTTGCAAAATTGCATCTGACGTTCTGGAACAATATCCTTTGGACCGATGAGACCAAGGTGGACATGTTTGGTCATCATGCACAGGGCCATGTTTGGCAAAAAATGAATACAGCTTATCACCACAAACACCTCATACTAACTCTCAAGTATGGTGGTGGAGGGCTGATGATTTGGACCTGTTTTGCCACCACAGGACCTGGGAAACTTGCATATTACATACTTGCATATACCAGAATATTCTTGAGATAAATGTGAGGCCATCTGTCCATTAGCTTAAGCTGGGCCAAAATTGGGTCATGCAACAGGGCAATGATGCCAAGCACACCAGCAAATCAACATCTGAATGGCTAAAGAACAATAACAAAAAAAAAATCAAGCTGTTGGAATGGCCAAGTCAAAGTCCAGACCTCAACCCCATTGGGATGCTGTGCTGGGAGCTTAAGAAAGCTGTGCATAAACAAATGCCCTCAAACATCAATGTTGCAAAGAAGAGTGGGCCAAAATTTCTCCAAAACGAAGTGAGAGACTGAAACTCCTACAGAAAAAAAAAAAAAAAAATATATATATATATATATATATATATATATATATATATATATATATATATATATATATATATATATATATATGAATATCAATACAGCCCAATTACTGCACAACAATGCTATTCAATACCACATAACTTAATTTTGACCAGTGATTGCAATGTAATGATGTTCATAATGATAGAAAGAGTTTTATGAGGACGTTTCAGCCCTATATGGCCCTCAGACCTTTTTTTCTTTTTGTATCGCTTAACTATGTGCAGTCTGAAACATCAAATAAACCAAAACATCAAATAAACCAAAAGTCTAAATTTCACTCTGACAAATGGCCTGATGGGTATTTTCTATTCTTTCATCCTCCACAGATAAATTGTATACGCCATCCATCTTGGGGCTGTGTGGCTCTCTGAGCTCGTTACCCAGCTGTAAGTCTCTGCCCAGCCTGAGGTCCACAGAGTGCCTGGTGAACATTAGTGCAGAGCCAAGTCCTGCTCTCACGCCCAGCTAGAACCACTCACACACACACAGAAATATATTTTAATCAGCAAAGGCATCCAAAGACACAGCAGCTGATAATTTTCCCATGTTTGTTGTTCAGTGCAAATGCAATACGGTGAATTTGCTTATGTGGTATACTCTAGACACCGGTTATTGGCATGGGATTTCACATTGACTCACCTAATTTCTGCTACTTTTACCATTTCCTTTCTCTTGTTACACTGTTTGCCATCGTGTCTCTGGGTGTCTTTGCCATACACTTTCACTCAACTGTGGACTATGCACCGACTGCCTAACCACCTGACAGACACCTCTAGCTAAACAATTCACATTTTTTTCAAATCTTAGCACCTGCCATGTTTGTTTTTTTCCTGCAAAAGTCTTCTGCAAAAAAATGCAAATCATAATGTATGGTTATGACATCATCTTAAGAAGTGGTCATAAAAAGAAACTAGAACAACTGCCTTTTTCCTCTTTTAATTAATTCCATTTTGTCTGAAGATGAACCAAACTGCCAAAAAATGGTAATGTAACAGCCATTTCTGTGCCACGTAAATAAAAGATGCATATATAAATATGTATATCTGTTCTCTTACAGACAGGTACATATATAATCTACTGTACATGTAACTGCCAGTTTGTCACTTTGTGTTAACACCATCAGAATCTGTTCTAACCTCCTTATGAACACTGGGGGAACTCATTGGATTAAAGAGTCTAATTAAACCTTTGTTGTGTGATTGAGGGTGAGGTTGTCATTAGACAAGTCATTGTTTCAGTCGTAATTCTCAATGTTTATTCATTTTAACATTGTAAAGTCATGTTTATGACAACAGTGGAAAACCGGGCTGTTCCTGTTCTAACTGCAATAAAACAACTGCCTCTTTTTGGACCCTTTTTTTCCTGTGCCAGGTGTATATTGTTTTCTGTCCTCATTTACAGCTGGCTTATGGAGTGGCTTGCGTACGTATTCAAGTTAGAACATTGTTCACACTGTGAGGCATGGTGGTGGTAGCATCATTTTGTGGGGATGCTTTTCATTGGCACAAACTGGGAAACTGGTCAGGGTTGAGGGCAGGATGGATGGCGCAAAACACAATGCAACCCTAGAAGAAAACTTTATCCAGTCTGCAAGAGACTTCAGACTGGGGCAGATGTTCACCTTCCAGCAGGACAATGACCCTAAGCTATACTATATGGCCAAAAGTATATCAACAGCTGACCATCACACTCATATGCGCCTACCCCAAACTGTTGCCACAAAGTTGGAGGCACAAAATTGTCTAGAATGTCTTTTGTATGCTGTAGTATTACAATTTCCCTTCACTGGATCTAAGAGGCCCAAATCTGTTCCAGCATGACAATGCCCCTGTGCACAAAGTGAGCTCCATGAGGACATGGTTTCAGAAGGTTGGAGTGGAAGAACTCGAGTGTCCTGCACAGAGCCCTGACCTGAACCCCAATGAACACCTTGGGGATGAACTGGAACACCAACATCAGCACCTGACCTCACTAATGCTCTTGTAGCTGAATGGGCAAATCCCCACATAATCATAAGGGCTAATAAACGTTCTAAAAATAGACAAAACTTTTTTAAATAAGTAAAAAATAATTCAAAATTAACTCTTGTGATGGGTTCGAGACGCATGTTTTTAACAGAGAAATTCACATTTCATTAAAAAAAAAAAAAAAAAGCCAGGAATCGACCTCGTTTAGAGAAGCTGATTCGTTGCTCATAAGATTCAGAGAATCGATTCACTGTGAGTCGACTCCGCATTCCCGATTCCCGTGGCAACGTACCGGAGAGAGCACGCGCGCGCATCGCAGTGCTGAAGACATCTTTTAGTGTTAGTATACAGGCGATTTCTGTCTATATTTTTCGCAAAAAATCAGACAGGATGCTAAAACTTGTGGCAAAACAGCTGAGGAGCCACCCGGCTGTAAGTATATTTGATTCTCTGTGCTTTTTGGGGATATTTTCATTCAACCTTTTTGACATTGAAATGTCTTGAGTATTTATGGGTAGTCTTTGATCTGATTGGAAACAATGAATGAAACTAGTTTCACTATTATGTTCATTAACTAAATACGTTAGATTGGACTAACCAGTCTCACATTTATTTTAGATTTATTCTCACGTGTATAGCTGTGCGTGCTGCAATGCGGATGGCCGTGTCCCAAATGTGCTGTACACCCTCCAGAAGTGCACTACAGCCCTGTAAATAGTGGCCTACCTAGTGCACAATTTCTGCAATGGAGACACATTGTTGATGCAGCTCTATATTCCTTATAATATTAAATGGACTGTAAATTGTATGACATAATAGCTTCTTTACCCTATTTAGTGCACAATATGGACCTAATGGGGCAATAACTAGGATTGTGCCTCATACCTGTACACTCTTTTAATTAATAATACACACATAAATAGGTGAGTGGTGGTAATGAATGAATGTTGCCTAATTATGTGCCCTCTGATATTTCTGATTATAGTATTCTGTCATTAATATTCCTGAAAAACAAAGGCAAAGGGCACAGAGGTCAAACTCAAAAGGCAGTAGCTTTGTAGCTTTGGAAATATTGGAATTTTTAAATTTGGTCAACTAAGGAACAAAACACTTCAAGATGTGCTGTTGTATCTGAAAACTTTGATCATATATACATATATATATATATATATATATATATATATATATATATATATATATATATATATATATATATAAAGTCCCGAGAAAAATAAAACTATACAATTGCACATTTTGCAATGTTGCAGTAATTACACCATTTCAAAAATTATGGAAATTTTTTTTTTTTTTCTCGTAGTTGATCCCTCTGTTTGTATTCATCGGTGGTGGAGCAACCATGTCAATGCTCTATCTCTGCCGCCTGGCCCTTAAGAACCCGGAATGCTCGTGAGTAGAACGAAGGTTGCTTCTGTATATTTGCACTATGCACTATTAGCTATGGAGTAATGAAAGCCTATAGCTAGTGCTGGCTGATATGACGATATAATACTAGTATTGTGATAAATTAGGTCTTGATACAATTTTATGAGACATCATACCTATTGTCAATATTTTTATAACAGTGACAAACTCTGAAAAATTGAATTGACATGAGCAAAAGAACTCATTAGTTTTTTTTAGGTCAGTTTTATAAACTAGCACAGTTACTGTGTAATAAACATTATTAAAGCTGCATTCAATTAAAAACACAAGGTAATATGAAGTATCTCATCATCCAAATCCTACCTGACACCTGAGTATGACACCTGATTCTCTGCTGAGGAAGAAATTGATTTGGCTTTAAGACTGTTTTTGTATCTATGGGATGATTTACACAATGCTGAACTGGAGGCTATAAGCTTCCGTTACATCTTAGCAACATTAACCTGATAGTTCCAGTGCACTTCACCTGATTTGCATTTGGGGTAAAGAGGACTTTGTTCACATTTTAATTTTTTCTATAGTACTTCATAACATCAAGTTTTTAACCACACAATGTGCACCATAGGTGGGATCGCACCAATAACCCTGAACCCTGGAACAAGCTCGGCCCTAACGACCAATACAAGGTGAGAAAAAAAATGTTTATTTTCCTGGGCAAATGTGACAAATTTGTCTTGTCATGTTCAAGTCACAGTTTAAACCTTTACTAAAAGTACTAAAACAGCCATTTAAAATAATTTTCCTGCATTAAAGCATTATGTTCTTAACTACACAATCCAAAAAAATCCATTTAGAGTTACATTTAATGTTGAGGAACCTCTACAAAACGAGTTTGTTCTGTGATCACTAGACAGATCACTTAAAGTCATTTCCTCACTAGCCTCTCTTTTCTTTTGGCCAATTGAAGTTAATAAGATAAAAAGAAATGCAGCGTGTCATGTTACCAAGAAACTGCAAAACATAAACTCTTCTGTCCTGAAGACTTTCCTGTGACAGAAAAAGTTGCAGCTTTATCTCTGACTGTTACAACGTGCTGACACTGGAGACTCCTTCCATAAATGTTAAATAAACGTCTCCTTGCATAGCAATAATTACACACTTACAAGTCCCTGGGAGTAAGCTATTACTACAGAAATGATAACACATTTGTAAGAGGCCACGCTATACCACCGACAGCCAGCTGAGGGCGGCAGCGGTGCGCCGTTAGAGCGACCGGTCAGAAAAACACAGTTGCCCAGAATCCTCCAGACACGATATTTAAGGCCAGCCTATGACGCAGCTTGTCTTCGCACCTTTGTAGAGGGGTGTCTGGCATGGTATATCAGAGCTTTGCTTGAGGCAAATTTAAGAAGAAAAAGGGAAAATAAGAATTGGAAAGAGAAATAGAAGAAGTAAAAGGTAGTGAAAACTACCCCCTGAAGAGTTCTAAGTTTTCAGAGCCTGTTCCCCTTTTTATTATTTTATCTCTTCCCTGTTTAATAAAGAAGGTTCCTTTGTTTGAGTATGCGATTTTGGCATCTCCTGTTTGTTTTTTTCCCCCCACTTTTTTCCTACTCTGCTTTGGAAAGTACTAGGGAATTGCTATTCTGTAATAGCCAATTCCAAAATGTAATCCTTAATGTAAGCAACTTTAAATGTTACTGCAGTTTTCCTGGTTACTGAACAGATAGCTTCAACGTTTCTGTAATATGGCTCTTGGTTCAATATCAGCAGTAGAAGAAAATGCATGTTGACATAAACTTGTTCTTCATGACATATTACATTTTTCTCTCTACAGCTCTTCACGGTGAACATGGACTACTCCAAGCTGAAGAAGGACAGGCCTGACTTCTAAACCTGTCCCGGATTTATATAAATGGCACAGTATGAAATCCAAGAGCTGATGAGCATTGCCATTTCTGAGAAAGGAAAGGAAGCATTCATGATGCTTCCATACACTTTGTACACATTCATACAGAAACACTTGTTTTGTACTTTATAGGAATTAATTTAAAAAAGTATTTATGATTCTTAACCAGAAATGGTTCAGTCAGGAAATATATAAAATATGTATGATTTGTAGAATTGTGGAAAATCACAGAAAAGTTATATTAAAATGAAATTGTTTTCCCAAAATGATTTCTTTTCAGTTTGTATTAGCCAGGCTTACATACGTCTCTATCTCTTAAATAACACCAGAAATAATAAAAAAAATTGATTCAGATCTGGGTTGTGTTCAATTCATTTTTAAACTTAACATGTAAATTGCACATTTACATCTTTCATTCATTTTCTTTCTGCCTTTCCTGGTGGGGGTGACAGTGGCAACAGGCTGAGAAGTGAGAAGGTCAGTCTATACGTATATATCCCCAGCCACAGATTCCAGCTCCTCCAGGGGATCCCCAAACATTTCCAAGTTAACTGTGAGGTATGGGCTCTGCAGTGGATCCTGGGCCTGTGTCTAGTGAGACGTGCATGATACAACTCTACTAGGGGCTGGCCAGGGGGCATCCTTTTAAGGTGAACAAACCACCAATCAGCTGGTTCCTCTCAAATCAGAGGAGCAGCAGCTCTACTCCAAAGCCCTCCCACATGATCAAGCTCCTCACCCTATCATGAAGACTAAGCCCAGCAACCTGGTGGAGGAATATCCACTAATATCCACCATCTGTACTCGTGACCATAATCTTTGGTCACTCACCACAGCTCGTGACCATAGGTGAGGACAGGGATGTGGATTGGTTATATTTATACACATTCATACAGAAACACTTTTGTTTTTTATAGACTTTATAGAGATTAATAAAAAGAAGTATTTAGTGAGATTCTGAACCAGAAACGGTTCAGTCAGGAAATAAACAAAATATGCAAAATCATGGTAAAGTTAAGTCCGGTTGATATTGTTTCACCATAATGATTTCATATTTCTATTCAGTTTGTATTAGCCAGGCTTAACATGCTACTGTATCATCAGGGTGCCAGCCAGATTTACCTGGTAACCCCAGGAGTGTTTTCCAGGTTGCTTGGAAGTGTCTGGCAGAAACTTTGGTGTGAGAAAAATTTATCTTGTGCCTCGGAAAGAACGTCTCCTATGTACCGAGTGAAGTTAAGGGTTAGATGGACTATGTTCAAGTTAAAGCATAGTGAGAGATATGTCCTCATTCTTGGCATTAAGTTGAAACTATTTAAGTTAGATGTTGGTCAAGCGTGCATCTTGCCTCCACTCCTGCTTGTGGTTTTCATGGACAGGTCTCAATCCAAGAGGCTGTAAATTCCAATCTAATGATATAATATGGTGTGGTTGATTAAGTTCTTGCTACAGCAGGTTATCCTGTAGCCATCACTAGTGATGAAAGAGAGATGGAAATTTTTTAAAGAAGTTCGCTTAAAAGAAGAAGGAGCTTCAGTCTTGGTCTTTCCCCAAACTTCAGTTATTTCAAGTTTGATTTGATTCTGCTTAGATCCTTGGATAAAATTCTGTCCCATCATTGAAGTTTTCTTGGTATAGGACCTTCAACATGAGGAACCCCAGGATTGCAAGCCACTTTGCCCTTAGAAGAGGGGCCCTGGACAGAGTTTGACAACATGCAAGATTGTAAGTAACACTGCCTGATTTTACACCCACATACCCTTGACTCCAGTATCTTGGGAAAAAATGGCCTTTTCCACTCCTTTTGGGTTACACCAGTTTGTCACTGTAGCAAACCTTACAGGTTTGGACAGAAAATGAGGAAGGAGGTGGCAGGCTTGGGAAGAGCTCAGAGGTGTTCTATTCTCCAATTTTTCACTTTTGCCATCAGCGGTTTCTTTTATTAGCGCACACACATACACACACGCACGCACACACACACATGGCTCTGTGATGGATAGCTCTCTCTCCCGAGGTGCTCGTCTCTCCTTTTTATCCTCGCCCCAGCTGACTGCAACACAGAACACTCATTAGTAGAATTCCCCGCAAGCGTGCATTCCTTACCACTCACCTTCTCTGGCTCTGCCCTCCATTCACAAACCAGCTCTTGACCATGCCCCCTCTTCCACAAACTCCCACTGACTGACTCAGGCCGGGGAGCCATCCGCCCTGCCTCCGACTCCCCCCCCTGCCGAGAGAGGAAATCTGCCACAGCCATCTGCACCCCCGTCCTGTGGACCACCTCGAAACTAAATAGCTGAAGTGCCAGATACCAACGAGTGATCCATGCATTGGCATCCTTCATGCGGTAGAGCCACTGGAGCAGAGCGTGGTCTGAACAGAAGGTGAAGGCCCATCCCAACAGATAGTATCGGAGGGTGAGAACTGCCCACTTCATGGGCAGACACTCCTTTCTATTGTGCTGTATTTTGTCTCTCGCACGGAAAGCTTGCGGCTGATGTATAGCAAAGGGCGCTCCACCCCCTCCGCCACCTGGGACAACACAGCCTCCAGCCCTCTGTCCGATGTGTCAGTCTGCAAAATAAACGGGAGAGAGAAGTTAGGAGAATGCAAGAGCGGTTAGCCACAGAGTGCAGCTTTTACCTGAGTGAAAGCCTGCTGGCACGGCTCCGTCCACTGAGCCAGATCTGGCACCCCCTTTTTAGTGAGATCAGTCAGCAGGCTGGTGACATCCGAATACTTAGGCACAAACCTACGATAATAGCCAGCCAGCCCCAGAAACTGTCTCACCTCCTTTTTGGTCTTGTGTCTCGGGCAGGCCGCAATCGCTGCTGTCTTATCAATTTGGAGACGCACCTGCCCATGGCCCAAGTGGAAGCACAGACACTGTACTTCCACCCACCCAATTGCACACTTCCCTGGGTTCGCCGTGAGCCTTGCCCACCTCCACGATCTCAGAACAGCCCTCAGGTGCTGCATGTGCCGCTGCCAATCATTACTGTAGATAATAATGTCATCTAAATAGGCAGCGGCAAAAGCAGCGTGTGGATGGTGTTGTAGCCAGTAATGAAGATCAAAGATCACTCCGGAGAGCAGAGGTTCGAGGCCATAGACTTTATTCTTTCAAAAAATAAAGCCGAGTGGTTCCCTGCAGAGAAAAACTACCCAACTCTTCAGATGGCCATTCTTATATACCTTTACATTAAAAAAACTTCCACATCTGGTTTTTCACAAGACCCAACATTCCCATATATGCTTATGTTTAGTGTTTAAGGCAGCCTTTCTCACTTAAATTTACAGCTTATTCCTGCTCTCCCCAATTAGCAGGGTACTATATAGATCACGTTCAGGCCTAGGATACAGATGCCTATGTAAAGTCATAAAGATCACTTTCAGGCCTCCATGTCAGCTTGTGCACTATACCGGTTCCATACATCTATAACATTGAGGATTACATGTTATCAAATATGAGTACACATTTCGTGGTTAACATTTTATGGTTACAATATTTCTCTAATGGAGGGGCCCCGAACAACCCAAAAGGAAGGATCACGAATTTGTGTAACCTAAACGGAGTCGAAACGGCCATTTTTCACAAGATATTGGAGTCAAGGGGATCTGCCAATATTCCTTTGTCAAATCCATTGTCGAATAAAAGCGAGCTGTGCCTAACCGGTCGAGCAACTCGTCAGTGTGAGGCATTGGGTATGCATCAAACTTAGACACAGCGTTGACTTTTCTAAAGTCCACAAAAAAAAAAAACAGTTCCATCGGCCTTGGGCACCAACACCACTGGGCTGCTCCAGTCACTGTGGGACTCCTCAATTACTCTCATAGCCTTGAGTTCATCCCACATATTTCTTGTGTTTGGGCAGACGATAGGGGCGGCTGTGTACTACAACCCCTGGGGTTGTCTCTATGTGGTGCTCTATAAGATCAGTGTGACCAGGGAGAGGCGAACACATCGGAAAACTCTGTTTGTCATTTAGCCACGCCCGTAGTTTGGGACGGAGAGAGATTGTCTCTATAAGGGACCGGGGTGGATTGAGCCACTGTTTTTAGATTTACCTCCAGTCCTAGCTCCTCCATCTCTGGAAGGACCACTGCCAAAGCCACGGGAACTGCCTCCCTCCATGGTTTAAGGAGGTTAAGGTTTTATACTTGCCACGCCCTGACTCTATCCATTCACCCAACCCGTGGTGTGACCTCAAAGGGCCCTTGCCACTTGGCGAGCAATTTAGAGCTCGACATGAGTAGTAAAACGAACACTTTATCTCCTGGTGCAAACTCCCGTAGCTGAGTACCCCTGTTATATACCCGGGATTGACATTCTTGCGCCTGTAGTAAATTCTCCCGGGTTATGTGGATTAAAGTGTGGAGTTTTGCTCCCAGGTCAAGAACATACTGAATTTCGTTTTTACTGTTGGAAGGTCCCTCCTCCCAGTTTTCACCAATGACGTCAAGCATACCATAAGCCTTCCGCCCATACAATAACTTGAACAGGGAAAACCCTGTGGAGGCTTGTGGGACCTCTCGCACTGCAAATAACAGGGGCTCTAGCCATTTATCTCAATTCCACACTTCGTCGTGAATGAACCTACGAATCATGTTTTTCAACATTTGATCGAATCATTCCACCAGTCCATCCGTCTGCGGATGATAAACCCTGGTGTGAATTGATTTAATCCCCAACAACTCATAAAGCTTGCGTAGTGTTCGTGACAAAAACGACGTGCCCTAATCAGTCAAGATCTCTTTCAGGATCCTGACTCGGGAGATAACACGGAAGAGTGCCTCTGCAACATTACGTGCGGAGATGTTGTGCAGAGACACTGCTTCCGGGTATTGAATAGTTCACTAGAAACAATACAAAGCAATGCCCTCATGCAGTTCAATCTAATGGACCGACGAGGTCCATGCCAATTTCAAAGGGGACCTCGATTAATGGGAGTGGGTGCAAGGGTGCTTTTGGGGTGGCCGGCGGATTCACCAGCTGACATTAGCAACATGCTGAGATGCTGGACCCTCTGCATGTCCTCCATGGTCTCCTACTGGACAGGTACTGTAAAGCAAGACTCCAACCAAGAGGTTGATTTCAAGTGCTGACTGCGAGTTAGAATTTTTTAAAGGCCCAGGACAGTGCACCTGCCTTGCCATTCTTGGAACCTGCTTTGTATGTGAGCATGAAAGTAAAGCAGGTAAAGAATAGTAGCCACCTAGTCTGACGTGGGATAAGTGTCTTGACAGACTTGATGTACTTGAGGTTCTTGTGGTTAGTCATGATGACAAAGGGTAACTTTCAGCCCTTTGGCCAGAAATGCCATTTTTCCAGGGTGCCCATGATGGCAAGTAGTTCTCGGCTTCCCACATCATAGTTCCTTTCTGCAGGGGTTAGTTTCCTGGAGAAGAAGGCACAAGGATATAGATTAACTGGGTTGCCTCATTGTTGAGACAGGACAGCCCAACTCCACTCTCAGAGGCATCTGCCTCTACCATTAAATGCAGGTCACGATCTGGGTGACAGGATTGAGGCAGTCATGAATCTCTGTTTTAGCATGTTGATTGCTTGCAATGCCTCTAGGTTTCATTTCAGACTCTTGGGCATTCCCTTGAATAGGGAAGTTAAAGGGGTGGCCACAGTGCTGAAACCCCCTAGCATAGACCAGCCCATATGACATCACCTGGTACTCATGAAGTGATGAAGTTGGTCTTCCACTTGTCACTCTCTGTTATTTGAATCAGGTTGTAGGCACTTCAGAGCTTGAGCTTGGTAAAGATCTTATCTCCTCTTACCTGTTCAATAAATGATGGGTCTAGGGGTAAGGGTTAGCAATACTTGACTGTGATTGTGTTCAATCCTCTGAAATCTATGCATGGCCTGAGTCTACCATCTTTTTTTCAACAAAGTAGAAGCCAGCAGCAGGTGAAATGGATCAGTGTATGTAACTCTGGGCCAGGGCTTCAGTGATGTATTCTTCCATGGCTTTAATTTCAGGGAAAGAAAAGGGATAAGCTCGCTGTCTAGGGGGAGTCTTACCTGCCAGAAGGTCAATGGTACACTCCCAGGGTCAGTGTGGTTATAACTTCAATGCCTTGGCCTTGCGGAACACTTCTGTGAGGTTGGCATAGGGTTCTGGGGTCATTACTTCACTTTGAATTTCTGGACTTTATAGGTGAAGTGACAGGGAAGAGACAGACAACTGTTAAAGGCTGGACTCCAGGCCACAAACTCACCTTGCTTCCATGAGATGTTTGGGTCATAAGATGAGTGGACAGCCAAGGGGAGCCTATGACAACTGAATTGTGTGCTGATTTGGTTATCATGAAAGAGAGTGCAGTACATCTGTAGGCATCTGGAACAGGACAGAGCTTTTTTGATACCTTCCCTCCTCCAAGTGGATTGCCATTGAGGACTTTTAAAGTCAGTATGCATGTTAGGGGCATGAGAGGTATATTTAACATCTCTGCTAAAGTATTATCCAAAAAATTTCCAGCCGAACAAGAGTCAACAAGAGAAGGGGCGCAATGGGACTCAGAACACCAAGGAGGCTTTACAGGTAAGGACATGCATTTACATTCAATCATGGGGGTAATGTGGTGGCTCAGCTGGTCTGGATCATGGCACCTTTTATTTGAACCCACCCATTTTTCAAGTGAAAAATAAAAAGAAATATTGGAACATGTGACTTACAGGTGTGTCTTGTTGCCAAGGTGTGTCCTGTTAGGTTGATGCATCCAATCGAATTGGAAGGAACTTCATCTTGCATAAAGACAATGATCCAAAACACACTGCCAACACAACAAAGAGGAAAAAATTGGAAAGTTTTAGACTAAGTGAATCACCAGACCTTAAACCAATTGAGCAGCATTTCACCTCCTGAAGAGGAGACTGAAGGGAGAAACCCCCCAAAACAAACAACTGAAAGAAGCTGTGGTACAAACCTTGAAAAGCCTCACAAAATAATAATTTATTGACTAACGTTATTGGTTACTGTAAAGACTATTACAAAACACCTAGCTTCCATCCAAAAAGCAAATTTTAAACCAAAATCATTCACATTTCCATTTAAACCAAACATTTTGCTAAGATGGCACACACAATAAAGCACACACGTGTATTCACTCACGCAGAATGGCTACTACACACCCTCAGGATCAGTTCAGAAGCCTACACCAAAAACCCGTAAGTGCAGTTAATCAGGAATAACTTGCTAAAGCAGGGTAAATATAGATGCATTGAATTTCCTAAAATCATACAACAGCTCTCAAAATACAATGTGGAGTTATCCAGTTACACAAAAATACAGAAAGAAAATTTTTTGCTGTATTTTGTTTCAAATGTTTCAAAATTTTATTTCCTAGAAACACTATACAAAAAGTATAACTATATATATAACTATTATATATAACTATAAGTATAACTATAACCCATGCAAATCAGTGGACAATCAAGTAAACTACAGCATTGATCATTTCAAATAGGGGATATAAAAGGGAATATAGCAACACATAGACTATAGTACATTAATGAGAACATTTATGTCAATCTTTTGAGAACAGAATTAGAGCTTATGGATATCTTGTTAATTATTCCAGTTTTAGTGTGTATGAAATTGAGAAAAACTTTAAATTCAGTTTGGTTCTCTTTATAAGTACACACAAAAGAAGCTGTGTACAGGTCTGAGGATGACCGCATCAAAGTAAATACTCGCTGAAATGATGTAAAGTGTTACCTTTCTATCTTATTTGTTAATTGTTAATTAATTATTTTAAAAAAAAAATTATTATCAATCATTTTTTTTCTTCAATGATCCAGACTACTTTGAATAGAGGTCATTCAGTAAAAATAATATGTACAAATCATCATCTGATTTGGAACTATGTACTTACTATTACCTAGTTAACCATAAATAATTGTTAACTATGTGTCAAACAAGAAATGAGCACAATTTTGCATGTTGTGTAAATCTGAAGTTTGAAATTTAAAGTAGTTGTGTAACTGCAGTTGTATCCAGGAAGCTAATATGAAAAAAGGATGAAGAAGAAGATAAATGCTCTATCTATCTCACTGAATAATTTTTTTAAATAAAAACATTGCCTGAGGATATTGAATGAAAACCTGAACGTGAATACAATCTGAATATGTGTGATTGAATAAAAACTAAATATTCAATTCAATTCAGTACAGTGTACAGTGTACAGTACAGTGTACAGCACTGTAGTTACTGAATAATACACTTTTAAGGTAAATAACTGACTAAGTCAGAGTTATGATTGTATTTTGAAATGAGATTTTCTTTTTAGTAATCTTTTATTATCGAAGCATGTATGGAGTCCTCATGATAGCATTATGCATAAGAAAAAAAATCTATGATCCATAACTGAAACTTTTGAAAAATATGTTTGCCTACTTGTAGTCTTCACAAAAGTTTTTCTTTTGTTAGGCATATTTGTCATTCTGTACTCATGTCAAGGAGGTCAAGGAACCAGTCAAGCAGGAACCTGAATGAAATCTCATGAATGTACTTCCAAACAAGCAAAATACAGCCTTCTAACAAATACAGTATATTTCAAATGGCACTTTTTTGTACTTTTGCCTGGCCAAACATGGCCACCCTGGACTTCATTTCCCACAACTCTGATGTGTTTCTGATGTTACCAAGCCTGCTTATTCTCTGCCTGATCTTTATCAGTTTTGACCCTAGCTTTTTTTAATTGATGTTTGTGTACTTGCCTGCTCTCTGATATCCTGTTTGTTGATCACCTGACCTTTGCCTGTTCCTGATTCTGATTCTTGCCTTTTGTATCTGGATAATTTGCTCGAGCCTTCAATAAACGCTGTATACTGCAATTGCATCTGTCTGCACTAGCATTATGTGACAGACATTAAATACAAGTATAAACGGATAAAACGTATGTGTTGTTTTTCAATAAACAAAAAATTTGTAGTCATTGGCACATTCTGAACTAAAACACTGCAGGACATGCTGTTCTAGGAAAATAAAAAAAAAAAAAAAAAAAAAAAAAAACAGGCCTGTGCGATGGAGTGTCTACTACGTAAATATCATTCTTGAAGTGACTTTCAGGCTGCAGTCAATCACACTGCAGGTGACGAATTAATCTATTTGTATTTGACTCTGTATTTTACACCGACACATCGCCTTTGTTGGGCCTCTTTTTTGTGCACTTGTTATCAATCTTTTTGCATGGGTTAGCACATTTTTACACACTCAAACCTTTAGAAATTCGGGACATTGATGATTTCAGAGTTGAAGTTTACCATGTAAAATTAACTACTCATCTTTCTGTTCATGTTGCCTGGCTTTATGAATTCAATTCAGAATAAAATTTTTAAAAAATTAACTGGTGTTATTTTTAAACTTGGAATTTACTGGATTTATAATATCAGTAGATCAGGATGTGTAACTCTTTTTACAGCATGTGGTTTCTTTAATATGAACAATAACACATTCACCTCACATTTACTCTTGCTTCTGAAATGTGTAGGCCACAGCTCTAAAAGCTAGACCAATGAGACAATAGCCAGTGCCTTTGTTTTCATAAGTCAGTGTCAGACATTGTGAGAGAACATTCCAGCATGTCGGATATTTCAAATTCTGTTTCCAACATATTAATATTCAATTCAGATTTTTTTTCCCCCTGCACAAATATACTAGCATTAAGACTAAAATTATACAACACACATCTTTTGAATTTTAAATATAACACTAAATCATGTATATGTGTGACAGACATTAAATTCAAGTATAAACAGATAAAAAGTATGTGTTGTTTTTCAATAAATAAATAATTTGTAGTCATTGGCACATTCTGAAATAAAACACTTCAGGAGATGCTGTTCTGGGAAAATTAAAAAAAAAAAACAGGGCTGTGTGATGGGGTGTCTACTATTACTACTCTAAAATAATTATTTTAATTCTTACATAAGTATCATTCTTGAAGTGACTTTCAGGCTGCAGTCAATCACACTGCAGGTGACGAATTAATCTATTTGTATTTGACTCCACCCTGTATTTTACACCGACACATCACTTTGTTGGCCCTCTTTTTTGTGCACTTGTTATCAATCTTTTTGCATGGGTTAGCACATTTTTACACACTCAAACCTTTAGAAATTCGGGACATTGATGATTTCAGAGTTGAAGTTGACCATGTAAAATTAACTACTCATCTTTCTGTTCATGTTGCCTGGCTTTATGAATTCAATTCAGAATAAAATTTTTAAAAAATAACTGGTGTTTTACTGGATTTATAATATCAGTAGATCAGTAGGATGTGTAACTCTATGCTCTTTTTACAGTATGTGGTTTCTTTAAAATGAACAATAACACATTCACCTCACATTTACTCTTGCTTCTGAAATGTGCAGGCCACAGCTCTAAAAGCTAGACCAATGAGACAATAGCCAGGAGAATGTTCACAAGCCAGTGCCTTTGTTTTCATAAGTCAGTGTCAGACATTGTGAGAGAACATTCCAGCACGTCGGATATTTCAAGTTCTGTTTCCAACATATTAATATTCAAGTCAGATTTTTTTTCTCGCTGCACAAATATACTAGCATTAAGACTAAAATTATATGATACTCACATCTTTTGAATTTTAAATATAACAATAAATTATGTATAACATTGAAGCAGCAGAGCATACATTTTTATTGTGGGATAAAATTTGCTAAAATATATTTTAAAATTGCTCTTACTCTTCAGTGCTTAATTCTGTATATATTTTGGGCTTTATATACAACAGTTGATGACAGAAACATAGTGAGAGCTGTGAAGAAAAACAACAGTCAGTGACATCACCAACAATCACCAACAACAACCTCCACAGGGCAGGTATCACAATCGGGAAGAAACTAGAAAAAGACTTTGCAAGCAGAAATAAAGAGGCAATACCACAAGATGCAAACCACTCATCAGCAGTAAGAATCAAATACTAGATTGGAATTTGCAAAGAAACACCCAGAGGAGCCACAAAAGTTCTGGAACCCATATTAACCTCTATCAAAGTGATGTAAAGGCCAAAGTGTGGAGAAAGAAAGGATCTGCTCATGATCCAAAACATCAAGCTCATCGGTCAAGCACTGTGGAGGTAGTGTCATGGCTTGGGCTTGCATGGCTGCTTCTGGAAAAGGCTCATTAATCTTTATTGATGATGTAACTCATGATGGTAGTAGCAGAATGAATTCAGAAGTCTACAGAAACATTCTGTCTGCCAATTTACAGAGAAATACATCCAATCTAATTGGGAGGAACTTCATTATGCAGCAAGACAATGACCCAAAACACATGGCCAACACAACAAAAGACTTCATAATGGGGAAAATGGGAAGGTTTTTAGACTGGCCAAGTCACTCACCAGACCTTAACCCAGTTGAGGAGCATTTCACCTCCTGAAGAGGAGACTGATAGGAGAAACCCCCCACAACAAACAACTGAAAGAAGCTTCAGCACAAGTCTGGAAAAGCATCACAAAATAAAACTGCAACAGTTTGGCGATGTCAGTGATTGCCAACTTGATGCAGTTATTGCACGCAAGGTATATGCAACCAAATATGTAGTGTTATTTACTTTAATTTACTTTACGACTGTCTGTTCCAGTAATTTTGTTCGCCTAAAAATTGGGTGGTCTGTCACCAAAGGTGCCATGTTTTAAATTGTTTGACACATCTGTATGTATGGATGTAAATATCAGGAAATGAAAGCTGAAATTCTGATCTATTGTTTCATGTTCATCTTTTGATTTCAAACCCAAATGTCTTCAGCATATAGCAAAAAAAAGGAATTAGCTTCGGCATTCCAATATTTTCAGAGAGGAGTGCAAGTGATAAAGGTCAGGTCCATCCAATGGACAGGTTTTGCTGTTAGCTGACCAAGCTGACCAAGAGACAAAGAGCTGCTTTTCTCACTCACCATTTTCCAGTAATGGTCAATGTCATATTAATGTCATATCCAGCATCGTGGAGATCTTTGTGCAAATGCTGGACTCAAAGTCCCAGAAAGCAATAGAGTTATACAATGCAGGTGCACTGACATTATAGCAGAGACTTGGCTCAGTTAGTTAGTAATATATGAGATGATAAGTGTGATGGTATTAGCATGAAAGTTAAAGCTTTGGAAGCTGACCTTTTTCAACAGTGTACAGATGAGGAGGTAAGAGAGCTGGGCACAAGGTTGCTCAGTGTACTTGGGAAGTTACTATTGGGTTACCGTGGGTTGCCGGCTTGATGAAGTTATTGCAAGCAAGGGATATGCAACCAAATATTGAGCATTATTTACCTTAATTTAATTTACTATCTGTTACAACACTTTTGCTCACCTAAAAATTGTGTGGTTTGCCACCAAAGGTGCCATATTCTAAACTGTTTAACACATCTATGTCTAAATATCAGGAAATGAAAACTGAAATTCTGATCTCTCTGTTCTCTCTGTTGAGCTACACATGCTACTCCCAAGTTACCAATGATCCTGACTCCTTCTGCTCTCCAGACCTTTCATCACCTGAAAATCACTCGCTGCTGCTGAGGATGGCCCCACATGGATAGCCTAATCATAATGAAATGACTGTGGATGGTACCACATAGGCACCCTAAAAATGGCTGTGGATGTTCTTCCTTGGATAGCCTAAAGACTGTGACTGCTAAGAACAGTTTACACTCAAGTCACCATCAATGAACAGTTAATAACAGCAAGTTTGACATGGTAGACTTGAAGGTAAAATTCTAATGATGCTCATACTCAATTTCCTGTTAATACAGTTAGCCATTTTTGACTCAAGTATAGAAGTTTATCATAGAAGAGACATTTATAATCACATTATCTGATGTCACCCAGAAGAGGATGGGTTCCCTTTTGAGTCTGGTTCCTCTCAAGATTTTTTCCTCTTGTCGTCTCAGGGGGTTTTTCCTCTTGTTGTCTCAGGGAGTTTTTCCTTGCCACCATTTCCTTTGGCTTACTCATTAGGGATTAATTTAAAATTTGAATTAAAATTTTCTGTAAAGCTGCTTTGTGACAAAGTCCATTGTTAAAAGTGTTATATACATAAAATTGAATTGAATAGATCACCTGACCTTTTTTTACTACCCATGTTGAGCTACAAATTACTCCCAAAGTGGCAAGGGTCCTTTAAGGTCACACAGTGAGTCAGAGAAATCAACTATGAGGTCAGGCGAATGGAGAGAGGTGATGTAAATATACCTTCTCAGTCTCCTGAGAGGGAAGAGCTGGGAGACCACCTCTCACCATCCCTGAGAGCACAGGCTGCAAGGGGAATATTTCTGACATGTTTTTGCCTCTACCTGGTCTCACAGATCTCATAGAGAACCACATTGAGACCCCTCCAGGTGTGGTTATACATATCACCCTGCATATACCCTGTGTACAGTTTGGGATAAACTCAAGGTTAAGCTTGACATGGGAGTCCCACAGTGATTGAAGCAGCATAGTGGTCTTGATGCCCAAGACTGACAGGTAGGTCCATTTTTGGTTACATTGATTTGAAAACTACCTCCTGTTTGGTTTGTTCGGCGCCCCAGTGACGTCTCTTGGACAAAGTACTCTACCCACACAGTGTATTTGCCATGACATATTTAGCTGATTGCTGTCCTGAGATCCTTGATGGACAGGTCTCACAGAAATTGCAAAGAAATGTGCAAGTGGATGGGTGGAAATGGTATCGGCTTCCACTTGGGCCTTGGGCAGTTGCATCCCCAAATTGATAAAACAGCAGTGATTGTGACCTGCCTGAGACCCAAGACCAAAAAGGAGGTGAGGCAGTTCTTGGGGCTATTTTTGTAGGTTTGTTCCTAATTTTTCAGATGTTACCAGCCTGTTCACTGACCTCACTTAAAAGGGGGCGCTAGATCCAGTCCAGTGGATGGAGCTGTGCAAACAGGCTTTCCAGGTAAAAGCGGTTTGCTGTGGAGGTCCACTGTTTCATTCTCCTGACTTTTGACTACCTTTGGTTCTGCAGACGTGTCAGATGGAGGGCTGGGGGCCATTTTGTCCCAGGTGGTGGAGGGGGGATGAGCGCCCAGTGCTGTACATCAGCCAAAAGCTCTTGGTAAGGGTTAGTAAATACAGCACAATCGAGAAGGAGTATTTGGCAATCATGTGGGCAGACATCACCCTGTTCTCACAGAACAGGTGTGTTGGCTCTGCCAAACCAACATAATAAAAAGAAGTAGAAGCATAAGTCAAACAAAAATAACAACAGTATGTTAACTGTTAAGCCAACACAGCTTAAATATGCAGTTGTCAAACTAGTCTAACTTGCGGTGATTCTTGTCAGCACCCTGTAACATAGTTTCAGTTTTTATAATAGCCTGTGGGAATTAATTTAGTAACAATAAAATAAACCTTTACACATACTAACTCCCAGTTTGGCATAAGAAAAGCCTTATTTACCTTTCTCAATGTTTTACTACTGTAACACTAAATCTCAGGATATCAGAGACATTATTTATAATCACACTATCTGGTGTCACCCAGAAGAGGATGGGTTCCCTTTTGAGTCTGGTTCCTCTCAAGATTTTTTCCTCTTGTCTCAGGGAGTTTTTCCTTGCCACCGTTTCCTTTGGCTTACTCATTAAATTTGAATTAAAATTTTCTGTAAAGCTGCTTTGTGACTGTAACTGTAACACTAAATCTCAGGATATGTAGTTCAATCTCCGGAGGTGTAGATGTCTTAATCTTACCATTACCAAGCAAATATTACATCTCAATATTACAACTCATGCACTGACTTAGAATCAAGAGTCAAGTCAAGAGTCAATAGTCATTTATTTGTCATTTGCACAGTTCCACTGGGTACGCTGGGCATTGAAATGCTTGTGACGAGGCTCATGTTAGACATTGACAGTACAAACACTTATTAGACATGAACAAACACATACTTGGACATAAAGAGATGGTGCTCTGATATGATGGTAAATGAGACACTGGCGTACAATGGTGCACTTCGATTGAAAGCAGTTTGAGCTCTGGAGAGTAGTGTGTTGCTAAAATTGTAACGTCCGTGCAACAACAAGTGTTTATCATAAAGAAAAACGCCTCTTTTGACTTTAATATTATGTGAAGCGTAAGAATATAAATGGTGGCATGAAATATGGTGCACTTAGTAGTTTTTAATGCACTTCTGCTACAGTAACATGAGCTTCTCTTTTTTCTTATCAACACTTCATAACATACATATCTACTCATACCATCTATGCAGCTGGCTGAATGTTCCAGCAGTAAGTGAGAAGTAAGATGGCATAATGTATTGTAGTGAACTTGACCATGAATACCTGTCAGACAGAATACCTATTTTAATGAGTCAAGTGTGAGAACCAAAGACAAATATACAAGGTTGAAACAAATAACAATGACAAATGAAAATGAAAGAAACTGATCAAAAGTCACACACACACACACACACACACACACACACAGAGGCTCAGCAAGATCCTTTTCCAGACAGGCTCAGCTCTCTGGAAACCTCTCTTTTTGGCTCAGCTCAACACTGTCTCTCTTGTTCAAGCTTGTCCAAATAAATAGGCACAAACCTGCAATAAGTTTGAGATCAAAAGATGATGGATCAGAATTTCACTTTTCATTTCCAGATATTTATATCTAGATGTGTTAAACAACTTAGAATGGCATGGCACCTTTTGCTTGAACCCACCCATTTTTCGAGTGATCAGAAATATTGGAACATGTGACTGACAGGTTTTTTGCCCAGGTGTGCCCTGTAACATTGATTGCTTAAACAATGAATAGCTCTGAATGTCTACTCTTGATTTGATCCCTGAGTTTCGCCTGTGAAGCCTGCATTTGTTGTTAAAATGGATAAACAAACATGAAGACCAGAGAGATGTCTATGGGAGAAAAGCAAAGCATTTTGAAGCCAAGAAAAGAGGGAAAATTGATCAGAGCCATTGCACAAGCATTGGAATGTTCTGAATAAGAAAGAAACCACTGGTGTACTAGCAACCAGACATCAAACAGGTCAGCCAAGTAAAAGAACCACAGTTGATAACAGGCACATTGCAAGAACTGTGAAGAAAAACCTATTAACAGTCAGTGGCATCACCAACAACCTCCACAGGGCAGATGTGAAGGTATCACAATCCACCGTTTGAAGAAGACTTTGAGAGCAGAAATATAGAGGCCAAACCACAAGATGCAAACCACTCATCAGCAGTAAGAATCAGAACAACAGATTGGAATTTGCACACAAACACCCAGATGAGCCACAAAAGTTCTGAAACCAAGATTAACCTCTACCAAAGTGATGGAAAGGCCAAAGTGTGGAGAAAGGAAGGATCTGCTCATGATCCAAAATATACAAGCTCAGTGGTCAAGCATGGTGGAGGTAGTGTCATGGCTTGGGCTTGCATGACTGCTTCTGGAAAGGGCTCACTAATCTTTACTGATGATGTAAATTTTCTGTAAAGCTGGCGGAGTAAAGTGACGTGCTATTCAATTGTTATACAATAAATAGTACAAAGTAAATCTGAGTAGTAAATATCTAAGTGTCCATGAGTGGCAGTAATCAAGTGTCACAGTCCTGCCTTGAAAGACTACTGGCTGTTAAGTAGTCTGATGGCTTGGAGATAAAAAACTGTTCTTCTGTCTGGTTGTCCGAGATTGGATGCAGCAGAAACATCTGTCCCGGAAGATCTGTCTCTTTTTGCAGATCTGATAGCCTTTTGAAGGTCATACCTAGACTTCTTGTAGGCAGTCAGGTCCCCAGAGTTGAAGGCTACAGTTCATTCCCTCAGCCGCATGTACCTCTCCACTGACCCATGGTTTCTGTTTGGGAAATGACTTACCGTTGACTGTTGGGACAACATCCTCTATGCATTTGTTGATGAAGCTTGCTACAGAGTCTGTGTATTCATTTATGTTGTCTCCTGCTGCATCGTGAAACATTTGCCAGTCTGTGGATTCAAAGCAGGCCTGCAGTCTGGAGATAGCATCCTCACTCAGAGGGGTTTGTAACTGTCCTTTAGTGTTGAATAGCAGTGATCTAAGTTCTGATCACCTCATGTGGGAAAATTAATGTGCTGATAGTATTTGGGAAGAACTTTCCTCATGTTAGCCCTATTAAAGTCCCAACAATTATGAAAGCAGCCTCAGGGTGTGTAATTTCTAGTCGTCCAATGTACAGATCGTCCAATGCTGTTGTTCTGTCCGCATGAGGCAGAATGTAGACTACTATAAGGATGACTGAACTAAATTCCCAGGGGAGGTAGAAAAGGCGCACTTTGATTTAAAGCAGGTCGAGGTCTGGAGAGCAGTGTTTTGCTAAAACTGTAACGTCCGTGCAACAACAAGCATTTATCATAAAGCACACCTCCACCACTGCTCTTACCGGAGTTTAGTGCTCTGTCTTGACGAAAGTTGATATTACTCCATCAATTTTAAGATGGAAAGCCCACAATATACATGATGCAATGAAGCATTAAGATAGCCACATTCTGTGAGTACATTACTTTCAGTCATACTACTAATTATACTCTAATACTCTAAGTAATAATACTATTAATATATACTATATTAATACAATTACACTCACAAGGTTAGAGTGGTGCATCACCATCACATATCTATAATACCTATGAAGCATGATAATATGATAATCTATATAAGCACAGTGATGTATCAATATCTGAGTAGCACGCATAGTATAAACATTCCATTCCATTTGTAACTTCAATTCATCTGATTCTTCCTGAAGTCTCTGACATTTATGGCATTTGGCAGACGCCCTTATCCAGAGCGACTTACAAAAGTGCTTTGAAGTCCATCAAAAATACATTCTGATATTGGCTCACTAGGTCACAAACTAGGAATACCATCAAACTTAATCAAAAAAAGTCCAAAACTCTGTTGGGGAGGTAATAGACAAGTGCTCAGACAATTTTTCTTTTTTTTGGTAAGTGCTAACTTAAGTACTTTATGACGTCATTAGGTAAGTCTTTAGACGTCATTTGAAGACTGCCAGTGACTCAGCTGTTTGGACATCTAGGGGAAGTTCATTCCACCACCTTGGTGCCAGAACAGAGAAGAGTCTCAATGCATGCCTTCCTTGTACCCTGACAAATGGTGGGACCAGTCGAGCAGTGCTAGAGGATCGGAGGGAGCGTGGTGCCATGCGAGGTTTGATAAGTGCTTTGAGATAAGTGGGTGCTGGTCCGTTTTTGGCTTTGTAGGCAAGCATCAGTGTTTTAAATCTGATGCGGGCAGCTACAGGAAGCCAGTGGAGAGAGTGTAGCAATGGGGTGGTGTGGGAGAATTTAGGAAGGTTGAAAACCAATCGTGCAGCTGCATTTTGGATCAGTTGCAGAGGATGAATGGCGCTCAGAGGCAGACCTGCCAGGAGTGAGTTGCAGTAGTCCAGTCTTGAAATGGACTGAACAAGTACCTGCCTGTGTGGAAAGAAATGGATGAATTCTTCTGATGTTATAAAGGGGAAATCGACAGCGTGTCAGATTAGCAATGTGAGAGAATAAGGACAGTTGATTGTCCATGGTTACCCCAAGGTTGTGTGCAGTAACCGAAGGTGAGATCAGAGAATTGTCTAGGGAGATTGCAAGATCCTGAGATGGGGATGAATCACCTGGGATGAACAGCAGTTCAGTTTTGCTGGGATTAAGTTTCAGCTGATGAGCTGTCATCCATGATGAGGTGTCTGCCAGACGAAGGAGAAGGAGAGGATGAGTTGAGTGTCATCTGCATAGCAGTGGTATGAAACCCATGTGAGGATATGGCCGGACCAAGAGATCGAGTATAGAGGGAGAACAGGAGAGGGCCAAGTACTGAGCCTTGTGGGACACCAGTGGAGAGTCTGCGGGGAGCAGATGTGGATCCCCTCCATGTCACCTGATATGACCAACCTTCCAGGTAGGAAGCAAACCATTGCCATGCTGCACCATGAATTTCTAGGCTCATGAGGGTGGACAAGAGAGTCTTGTGGTTCCTTTTTAGCTTTTTAAGGTATGGCTCAGAAACCAGCCATGACCTTTCTTTGTTTCAAGATCAGACCACTGCACAGGAATCATTATGATAACCACAGGAGGAATAGGCTCCTCTCCATGGTCTAGTCTCACAAAGTCCCCTTTCTTGATTACATGTCTCTTTGTTCTGAAAACAAAGCAAAGCAACCTGCACATCTGCATCAGGGACATGACGACGTATAGCCTTTGTAGTATGAGCAGTCAAAGACAGTGACATTGACTATTCTTGGCCAAAATCCACAACAAAACATTTAATAATAAGCTGATGGTTGACCATGCCACGGTCATTGTATTAGTCATTGTAATGATTCATGGTAGCAAGTAAACACTTTAAAATTTCCATAAATGTTTTCATTTTGTTTGTAAATTAACATTACATGATTTAGTAATCCATAAAAGAATAAATATCAGAAATTAATCACCTGGGTGACATGTGACCTCTAAATGTTAAAAGGAAACATGAAAACCTGGCCACAAAAATAGCTGAATGTTTCAAGGTAAAATTACATAGCTTAAAACAGCAGCAAAAGTTGATAAGTAAAAAAAGTCTTCAAAAAACAAATGTTTAACTTTTAACTTACTTCACGTTAGCCTGCGTAAATTCTCAGGGGCTGCGTAAAGCAGATAATTTAGGTTGAAGATGGAGTTTGAAAACATGAAAGATCAGAAGGTCAGAAACATGAAGGGTCAGGGTCAGAGACAAAGAGACAGACTCAGAATGCATCCACAATAGAGCTTTAATTGATATTCTCAACCAAGACATGAATTTCTGACACATATGATAACTTATGATGATAAGCTATGCTTGCATGCCAAATGTGTAGAACAACCTGTTCAACCTGGAATTTCCTTGATTCCAGTAAATGTCCACAGAGGTGAGGTACAGTATGTGTGTGTGTTTTTTTAAAGTGATTGTGTTTTTTCTCAAAATGTTTCTTCGAGAAGTATTGAGTGATGTTCAAGTCATGAGTAAGTTTCAACAAAACCAACAGGTGTACATGCCACATGCATGACTACACTTGTTTGCCAAATATATTTACATCCTAAGAAGCAAACAAGCCATTTCGTGGTACAACTGAAATTAATTATATAAAACATCAAACATCACGGCTGTTAAATAATTTGAAAAGACTTTTCTCTGCCTGCTTCTACACTGACCACACCCTGAAGGTCTCTTTAAATGCACATTCACTCATCAGTCATATTTAAGCAGTGCATTCAAAGAGAAGAGTGATAAATGATATTGTACTCTTACTGAGACAGAACAGCAGGCCAGAGACTTCAGAAACACCTTTCCAAGGTTTTAAAATGTTCTTTTACACCCAGAACCTCCATACAACTAATCTTAACTTTCTTTACCATCAACACCAAGTTCTTGTTTTGTATCACTATTAGCTACTTTGACCACTGCACAGCTACTTTAAGTTGATACTTCTGATTTGTGCAGCTCCTAGTCAGAGGTTTCGTCTACAATCCATCTGCATAGTAAGCTGTTTGATGATCGAAGTTAGTAGAGTACCTTCACATGTGTAATAAGTTCAAAATAATCCTGCAAGAACATGGTGAGAGCACAAACCTACAATAATATGCTGCCATTCCTAAGAACTGACTCAGCTCATTTTTGCTTTTGAGTTGTGAGAAGGCCACATGAGCTTTGTCTATCTCTTGGACTTACAGACTGCCCAATCATACTGCATATGCTGCTGCTAATGATTAATATAGAATATTATATCATTGAAATGTAGCTAACACTCTAAAAAAAGCCTGAAGGGAGAGGCATTTTCGCTTGGATTTTTGTAAATTGGCCAGTAAACCTTGGTCAAATCCGGGCTGTGTGACTTCTGTATTCCTCTCATTTCTAGCATTTTACCCAGTTCTTTAACCACCTTTCTTTGGTGCTCAGGAAAGTGATATGGTGCACACAATCATTTCACACAAGTCAGAAAAAGTCTGATCTTTGGTATGGTTAGGAATCTCCAAGTCTCTCTGCCTCCACTGTCACCAGAGCAACTGGGACAACCTTTCTCCACTGTTTAAGGAGGTTGAGGTGATAAATCTGCTGTGTGTTTGCCTTGTCCATTAAAAATACCTCATATTCGAATTCCCCAAACCACCGTGTGACCTTGAAAGGTACTTGCCACTTACTCAAATTTAATTTCATCTCTCTTTTCTTTTTGTTTGTGTATGACAACCTGCCTTGTCCATATCCTCCAGACAAAGTGTATGACTTCGCCTGCATACTTAGTGCAGAAGTAATTCTTTAGAATTATTTACCTTAATAGACAATCGGATAACACCGGATCAAAATCCGATAACATTAATTAGCTTAAGCGACAATTGTTGACAATTGTTTTATGCCTCTAATGACATACCAATTTGCTAATGATTATAATTTATTTATTTGTTTGTTTACTTATTATTATTATTATTTCATACCATACTATTTATAACTTTATAGTTGCATATAATGTTGCAGAACATCCATGAAACAAGTTATTTCCTGTTCTCATTTACAGTCTTACAACATCATCTGTCAAACATGGTGGAGGCAGTGTTATGGTATGGGGATGTATGGCTGTCAGTGGAACTGGGTCACTGGTGTTTATTGATGATGTGCCTGCTAATAGAAGTAGCAGGATGAATTCTGAAGAGTATAGAGCTATACTTTCTGCTTAGATTCAGTCAAATGCTGCGAAAAATGATAGGACGATGCTTCACAGTACAGATGGATGACCCAAAACATACCGCGAAAGCAACCCAAGAGCTTCTTAAGCCAAAGAAATGGAAAGTTCTTAAATGGCTGAGTCAGTCACCTGACCTCAACCTAATTGAATAATCTTTTCACTTCCTGAAGATAAAACTGAAGGCAGAAAGCAGCAACTGCAGCAACTGAATATAAAACTGAAAGCGGCTGCAATAAAGGCCTGGCAAAGGTGATGTCCATGGGTTCCAGACTTCAGGTAGTCATTGACTTCAGGCAGTCATTGCTTCCAAGTATTAAAAATAATCCTAATATTTATAATTATGTTAGTTTTTCCAAATACTTTTAAGCCTATGAAAATGGAGGGACTGTGTAAAAATAGCTGTCATTCCTAAACCCTAAAAGCAATATTTTTGTTAAACCCCTTGCATTAAAGCTGAAAGTCTACACTTCAATCACATCTTGATTGCTTCATTTCAAATCCATTGTGATGGTGTACACAGGCAAAATTATTTGTGACAAAAATAATTGTCACTGTTCAAATACTTATGGACCCAACTGTATGTTATAACGGCTATAAACAGCCATTCTCTCATTATCCTCTCTTTTTTCTCTGTCTTGAACTTAATAAGACAAAAAAAGCAACTTTTCATGTTACTGAGAAAATGCAAAAAGCATAAACTCCACTGTCCTGAAAAGTTAAAGTTACACTTTTACCTCTGACTGATAAATAAATGTCTCCACACAGAAAATTTCACCATATCAACAATTATACAGTATGTTTAATTGATAAGTATTCACCCCCTCAGACTGAACTATCTTTTTGCAGCAATTACAGAGTTCTCATCACTTGGAATCCACTCGCTGCTGCTGAGGATGGCCCCACATGGACAGCCTAAAGATAAATGTGATTACTGTGGATGATACCACTTAGAAATCATGAAGATGGCTTTGGACTGTAATTGATACGAACAGTTATGCTTTGATGGCTTAGGACTTCAATTGCTTTAGGACTGCAATTTGCCACAAACAGTTTTGCACTCAAGTCTCCATCAGTGTACGGTTGATAACTTCAACAAAATAGGCTTCATTTTAAAACTATAATGAATTTCCTGATTACACAATTGTACTTTTTGACCATGTAGACCAGTTATAGAAGGGAATTATTTATAATCACAGTGAATTGAATTGAGTTGTCTTGGTCAAGTCAAGTAAAGCCAATTGGCTTTTATTGTCATTTCAACCTTATACAATACAGCTAGTTAGTACACAGTGAAAGGAAACAACGTTCCTCCAGGACCAAGGTGCTACATAAAACAACACAGAACTACAGGAGACTACATATATTTACATAAAGTGAAGTCAACAGCCATCTCTTTAGTTTTGTCCACATTCAGAGACAAGTTTTGGCTCTGCACCAGTCCGTTAGCCGCTGCACCTCCTCTCTGTATGCTGACTCATCGTTCTTGCTGATGAGACCCACCACAGTCGTGTCATCAGCGAACTTGATGATGTGATTCGAGCCGTGCATTGTCACACAGTTGTGAGTCAGCAGGGTGAGGGGCCCGAGGGGCCCCAGTGTTCAGTGTGGTGGTGTTGGAGATGCTGTTCCAGATTCTGACTGACTGAGGTCTCCCAGTCAGGAAGTCCAGGATCCAGTTGCAGAGGGAGGTGTTTAGGCCCAGCAGGTTCAGCTTTCCAATTAGGTGCTGAAGAATGATTGTGGTGAATGCTGAACTGAAGTCTATGAACACCATTCGATGAGGCTTTGACTCATTCCAAAACACAAACCTTCTTATTTTTCAAGCCATTCCAAAACCCTCTGTTTTGGCTTGTTGTCCTGTTGGAACATACACATATTTTCACCCTAAATTCAGATGTCTGGTATACTCCAGTCATGTTGCCTGTGGTGGCAGAAAGTTTTCCTCCTACTGAAAAGCAGCCGTAGAGCATGATACTACAATCATCATGCTTGATCACAGCAATGGTGTTACCTGGATGTTGGGCTGTTTTTTGTTTGCTCCAAACATTATGCTGCACAGATTCCAAATGTTATTTTGAATACATATAAATATCTGCCACTATTTTAAAATAGTGTACAGTATAACTTTCAAACGTAACCGTATTTTTCATCTTAGTCATGCCACAACAATACACTGGTGAGTCAGATTTAAAATATTCTTTATCAAAACAAAATCTCGATTATCTTTTGTTAGTAGTGATGCAGAGAAGGTCCATTATCAAAAGAGAAAGTACTCTCCTGACAAGTATTAGACCAGGTAAATAACATTTGACAGCTGCATATTTCAGGTTTTGTTTCCTGTTGCGGTGTCTATATAGATACCCCGTGACGCGCTTCTCATTTAGACAGATGCACAGACATTCTGCAGACACAATAAAAGTGGTCTACAGCCTGGTAAGCTTTAAATTTAATTTAATTTAACTTAATATCTATCTATCTATCTATCTATCTATTTATCTATTTATTTTTAAATATGTATTTCAGTAGGAAAATATCAGGAAGTAAGATTAATAAAATCAGGCTTTTGGGAAGAATTCCGGACTCATTAAACCAAAAATTCTGTTATTTTTATTTAATATAATCAAGATAAAAAAGCAAATAGATTAATCATCTTTACTTATTCCTGTTGCTGGAGCAGTTTGCACTGGAGCTTCCACGTATTCCACCCAGTGCCTATAATGCTTTGTTTTTGTGCTATCTTCCATTTTGCTATTTCACCCATTAGTTAAAACTGCCAAAAAAGAAAAATGGAGATGTCTGTAGAAAAATATTTAAAAGGAAATATCTACACAAAAATAGCAGACGTTTAAATAAAAACAATTATTTGTTGTGGTACGTTACAATGCAGCTACAACAAGCACACAAAGAAGCAAAGTACATATGACTTATACCATAATTTAAAAGAGGGTGTAATTTTCTATTTTCTATAAAACTATTATACTTAACGACAAAATTAAATTTTATAAGATGGACTAATTTAGTGCTGAAATATGCAGCATTACTTCTAAAAAATTTTTACTACTCTTTTTACTTTACTTTATTTGGCATGGTGGATTAAAAGGTACTCAAATGGCAAAAAAAAACCCTATAGTTATGCACTAAAAAAAAAGAGGCAAACCTGAGTGCTATTATTATACAGCCCTTGCTCAAACATTGTTATTATTAAATTGTTTGTTTAAATATTAAAAGCAAAGGTATTACTTACTCTAATAAAACATTCTTGTGTGCATTTTCTCCTCTGTGAGAGAGAATATGTCTGTTAATATTTTTCTTTTTTTCCATCCCAGATTCACTGTTGATGATGGAGTGTCCACGTCTGCTGTGTCTGGCTGCTCTGCTCTTCATGAGTAAGTCTTTAGTCTTTCTGAACATTACAAGAGAATGGTGTTGAGAATTACATGTCACAAATCTACACAAAATAGCAAAAAATTTTAAAAAAATTGTGATTGCATAAATATTTACCCCTATTGGGGTGAAATTCCTAAAGTAGTTCTGGTGGAACTAGGCATCATTGGAATTCAAAATAAGTTGAATAGACTCGGTCCACTAAAAGTCAGTGACCAGGTAAAGAAGAGATCACACAGAAAAGCAACCAAGAAGCTAAGAAGAACTCTGACAGAGCTGGAGAGATCCATGACTCAGACAGAAGAAGCTGTTAACAGGAAAACCAGAGCATGCATACTCCACAAAGCTGGGCTTATTTGGAGTTTGCTGATGAAATCAAAATTGAACTTTTTGCTCTTGGCACAGAGCTGTATTTTTGGCAGAAATCCAACATTGCTTATCGCCCTAAAAACACACCAATCCCGCAGTGAAGCATGGTGGTGGTGTGGGTTACCCTCGGCCTCTGGTTGCTTCTTTTTTTATTTATTTAAAACTCAAAATCATTTTTGCGTATTAAGAATCCAAAATCTCAACTTCTAGATGACCTATAATCAGAAAATTTTCATTCTTATTCATAATTAGAAGGATATTACAAGGGAATTTCCCAAAATGGTGAATGTTGTTGAATTCACTTGGCATTTAAAAAAAAAAAAATTTAATAGTGTTTTTTAAAATTAAATAATTAATAAATAATCTTCAAACAAATTGTCATGTAAAACTTTTTCTCTTGAGAGCATCTTGGACAAAAATAAAACAATGAAATAATATTAAATATTTAAATGTGAATATTTTAATCCTAACATCATCCAAATACTAGATTTTAGGTTTTATTTTATTTATGCAAATTTATTAGATTAAACCTAATTTCTTTGAATAAATTGTAATGTGGTGACTCATCACATGTCAGATTCAAACACAGGTCTCTGTATTTGTGGGAGTCCAGAGCAAACTGAGTGAGCCACCAACCAATGCTTAATAGTAGAACCTGAGTGCAAAGCAAGAAATGAACACAAATAAAAGACATGCTGCAGCAGTAGTCTTGCTGTCTCCTTGGCTAACGAGAGATTGGGTAGTGCAACAAATTTGCAGTCCTTAGAGAACTGGTTGACCATGACAAATAACACTGTATTGCCCTGGGATGAAGGCAGCTTGGTGATAAAATCTAGGAAGAGGTGGGACCACGGACGTGAGGGGTTGGGCAAAAGGTGGAGTAGGCCTGCAGATCCTGGACTCCTTTTTGCGAGCACAGAATCTCTGATGCGATCTCCCATGCGCTCTCCACCCCTGCACTGCCACACTCCTCCACTCTCTGTCTCGGTTGTACATGGCAAATCCCAAGAAGAGGAGCGAGGAACACATCCTCCCACCTTCCTGTTTTCTAGGCATAGTCACCTGGGAGATTGCACGCAGACGAACCAACAAATCCCTAGCTCATGTCCTCCGAACAAGAAATTTGTGCCCCCTGCCCTGTTAGACAGACTCAACACCTGGGCATATACTGAACTAGCCACAGGTCACTCTGGGAAATGTACCAAATGTACCATTTACTGCCAGCCAAATACTGGTGACCCCACATGTTAACCGATGTCCAGCGATTTGTGTCCTCCTGCTGGGCTTGAGCACAAGCCAAGGTTCTTCGAACCTTGCCAGCAGGAAAACCGATGCCACTGCTCACACCACACCAGTCCTGGTCCCATTTGGCACTAGGCTTTATCAATGACCTTCCCGAATCACTGCCATCCTAGTTATCATGGACTTATTCTCTAATTCTCTATTCTCACTGTACCTCATTCTCCTGCCTGGGTTACCCACAGCCTTCTCCGCAGCAGAACTCCTGTTCAATCATGTGTTTTGATATTTTGGCATTCCAGAAGGCATAGTAAGCAACAAGGGCACACAATTCATTTCAATTCAATCATTTGTTTGCTGATCACCTGACCTCTGCCTGTTTACTGTTTACTTCTCCTGACTCGTGTTTTGGATTTGTTTGCCAGTGGCTTTTTAATAAAACACTTAAATGCATTTGTATCTGCTTCAGCCTCTCCTTTATGACAATTAAACCTTCATTTGCCTGACATTCAGGAGCATGAACGCTCTTAGGGTTGTCCCCATCCCTTATAATATGGAATTCTCCTGTATGGAAGATTAAAATGCGATTAGTTCCTTATTCTTGATAATGCTGGTGTGGCATAACACACACACACACACACACACACACAGGTAGCCTATCAATCACACACCTGCCTCCCCATACAGGATGCAACAATACAATGAGATCGATTCTCAGAGATCCCTAATTGGTCGATTGATTCCAGGCTGGTTGATCACATGACAAATGTACAGGTTTACAGTTAGACCAGAGAGCCCTCTTAGCCTTTAATCAATATGGACAGCAAAAAAGAAAGGAGGCAGTGGCAAATACCAGAACAAAGAAGAGAAAGGTGTTAGAGGAAGAAAAAGTCACAGTGGATACTCTACTGCTTTAAATTATTAGATGCTTATAGCTTGACAAGCTACAATATCTAAGTAGCCCATCTATCCTTCATCAGATTAGTGTTTAGTAATTTTAGTATCTCTGGGATATTTATGAATGACTGATTTGTTTATGCATGTTTTCTATTTTAATTTGACATTTATAAGCCTAGTTCAGTCATTGTTCACTATTTAAACTACTTGTACGTTTATTTATATTTATTTTAGGCCTGTTCTTTTTTTTTTTTTTTTTTTACTTTTTTTGCATATATTTATTTAATTTGTGTTGTAGTTGATGCCTACTGTGCAATATCTTCGAAAATAGTCAAAAGAGTTTAAACTGTGGATTTGGCATTGTGGACATTCTAAGTGAGTGTGTGGGCTGCACATATGGGGGTCACATGCATAGGCCACTCAGATGACATTCTTGGGCTGGAAATCAGTCCCACTCTGGAGAACAACTAAGATAGCTAATATTATTAGCTAATGTTATATTATTGTAATATAATCATGATATGATATTGTGTAAACGAGTAGCCAAATTTGCTAATTATATTAGGCTATATAACTAGGCCTAATTAGTTCAGTGAAAATTAGCTGAATCATGAAATCCCATCTATTCTGGTGATTCTGGTTAAGATTTTTAGATAGTTTTATTTTGTATATAATTCATAAATATGATAGTTTATATTCTATAAATATGTCAACATATGTCAACAAATATGTCAGTAATCCATACAATGTCAAATCATCATTCCTCTAGGACTATAGATGTTGTTGAAATAACACAATTGTAAATTCATAGAAGCAGGAAAATTGTTTAAAAGCAGCAATATTTTTAACAAGTAGAACTCACACTAACAAACATTTGTTTTAAGCAGATTTAAAATCTTACCCAAAAGATTACCCACCTCTTTCAATCTGTTAGGACTTTCGTTCATAATGTAATGTTTATGTGACAAATAAAGTCTATTTCTTCTTCTCCGGCCTACAAGTGTAAGGGGCAGGCCACCACAGCCGTGGCCCGCCACCAGAGGGAGACAGAGATCTGCCTCTTGGTAATTAGTTGCAATGCTCAAATGCTCAGTCTTGAGTTCACCCTGTGAAGGCGAGTGTAGCACACTCTCTGATTCTGGGGTAAATGCGAAAACTGTAGGTAGGCTTGGGACAACTCAAAAAAGGCTCTTTATTGGCTGTGACTCTTTTACTTGCTTTTTCAGCAGTGGTATTTTAAGCCCATATGGGCGCAAACACACACACACAGCTCTGAACTGCTCAGTTCTCGCTCACAAGGTGCTTGTCTCTCCCCTGTTTATCCTCGGCACCATTCATTGAAACACAGAACATTCATTAGCAACATTGCCCACAGGTGTGTAATCCTTACCACTCTCCGGCTCCGGCTCCATTCTCCATTCACCACCCATTTGATGACTAGCAATTCTTTTCGATCGTGCTCTACTTACTCTCTCTCACTGAGAGCTCGGGGCTAATGTACAGCACGGGGTGCTCCTTCCCCTCCATCGCCTGGGACAATACAGCCCCCAACCATCTGTCCCAAGAGTGGCACTCCTCAGAGTGCAGTCTTACCTGAATAAAGCCTGTTAGCATGGCTCCGTCCACTAGACCAGATCTGGCGCTCCCTTTTTAGTGAGATCAGACAGCGGGCTGTTGACATATGAATAATTAGGGATAACCTTACAATAATAGCCAGCCCCAAGAACTGTCTCACCTCCATTTGGCCTTGGGTAGGCCACAATTGCTGCTGTCCTATCAATTTGGGGCACACCTGCCCATGTCCCAAGTGGAAGCCCAGACACCTTCTTTGGCTTTACTGTGAGTCCCACCCATCTCAGCAATCTCAGGACAGCCCCGAGGTGCAGAATGTGCATATGCAACGTGCAGACGGAGGATTCTGTCCTTGAGTCACTGGAACATCGCGGGGCTCCAAAGAACCCATGAGGAAGGGTCACGAATTGGTGTAACCCAAATGGACTGGAAAAGGCCGTTTTCTCATGGGATACTGGACTCAAGGGGATCTGCCAATATCCCTCTGTCAAATCCAGTGTCTAACAAAAGTGATCTGCACCTAACTGATTGAGCAGTTCATCAATGCATTGCATTGGGTAAGCGTCAAACTTAGACACTGTATCGACTTTTTTAATGTCCACACAGAACCAGACCAAACCATTGGCCTTGTGAACCAAGACCACCAGACTGGACCAGTCACTGTTGGACTCCTCGATTATACCCATATCGAGCATGGCCGTGAGCTCCTCCCGATTCACCTTTTTTGTGTTCAGGCAAAACACACCTCTCAGTTCACCTCTGGTCCTAGCTCCTCCCTCTCTGGAATGACCGTCACCAAAGCGCAGGCACCATGTCTCTCCATGGTTTGATGAGGTTGAGGTGGTAAACTTGCCGGACCCTGCCTCTATCTGTTCGCCTTACCTCATTGTCGACATCCCCAGCTCGCCATGTGACTTCAGAGGGGTCTTGCCAATTTGGAGCTCAATGTGGGTAATAAAAAACTCCCCTAGCTGAGTACCCCTATTATACAGTCAGTACTGTCATTCTTGGGCCTGATGCAAATTCTCCTCTGTTATGTGACTCAATGTGTGGAGTTTTGCTTTGAGATGAAGAATGTACTGAATCTCATTTTTGCTGTTAGAAGGGCTCTCCTCCCAATTTTCCATAATGACTTCGAGAATGCCACGAGACTTATGCCCCTACAATAATTCAAATAGGGAAAACCCCATGGAGGCTTGCAGGACCTCTTGAACTGCAAATAACAGGGGCTCGTCTGCCCCTGGATATGCTGTTAAGCGGTCCTCTGCCAACTAGACTGCCTCATCTAGTGATGCCGGACAGTGGCACTGGACCCATTCCTCCATCCCCTCATGTAGTCAGGTGATGAACTGCTCCAGCACCATGAGGTCGAGTACTTCTTCTTCTTCTATCTTCATTATCAACATTTCCAGCAGGTGTGTATGGACCCGCCCTCCATTCACAAACCAGCGCTTGACTATGCCCGGCTTCCACAGCAAGATTAAGTCATTATTAGTATTTTGAAAAAACGAAACATCTCCAGGTTACGCATGTAACCATGGTTCCCCGAGGGAACGAGACGCTGTGTTGAAATGCTATGAGAACGCCTTCAGCGTGACCGCACTCTGAATCACGTGTGTAATCAGTCCAATGGATGGGCGAGACATCACGGGCGGGGTGATGTAGTGACCCGGAAGCATAAAAGCCCAAGCGGCAAGCGCCGCGCTAGCTTCTGAGAAATGAGGCAAGCGCGTCAGGGATGCCAGAAGTGTGGCACTGATATGCAGCGTCTCGTTCCCTCGGGGAACCATGGTTACATGCGTTACCTGGAGACGTTCCCCTTCAGGAACTCGAGCTGCGTCGAAACGCTATGGGAACGAGTATGCCCACGCCGCCAGACTTACAAATCCCTGGCTACTGTGGAAAAGGCACAGCTTAAGGCAAAAGGACAGAAGAGCCGGGAGTGGCTCGCATATCTAGGCCGTAGAACCTGGCAAATGTCAGGGGCGTGGACCAACCCGCCGCGTTGCAGATGTCCTGCATGGACACACCTGCCAGAAAGGCCTTCGAGGCCGCCACACCTCGAGTAGAGTGAGCCTTGACCCCCAAGGGTGAGGGGAGACCAGAGGACTCATAAGCCAGGGAAATGGCCTCCACAATCCACCGGCTGAGGGGGACCAAAGCATACAAACAATTGGTCCACCCTCCTCCACAGGGCAGCTCTGTGGACGTACGCATCCAGTGCTCATACTGGACACGTACAGTTAAGCTTCCGATGGTCGGGCTCCCGAAAGGGAGGAGGACCGAAGGCCTGCAGCACGACCGGCCGTGGTGCCGAGGAGGGAACTTTCGGTACGTACCCCGCTCGGGGGTACAAGAATGCTTTGGCCAGACCGGGCGCAAAGTCTAAGTAAGAGGGGGCCCCAGAGAGGGCCTGAAGATCCCCCACTCTCCTAAGAGAGGAAATAGCCAAGAGAAAGGCAGTTTTCAATGTCAAAAGACGGTCCGAAATCTCCTCTATAGGCTCGAAGGGGGGTTTACAGAGAGCCTCTAAAACCACGGCCAGGTCCCAAGGAGGGACCCGAGATCGCACTGGAGGTCTGAGCCTCAGTGCACCACAGAGGAAATGTGTAACCAGGGGGTGCCTGCCCACTGACTGACCACCAAGAGGGGCATGGCAGGCCGCAATAGCCACCACGTAGACCTTCAGAGTGGAGTGTGTCAGCCCTGTGGAGAGATTGGCCTGCAGGAACTCCAGCACTGTACCAACTGGGCAGTGAACAGGGTCGAGCCGGCGGTCTCCGCACCACGAAGTGAAAAGTTTCCACTTCAGGGCGTACAGTTTCCTCGTTGAGGGAGCTCTGGACTGAAGGATGGTCTCAACAACCTCGGCTGAGAGACCAGAAGCTCTGAGTTGTGCCCCCTCAGAGGCCACACCCACAGCTTCCACAACTCCGGGTGGGGGTGAAGGATGTCAAGTCAAGTGAAGTCAAGTGGAGTTTATTGTCATTTCAGCCATATACAAGTACACAGTGAAACGAAACAACGTTTCTCCAGGACCAAGGTGCCACATAAGACAACACAGAACAACACAGAACTATGGGGACTACATAAAGTCGCCCCCTGCCTGTGAGAGGAGGTCCCTCCTGACGGGAATCTCCCATGGAGAGCCGTCGAGAAGGGAAATCAGGTCCGAGAACTATACTCGGCCCGGCCAGAACGGGGCTACTAGCAGCAAGCGGACCCCGTCCCGGCGCACTCTCTCCAGAACTCCCGGGAGCAGAGCGATCAGGGGAAAGGCGTACAGACGCGGCCTCGACCACGTCTGTACCATAGCATCCAGTCCTAGGGGAGCTGGATGAGTCAGAGAGAACCAGAGGGGACAGTGCGATGTCTCCTGAGTCGCAAACAGATCCACCTGAGCTCGGCCAAACATACGCCATATCTGCTCCACCACCTCGGGGTGGAGCCTCCATTCCCCGGGCATCGGCCTCTGCCTCGACAGGGCGTCTGCTCCCATATTGAGATGGGCAGGGATATAAACTGATCTCAGCGAGAGGAGTTTTCCCTGGGACCACACAAGGATCTGGAGCACCAGCCTGTAAAGGGGGCGCGAGCGCAGACCTCCCTGGTGGTTGATATAAGAGACCACTGCCGTGTTGTCAGTGCGCACCAACACGTGGCGACCTCTTAGGTCCGGGAGAAAGTGTTTCAGTGCTAGAAACACGGCCAGCATCTCCAGGCAGTTGATGTGCCAAGTGAGATGGCGGCCGCTCCACAGACCACGGGAAGAGCGGCCACTCATGACCGCTCCCCATCCGGTGAGAGATGCATCCGTTGCTAGCGTTATGCGGCGAAAGGAACTCCCAGCACCGGGCCCTGAGACAAGAACCCAGGTTCCCTCCACATGTCTAAGGCACGTAGGCACTGCCGCGTGACCTTGATCATGCGGAGCGGGTTTCCCCTCAGTGAGAACTCCCTGGTCTTGAGCCACCACTGTAGGGGTCTCATGTACAGCAGGCCAAGAGGTATTACGTTGGACGCAGCTGCCATCAGACCCAGCAGTCTCTGAGCAGGAGACAGGCATGCCTGCATCGTGGTCGAATCCCACACCACACCCAGATAAGTGATTCTCTGTACTGGAGAAAGCACACTTTTCTCTGCATTTAGTCTTAACCCCAGCTCTTTCATATGGACGAGAACGACATCTCAATGCCGAACCACCATCTGCTCCGATCGAGCTAATATCAACCAGTCGTCAATATAACTCAGGATGCGGATGCCCCGGAGTCGCATAGGAGCCAGAGCAGCATCCACACACTTCGTGAAAGTGCGGGGTGAGAGTGCTAGGCCGAACGGAAGAACCCAATATTGGTAAGCTTCGCCCCCAAAAGCGAACCTCAGGAACTTCCTGTGTTGACAATGCCCCACTGGCAGGGTTGGCAGATCGACCTACCGAGGTCACTGAGGCGAGATGGGCACCGTATAATGAGGTGTACACCGTCCCGCCCCAGAGGGGCCCGCCCTCGGAAGCCCTGGGCCCAAGGCGTCAGGGCTTCTTAGCCGCAGCCCTCCTCGACAAAAGAACGGTCCTCAGATCCATCTTCATGTCAGAGGGACCGGGCCCAAAGCGCCGCCGAGACTCCCGGTCCCACCTGCTGGAACGCCGCCTGCGTACGAGCCTGCTGGTACCTGTCGACGATGGAGCTAACAGCGTCGCCGAACAGACCAGAGGGCGCCAGCGAACCTCAGGAACTTCCTGTGTCCATAAGAACGACCCTGTCCCTCTCTTTCATGTCGGACAGGGTCAGCCAGAGGTGTCTCTCCGCCGCCACCAGGACTGCCATAGACCGGGCCAATAGCACGAGCGGTCTCCTTGGTGGCACGGAGAGAAAGATCAGCGGCCCGCCTGAGCTCTGTCACGTGCTCAGACGGCATCTCCCCGTGCTCATCCAAAACATAACCTTGACACCTCTGTGTGGAGGTCAGGGAAAAAAGGCAGGCTCTGGTGTGGAGGTGGCGGTTTACTACGCAGGAAGCACTCACCTAGCCTAAACCTGGAGGGTGAGGAAGGAGAAAGGGACTCGCCAGTCTCCATTCCCTCCGCCAGGTCCATCTGCAAGCCCCACGAGCGCAACCGCCGCTTTGCCTCGGCAGAAGCGTGGCCGGCACCGCGAGGTACGCGAATGAAGGCTCCCTCCTCAAAGAGAGCCTTCCGGGAGCGAAGCGCGCGCAGCGGCAAACGCTCGCAATGCGACCAGCCGGCTCCCTCGAGAGCCGACTCTGCGTGCTCTGCTCCCAAGCAGACATCCAAAGATTGTGTGTATCCCCGCCCATAATATAACGTGGGCAGGGAGGAACACACAGCCTAAAATGCTGTCTGCTCTCGCCCTTATGTTTGGATTTGTCCTTGGCCTTAGGCATGCCTCAGACAACACAAAATAGACAAACAATGGACAAACAATATGACATAGAGCGCTTGCTGAATGACAGAAAGCTAGCGTGGCGCTTGCCGCTCGGGCTTTTATGCTTCCGGGTCGCTACGTCACCCCGCCCGTGACGTCTCGCCCATCCATTGGACTGATTACACACGTGATTCAGAGCGCGGTCACGCTGAAGGCGTTCCCATAGCGTTTCAACGCAGCTCGAGTTCCTGAAGGGGAACAAAAAACTTTTGCTTCCTGGTTAACTCTCTGTAGCAAGGGTCAGTGTCTGGTCTCATGTTCATAATTAAGCCCAGTTCCCCATTGATTTCAGTCTTCCAGAAGTTGTTAGTTTGGATCTGATTCCGGGTGATCTTTAATTTGTGTATTTTAGGAGAGTGCTTTTTCGGTTTCTTTATATTCTCCATAACAAGTGCAGAATGTGTTGGCCTGAGCTTATTATTTGTTTTCCTTTTTGGTGGTTTCTGTTGGTCCTCCTTATCTGCTCTGCACTTGGGTTCTAGCTCTAGAGTATTGGTTGTGACTCACTCAGTTTGCCCAGCTCTCCTGTATACAGAGGTCTGGGTTTGAATCCAGCCCAGCCTACATGCTCCTGCTCGCCACACAATTGATTGCACTCACATGGTTCCCATCAAACACACAACAATATATATATATATATAAAGCAATACAACATTAAACATTCAATAAATTGCGAAGTAACACTCATTATATCCTTGCCTGTCTTACGTCTTACCAAGCCTTATTCTCTGAGTTTGATATTCTGGTTTTGAACATGTTCTGGTTCCTGTTTTTTTTTTTTTTCAATTTTGATTTTTGTCTAAATTGTGCTGTTTGCTGATCGCCTAATTCTCTGCCTGTTTTTTGATACTGAACTTGTTTCATGTTTTTGGATTGTCTGCTACTTTTTGCCTGCAACTATCTTTGCCTGCAACTGCAATCGTCTCCACCGATATGACAGATATGAATGTATGAACCAAAATTATGTACAGGCAATTTATTTTTTTTTAATAATATGTTTTTAAATGTGTGCTACAACACTTTTCTTGGTGCTACTGAACTTTTTAGCTTGCTATCACCAGTAGTGGTTTAGGGAATGCACAGGGCCAATGTGCTGAAAAACCAATCAGAGCTTACAGCTAAGAACTCGGTGGAGTTCTTAAATGATGCTCTCTTCCCATCACACGATGGCCTCCAAAAAAGTAAGAAAAAGATAATTAATTAATATTCTTATCAAATCTCTCTCTCTCTCTCTCTCTCTCTCTTTCTCTATAATATTAGGTGGGGCAACAACAGTACAAATTACTACATCAGGTATATAAACATGTGAACATTACATCCACCCATTATATTCTCCTTAAAAATATGAGATCTGATACATTTTTAAATACAAACTGCATATATACAACCAATTACATCAGGTAAAGTTTCAAAGACATTGTGTGTATGTATAAATGTGGGAACATTCCATCCACCCATTATATCATTATATATATGATTTTCCTAATTTAATTTGGAAGTTTATCCAGTCATGCTATGTTCATACTAGTGAGTGACAAAGTGAAAGATGATAGATTTTCTATGTGTATGACACTGAGCTGGAAATGTGATATTGGCCTTAAGATTTTCTCAATTCTTTGCAAATTAGGTATGAAGCAGTTCAGTAAAAAATCCAAATTATTAGCTTGAATGATCTTCGAACCAATTCCATGATGGATTTGGTCCAACAATCCTCCATTTCCAGCTTTAGTTCCCATTTACTGTTTGATGCACACAAATGGAAGAAAAACTTATAACCATTGTTTCATTTTATCCTGTCATACATGACCTCCCATTAAATATGTTTAGAGAGATGACGAAGAAAAATAAAGCTTAGAAGGAAGTAGCAGAAATTGCTTGCTATATTAATAACAAATAAATATCAATAATTTTCTGCCTTGGTTCTTGTGTTTCTCTCTGTCTCTCATACAGATTCATCAACAACAACAGACCCACCAGGTGAAGGTTTTGTAACTTATAGCAAAATGAAGATGTAGAATTCAGAGGTTATATTTTACTGATTATATTTTACTGATATTTTCTCTCTCTCTCTCTCTCCCTCTCTCTCTCTCTCTCTCTCTCTTTCTCTGTCATACAGATACAACAACAACAGCTCCACCAGGTAAAATGTGACTGACAGTGTGTGTATGCTGCATATAAATGTGTAAACATGACTTCCATCTTTAACATGTTTTGAAATCTCCACAAATACATTCATAATAGTGTGGAGATGAATCATAATTTTGTCTTATTAAAGCTACTGAATGTAAGATTTACAAATTTTGCCCTCTCTGGTGGAAGAATGAAATTCTACACTATCCATGGAAAATAAAAATATTTTATGTGGGATTTCTGTGCCTTGTCCATAAACAGCATACTACACACAATGCCTAAGTAGTAAAGATTATATAATGTTTATCCCGTCACAATATGTTCACACTAGCAAGCGACAAAGCAAAAGGTGATAGCTCATTTTCTGTGTGTGAAACGGGGGCACGAAAGACAAAAACTAATAGTTGTGCAAAATAAATATCTAGAATTCAGAAAGTATATTTTACTCATTTGTTTCAGGTTCATCTTTGTTTCAAGTGGGACCTGGAGCGACACAACTTTACCTGAGTGATGGACAATATCAAACCATTCAGCTGCAGCAAGCGTTCAAGTACGCTGGAAAAACATACTATCAGCTCTATGTAAGTACAAAAACAGGAAGCTGAAATGCACTTTCACAAGTTTTTCACATGTAATCCCATATCACTTATATAATTACATGTGAAATGTATGTGATTTTGATTTTGTATGTGTGGGAGGTGTATTTGCTGTGTGTGTGTGTGTGTGAGTGTGTCTATTTCTATTATTTGATGGATATCTTAATGATGCGTAACAAACTTTTGTCCTATCTTCTCTGTGCTATCTGCCGTCTCCATGCTGGTAGATGAATAATTTGTATTTTTTCTCTCTCAGCTGAGTATGGATGGTTATGTGGCTTTCTTCGTCCCAAATGTCGATGACGAAGTACCCAACCAATATCTAGGCAAAGACATCATTGCTCCACTGTGGACTGATCTGGATGCTGACCAAGGAGGAAGATGGACCTACGAGCAGGCCACAAGCGGGCCTCTTATAGCTCAAGCTGACCAAGAAATTAACACGATGTTCCCTTATGCTTACTTTTCTGCTTCCTGGGTCTTTGTCTCCACTTGGGAAAATGTACCAGTTGAATATGCTTCTTTCCAGGTAAGAGTCAATACAGACGGTTCAGTCTTTAGACTCTAAAGTGCACAATATTAATCAAATCTTCCTTCTCTGTCAGGGTGCATCACTTCAAGTCGTCTTGGCCTCGGATGGTGGAGGTCGCTCTTTCGTCCTGATGAACTATGGAACCATTCCTTCTATTTACTCCCCTTACTGGCTGGTAAGAGCTTCATGGTCATATATATTTTTCTACTATAACAATCACATGTAAAAAATCAACAAATGTGTAAGAACCTCATATAAAAAACAAGTGAATCATCTGTAAAAATCACATATGAAATAAAATGTGTGAAACATAACATGTGAAGATTCTGAAAAATGTGTAAATTTCACACAATGAATGATGGATTGTTAACATGTGAAGCTCATTTGACATTTTTCTGTCTGGAAATTCACTTCTCACAGATTTGTCATGAGGAGTGGAATCTGTTTAATTTAAATTTGATCTTTCTAGGCTGGCTATGGCATGGAGTACAGCAGTTTTGTCACCATTCCAGTAAACTATCCCTCTGAGCTGTCTTCATCTAGTAACGTCAATATCCCTGGACGCTGGGCTTTTCAATTTACAGGTCATTATTTTCTTCTTTTTCTCTGAGTTGACAAGAACACAATGTAATGTGTACTGTATAATCAAGTTTATCCCACAGTGTTGTTGAATTCTGGATTCTGATTGGTCAGAAAATGTTGATTAATTTTCACAGTTCTTTTGTCTCTCTCTCTCTCTCTCTCTTTCTGTCTCTCATTCAGATACATCAACAACAATATTTCCAACAGGTAAAATTTCACTGACAGTGTGTGTATGCGGCCATCTTTAACATGTTTTGAAATCTCCACAAATACATTCATAATAGTGTGGAGATGAATCATAATTTTGTCTTATTAAAGCTGCTGAATGTAAGATTTACAAATTTTGCCCTCACTGGCAGAACAATGCAATTCTACACTATCCATGGAAAATAGAAATGTTTTATGTGGGTTTTCTGTGCCTTGTCTATAAACAGCATACTACACACAATGCCTAAATAGTAAAGATTATATAATGTTTATCCCGTCACAATATGTTCACACTAGCAAGCGACAAAGCAAAAGGTGAAAGCTCATTTTCTGTGTGTGATGTAATGTATACTGTATAATCAAGTTTATCCCACAGTGTTGTTGAATTCTGGATTCTGATTGGTCAGAAAATGTTGATTAATTTTCATAGTTCTTTTGTCTCTCTCTCTCTCTCTCTCTCTCTCTCTTTCTCTCTCTCTCTCTCATACAGATCCATTAACAACAACAGCTCCACCAGGTAAAATTTCACTGACAGTGTGTGTATGCTGCATATAAATGTGTAAACATGACTTCCATCTTTAACATGTATTGAATTATCCACAAATACATTCATAATAGTGTGGAGATGAATCATAATTTTGTCTTATTAAAGCTACTGAATGTAAGATTTACAAATTTTGCCCTCTCTGGCAGAACAATGAAATTCTACACTATCCATGGAAAATAAAAATATTTTATGTGGGTTTTCTGTGCCTTGTCCATAAACCACATACTACACACTATGCCTAAGTAGTAAAGATTATATAATGTTTATCCCGTCACAATATGTTCACACTAGCAAGCGACAAAGCAAAAGGTGATAGCTCATTTTCTGTGTGTGAAACGGGGGCACGAAAGACAAAAACTAATAGTTGTGCAAAATAAATATCTAGAATTCAGAAAGTATATTTTACTCATTTGTTTCAGGTTCATCTTTGTTTCAAGTGGGACCTGGAGCGACACAACTTTACCTGAGTGATGGACAATATCAAACCATTCAGCTGCAGCAAGCGTTCAAGTACGCTGGAAAAACATACTATCAGCTCTATGTAAGTACAACAACAGGAAGCTGAAATGCACTTTCACAAGTTTTTCACATGTAATCCCATATCACTTATATAATTACATGTGAAATGTATGTGATTTTGACTTTGTGTGTGTGGGAGGTGTATTTGCTGTGTGTGTGTGTGTTTCTATTTCTATTATTTGATGGATATCTTAATGAAGCGTAACAATCTTTTGTCATGTTTTCTCTGTGCTATCTGCCGTCTCCATGCTGGTCGATGAATAATTTGTATTTTTTCTCTCTCAGCTGAGTATGGATGGTTATGTGGCTTTCTTCGTCCCAAATGTCGATGACGAAGTACCCAACCGATATCTAGGCAAAGACATCATTGCTCCACTGTGGACTGATCTGGATGCTGACCAAGGAGGAAGATGGACCTACGAGCAGGCCACAAGCGGGCCTCTTATAGCTCAAGCTGACCAAGAAATTAACAGGATGTTCCCTTATGCTTACTTTTCTGCTTCCTGGGTCTTTGTCTCCACTTGGGAAAATGTACCAGTTGAATATGCTTCTTTCCAGGTAAGAGTCAATACAGACGGTTCAGTCTTTAGACTCTAAAGCGCACAATATTAATCAAATCTTCCTTCTCTGTCAGGGTGCATCACTTCAAGTCGTCTTGGCCTCGGATGGTGGAGGTCGCTCTTTCGTCCTGATGAACTATGGAACCATTCCTTCTATTTACTCCTCTTACTGGCTGGTAAGAGCTTCATGGTCATATATATTTTTCTACTATAACAATCACATGTAAAAAATCAACAAATGTGTAAGAACCTCATATAAAAAACAAGTGAATCATCTGTAAAAATCACATATGAAATAAAATGTGTGAAACATAACATGTGAAGATTCTGAAAAATGTGTAAATTTCACACAATGAATGATGGATTGTTAACATGTGAAGCTCATTTGACATTTTTCTGTCTGGAAATTCACTTCTCACAGATTTGTCATGAGGAGTGGAATCTGTTTAATTTAAATTTGATCTTTCTAGGCTGGCTATGGCATGGAGTACAGCAGTTTTGTCACCATTCCAGTAAACTATCCCTCTGAGCTGTCATCATCTAGTAACGTCAATATCCCTGGACGCTGGGCTTTTCAATTTACAGGTCATTATTTTCTTCTTTTTCTTTCAGTTGACAAGAACACAATGTAATATATACTGTATAATCATGTTTATCCCACATTGTTGTTGAATTCTGGATTCTGATTGGTCAGAAAATGTTGATTAATTTTCACAGTTCTTTTGTCTCTCTCTCTCTCTCTCTCTCTCTCTCTCTCTTTCTCTCTGTCTCTCATACAGATACATCAACAACAATATTTCCAACAGGTATAATTTCACTGACAGTGTGTGTATGCTGCATATAAATGTGTAAACATGACTTCCATCTTTTAGATGTTTTGAAATCTCCACAAATACATTGATAATAGTGTGGAGATGAATCATAATTTTGTCTTATTAAAGCTACTGAATGTAAGATTTACAAATTTTGCCCTCACTGGCAGAACAATGCAATTCTACACTATCCATGGAAAATGGAAATGTTTTATGTGGGTTTTCTGTGCCTTGTCCATAAACAGCATACTACACACTATGCCTAAATAGTAAAGATTATATAATGTTTATCCCGTCACAATATGTTCACACTAGCAAGCGACAAATCAAAAGGTGATAGCTCATTTTCTGTGTGTGATGTAATGTATACTGTATAATCAAGTTTATCCCACAGTGTTGCTGAATTCTGGATTCTGATTGGTCAGAAAATGTTGATTAATTTTCATAGTTCTTTTGTCTCTCTCTCTCCCTCTCTTTCTCTTTCTCTCTCTGTCTCTGATACAGATCCATTAACAACAACAGCTCCACCAGGTAAAATTTGACTGACAGTGTGTGTATGCTGCATATAAATGTGTAAACATGACTTCCATCTTTAACATGTTTTGAAATCTCCACAAATACATTCATAATAGTGTGGAGATGAATCATAATTTTGTGTTATTAAAGCTACTGAATGTAAGATTTACAAATTTTTCCCTCACTGGCAGAACAATGAAATTCTACACTATCTATGGAAAATAAAAATATTTTATGTGGGTTTTCTGTGCCTTGTCCATAAACCACATACTACACACAATGCCTAAGTAGTAAAGATTATATAATGTTTATCCCGTTACAATATGTTCACACTAGCAAGCGACAAAGCAAAAGGTCGTAGCTCATTTTCTGTGTGTGAAACGGAGGCACGAATGACAAAAACTTATAGTTGTGCAAAATAAATATCTAGAATTCAGAAAGTATATTTTACTCATTTGTTTCAGGTTCATCTTTGTTTCAAGTGGGACCTGGAGCAACACAACTTTACCTGAGTGATGGACAATATCAAACCATTCAGCTGCAGCAAGCGTTCAAGTACGCTGGAAAAACATACTATCAGCTCTATGTAAGTACAAAAACAGGAAGCTGAAATGCACTTTCACAAGTTTTTCACATGTAATCCCATATGACTTATATAATTACATGTGAAATGTATGTGATTTTGACTTTGTATGTGTGGGAGGTGTATTTGCTGTGTGTGTGTGTGTTTCTATTTCTATTATTTGATGGATATCTTAATGAAGCGTAACAATCTTTTGTCGTGTTTCCTATGTGTTCTCTGCCGTCTCCATGCTGGTCGATGAATAATTTGTATTTTTTCTCTCTCAGCTGAGTATGGATGGTTATGTGGCTTTCTTCGTCCCAAATGTCGATGACGAAGTACCCAACCGATATCTAGGCAAAGACATCATTGCTCCACTGTGGACTGATCTGGATGCTGACCAAGGAGGAAGATGGACCTACGAGCAGGCCACAAGCGGGCCTCTTATAGCTCAAGCTGACCAAGAAATTAACAGGATGTTCCCTTATGCTTATTTTTCTGCTTCCTGGGTCTTTGTCTCCACTTGGGAAAATGTACCAGTTGAATATGCTTCTTTCCAGGTAAGAGTCAATACAGACGGTTCAGTCTTTAGACTCTAAAGCGCACAATATTAATCAAATCTTCCTTCTCTGTCAGGGTGCATCACTTCAAGTCGTCTTGGCCTCGGATGGTGGAGGTCGCTCTTTCGTCCTGATGAACTATGGAACCATTCCTTCTATTTACTCCCCTTACTGGCTGGTAAGAGCTTCATGGTCATATATATTTTTCTACTATAACAATCACATGTAAAAAATCAACAAATGTGTAAGAACCTCATATAAAAAACAAGTGAATCATCTGTAAAAATCACATATGAAATAAAATGTGTGAAACATAACATGTGAAGATTCTGAAAAATGTGTAAATTTCACACAATGAATGATGGATTGTTAACATGTGAAGCTCATTTGACATTTTTCTGTCTGGAAATTCACTTCTCACAGATTTGTCATGAGGAGTGGAATCTGTTTAATTTAAATTTGATCTTTCTAGGCTGGCTATGGCATGGAGTACAGCAGTTTTGTCACCATTCCAGTAAACTATCCCTCTGAGCTGTCGTCATCTAGTAACGTCAATATCCCTGGACGCTGGGCTTTTCAATTTACAGGTCATTATTTTCTTCTTTTTCTTTCAGTTGACAAGAACACAATGTAATATATACTGTATAATCATGTTTATCCCACATTGTTGTTGAATTCTGGATTCTGATTGGTCAGAAAATGTTGATTAATTTTCACAGTTCTTTTGTCTCTCTCTCTCTCTCTCTCTCTCTCTTTCTCTCTCTGTCTCTCATACAGATACATCAACAACAATATTTCCAACAGGTATAATTTCACTGACAGTGTGTGTATGCTGCATATAAATGTGTAAACATGACTTCCATCTTTTAGATGTTTTGAAATCTCCACAAATACATTGATAATAGTGTGGAGATGAATCATAATTTTGTCTTATTAAAGCTACTGAATGTAAGATTTACAAATTTTGCCCTCACTGGTAGAACAATGCAATTCTACACTATCCATGGAAAATAAAAATGTTTTATGTGGGTTTTCTGTGCCTTGTCCATAAACAGCATACTACACACAATGCCTAAATAGTAAAGATTATATAATGTTTATCCCGTCACAATATGTTCACACTAGCAAGCGACAAAGCAAAAGGTGATAGCTCATTTTCTGTGTGTGATGTAATGTATACTGTATAATCAAGTTTATCCCACAGTGTTGCTGAATTCTGGATTCTGATTGGTCAGAAAATGTTGATTAATTTTCATAGTTCTTTTGTCTCTCTCTCTCCCTCTCTTTCTCTTTCTCTCTCTCTCTCTCATACAGATCCATTAACAACAACAGCTCCACCAGGTAAAATTTGACTGACAGTGTGTGTATGCTGCATATAAATGTGTAAACATGACTTCCATCTTTAACATGTTTTGAAATCTCCACAAATACATTCATAATAGTGTGGAGATGAATCATAATTTTGTGTTATTAAAGCTACTGAATGTAAGATTTACAAATTTTTCCCTCACTGGCAGAACAATGAAATTCTACACTATCTATGGAAAATAGAAATGTTTTATGTGGGATTTCTGTGCCTTGTCCATAAACCACATACTACACACAATGCCTAAGTAGTAAAGATTATATAATGTTTATCCCGTTACAATATGTTCACACTAGCAAGCGACAAAGCAAAAGGTCGTAGCTCATTTTCTGTGTGTGAAACGGGGGCACGAAAGACAAAAACTAATAGTTGTGCAAAATAAATATCTAGAATTCAGAAAGTATATTTTACTGATTTGTTTCAGGTTCATCTTTGTTTCAAGTGGGACCTGGAGCAACACAACTTTACCTGAGTGATGGACAATATCAAACCATTCAGCTGCAGCAAGCGTTCAAGTACGCTGGAAAAACATACTATCAGCTCTATGTAAGTACAAAAACAGGAAGCTGAAATGCACTTTCACAAGTTTTTCACATGTAATCCCATATCACTTATATAATTACATGTGAAATGTATGTGATTTTGACTTTGTATGTGTGGGAGGTGTATTTGCTGTGTGTGTGTGTGTGTTTCTATTTCTATTATTTGATGGATATCTTAATGAAGCGTAACAATCTTTTGTCCTATCTTCTCTGTGCTATCTGCCGTCTCCATGCTGGTAGATGAATAATTTGTATTTTTTCTCTCTCAGCTGAGTATGGATGGTTATGTGGCTTTCTTCGTCCCATATATCGATGCTGAACTACCCAGCCAATATCTAGGCAAAGACATCATTGCTCCACTGTGGACTGATCTGGATGCTGACCAAGGAGGAAGATGGACCTACGAGCAGGCCACAAGCGGGCCTCTTATAGCTCAAGCTGACCAAGAAATTAACAGGATGTTCCCTTATGCTTATTTTTCTGCTTCCTGGGTCTTTGTCTCCACTTGGGAAAATGTACCACTTGAATATGTTCCATTCCAGGTAAGAGTCAATACAGACGGTTCAGTCTTTAGACTCTAAAGTGCACAATATTAATCAAATCTTCCTTCTCTGTCAGGGCGCATCACTTCAAGTCGTCTTGGCCTCGGATGGTGGAGGTCGCTCTTTCGTCCTGATGAACTATGGGACCATTCCTTCTATTCCCTCCCCTCACTGGCTGGTAAGAGCTTCATGGTCACATATATATTTCTACTGTAATAATCACATGTAGAAAATCAATAAATGTGTGAGAGCCACATATAATAAACAAGTGAATCATCTATAAAAATCACATGTGAAATAAAATGTGTGAAACATAACATGTGATGTTTCTAAAAAATGTGTAAATTTCACACAATGAATGATGGATTGTTAACATGTGAAGCTCATTTGACATTTTTCTGTCTGGAAATTCACTTCTCACAGATTTGTCATGAGGTGTGGAATCTATTTAATTTAAATTTGATTTAAATGCAGTACATATTGAAAATGTGTGAAATATATCCTGTGAAGTTTCTACATACCACGTGTAAATTTCACATATAAATCTTGGATTATTCACACATGCAGTTCATTTGACTTTTTTGTATGGGACAAAAATGTATGGAGACAGTGAATTGTCTGGAAATTCACTTATATATTTATAGTAAGGTGTGGAATCTGTTTAATTTAAATTTGATCTTTCTAGGCTGGCTATGGCATGGAGAACAGCAGTTTCGTTACCATTCCAGTAAACTATTCCTCTGAGCTATCTTCATCTAGTAACGTCAATATCCCTGGACGCTGGGCTTTTCAATTTACAGGTCATTATTTTCTTCTTTTTCTCTGAGTTGACACGAATATAGTGTAATGTATACTGTATAATCATGTTTATCCTACAGTGTTGTTGAATTCTGCATTCTGATTGGTCAGAAAATGTTGATTAATTTTCACAGTTCTTTTGTCTCTCTCTCTCTCTCTCTCTCTCTCTCTCTCTTTCTGTCTCTCATACAGATCCATTAACAACAACAGCTCCACCAGGTAAAATTTCACTGACAGTGTGTGTACGCTGCATATAAATGTGTAAACATGACTTCCATCTTTAACATGTATTGAATTATCCACAAATACATTCATAATAGTGTGGAGATGAATCATAATTTTGTCTTATTAAAGCTACTGAATGTAAGATTTACAAATTTTGCCCTCTCTGGTAGAACAATGCAATTCTACACTATCCATGGAAAATAAAAATATTTTATGTGGGATTTCTGTGCCTTGTCCATAAACAGCATACTACACACAATGCCTAAGTAGTAAAGATTATATAATGTTTATCCCGTCACAATATGTTCACACTAGCAAGCGACAAAGCAAAAGGTGATAGCTCATTTTCTGTGTGTGAAACGGGGGCACGAAAGACAAAAACTAATAGTTGTGCAAAATAAATATCTAGAATTCAGAAAGTATATTTTACTCATTTGTTTCAGGTTCATCTTTGTTTCAAGTGGGACCTGGAGCTACACAACTTTACCTGAGTGATGGACAATATCAAACCATTCAGCTGCAGCAAGCGTTCAAGTACGCTGGAAAAACATACTATCAGCTCAATGTAAGTACAAAAACAGGAAGCTGAAATGCACTTTCACAAGTTTTTCACATGTAATCCCATATCACTTATATAATTACATGTGAAATGTATGTGATTTTGACTTTGTATGTGTGGGAGGTGTATTTGCGTGTGTGTGTGTGAGTGTGTCTATTTCTATTATTTGATGGATATCTTAATGAAGCGTAACAAACTTTTGTCCTATCTTCTCTGTGCTCTCTGCCGTCTCCACGCTGGTAGATGAATAATTTGTATTTTTTCTCTCTCAGCTGAGTATGGATGGTTATGTGGCTTTCTTCGTCCCATATATCGATGCTGAACTACCCAGCCAATATCTAGGCAAAGACATCATTGCTCCACTGTGGACTGATCTGGATGCTGACCAAGGAGGAAGATGGACCTACGAGCAGGCCACAAGCGGGCCTCTTATAGCTCAAGCTGACCAAGAAATTAACAGAATGTTCCCTTATGCTTATTTTTCTGCTTCCTGGGTCTTTGTCTCCACTTGGGAAAATGTACCACTTGAATATGTTCCATTCCAGGTAAGAGTCAATACAGACGGTTCAGTCTTTAGACTCTAAAGTGCACAATATTAATCAAATCTTCCTTCTCTGTCAGGGTGCATCACTTCAAGTCGTCTTGGCCTCGGATGGTGGAGGTCGCTCTTTCGTCCTGATGAACTATGGGACCATTCCTTCTATTCCCTCCCCTCACTGGCTGGTAAGAGCTTGATGGTCACATATATATTTCTACTGTAATAATCACATGTAGAAAATCAATAAATGTGTGAGAGCCACATATAATAAACAAGTGAATCATCTATAAAAATCACATGTGAAATAAAATGTGTGAAACATAACATGTGATGTTTCTAAAAAATGTGTAAATTTCACACAATGAATGATGGATTGTTAACATGTGAAGCTCATTTGACATTTTTCTGTCTGGAAATTCACTTCTCACAGATTTGTCATGAGGTGTGGAATCTATTTAATTTAAATTTGATTTAAATGCAGTACATATTGAAAATGTGTGAAATATATCCTGTGAAGTTTCTACATACCACGTGAAAATTTCACATATAAATCTTGGATTATTCACACATGCAGTTCATTTGACTTTTTTGTATGGGACAAAAATGTATGGAGACAGTGAATTGTCTGGAAATTCACTTATATATTTATAGTAAGGTGTGGAATCTGTTTAATTTAAATTTGATCTTTCTAGGCTGGCTATGGCATGGAGAACAGCAGTTTCGTTACCATTCCAGTAAACTATCCCTCTGAGCTGTCTTCATCTAGTAACGTCAATATCCCTGGACGCTGGGCTTTTCAATTTACAGGTCATTATTTTCTTCTTTTTCTCTGAGTTGACACGAACATAGTGTAATGTATACTGTATAATCATGTTTATCCTACAGTGTTGTTGAATTCTGCATTCTGATTGGTCAGAAAATGTTGATTAATTTTCACAGTTCTTTTGTCTCTCTCTCTCTCTCTCTCTCTCTCTCTTTCTGTCTCTCATACAGATCCATTAACAACAACAGCTCCACCAGGTAAAATTTCACTGACAGTGTGTGTATGCTGCATATAAATGTGTAAACATGACTTCCATCTTTAACATGTATTGAATTATCCACAAATACATTCATAATAGTGTGGAGATGAATCATAATTTTGTCTTATTAAAGCTACTGAATGTAAGATTTACAAATTTTGCCCTCTCTGGTAGAACAATGCAATTCTACACTATCCATGGAAAATAAAAATATTTTATGTGGGATTTCTGTGCCTTGTCCATAAACAGCATACTACACACTATGCCTAAGTAGTAAAGATTATATAATGTTTATCCCGTCACAATATGTTCACACTAGCAAGCGACAAAGCAAAAGGTGATAGCTCATTTTCTGTGTGTGAAACGGGGGCACGAAAGACAAAAACTAATAGTTGTGCAAAATAAATATCTAGAATTCAGAAAGTATATTTTACTCATTTGTTTCAGGTTCATCTTTGTTTCAAGTGGGACCTGGAGCGACACAACTTTACCTGAGTGATGGACAATATCAAACCATTCAGCTGCAGCAAGCGTTCAAGTACGCTGGAAAAACATACTATCAGCTCTATGTAAGTACAAAAACAGGAAGCTGAAATGCACTTTCACAAGTTTTTCACATGTAATCCCATATCACTTATATAATTACATGTGAAATGTATGTGATTTTGACTTTGTATGTGTGGGAGATATTGTTGCTGTGTGTGTGTGTGTGAGTGTGTCTATGTCTATTATTTGATGGACTTGCTAATGAAGGATAACAAACATTTGTCATGTTTTCTCTGTGCTCTCTGCCGTCTCCATGCTGGTAGATGAATAATTTGTATTTTTTCTCTCTCAGCTGAGTATGGATGGTTATGTGGCTTTCTTCGTCCCAAATGTCGATGACGAAGTACCCAACCAATATCTAGGCAAAGACATCATTGCTCCACTGTGGACTGATCTGGATGCTGACCAAGGAGGAAGATGGACCTACGAGCAGGCCACAAGCGGGCCTCTTATAGCTCAAGCTGACCAAGAAATTAACAGGATGTTCCCTTATGCTTACTTTTCTGCTTCCTGGGTCTTTGTCTCCACTTGGGAAAATGTACCAGTTGAATATGCTTCTTTCCAGGTAAGAGTCAATACAGACGGTTCAGTCTTTAGACTCTAAAGTGCACAATATTAATCAAATCTTCCTTCTCTGTCAGGGTGCATCACTTCAAGTCGTCTTGGCCTCGGATGGTGGAGGTCGCTCTTTCGTCCTGATGAACTATGGAACCATTCCTTCTATTTACTCCCCTTACTGGCTGGTAAGAGCTTCATGGTCATATATATTTTTCTACTATAACAATCACATGTAAAAAATCAACAAATGTGTAAGAACCTCATATAAAAAACAAGTGAATCATCTGTAAAAATCACATATGAAATAAAATGTGTGAAACATAACATGTGAAGTTTCTGAAAAATGTGTAAATTTCACACAATGAATGATGGATTGTTAACATGTGAAGCTCATTTGACATTTTTCTGTCTGGAAATTCACTTCTCACAGATTTGTCATGAGGAGTGGAATCTGTTTAATTTAAATTTGATCTTTCTAGGCTGGCTATGGCATGGAGTACAGCAGTTTTGTCACCATTCCAGTAAACTATCCCTCTGAGCTGTCTTCATCTAGTAACGTCAATATCCCTGGACGCTGGGCTTTTCAATTTACAGGTCATTATTTTCTTCTTTTTCTCTGAGTTGACAAGAACACAATGTAATGTGTACTGTATAATCAAGTTTATCCCACAGTGTTGTTGAATTCTGGATTCTGATTGGTCAGAAAATGTTGATTAATTTTCACAGTTCTTTTGTCTCTCTCTCTCTCTCTCTCTTTCTGTCTCTCATTCAGATACATCAACAACAATATTTCCAACAGGTAAAATTTCACTGACAGTGTGTGTATGCGGCCATCTTTAACATGTTTTGAAATCTCCACAAATACATTCATAATAGTGTGGAGATGAATCATAATTTTGTCTTATTAAAGCTGCTGAATGTAAGATTTACAAATTTTGCCCTCACTGGCAGAACAATGCAATTCTACACTATCCATGGAAAATAGAAATGTTTTATGTGGGTTTTCTGTGCCTTGTCTATAAACAGCATACTACACACAATGCCTAAATAGTAAAGATTATATAATGTTTATCCCGTCACAATATGTTCACACTAGCAAGCGACAAAGCAAAAGGTGAAAGCTCATTTTCTGTGTGTGATGTAATGTATACTGTATAATCAAGTTTATCCCACAGTGTTGTTGAATTCTGGATTCTGATTGGTCAGAAAATGTTGATTAATTTTCATAGTTCTTTTGTCTCTCTCTCTCTCTCTCTCTCTCTCTCTTTCTCTCTCTCTCTCTCATACAGATCCATTAACAACAACAGCTCCACCAGGTAAAATTTCACTGACAGTGTGTGTATGCTGCATATAAATGTGTAAACATGACTTCCATCTTTAAGATGTTTTGAAATCTCCACAAATACATTCATAATAGTGTGGAGATGAATCATAATTTTGTCTTATTAAAGCTACTGAATGTAAGATTTACAAATTTTGCCCTCTCTGGTAGAGCAATGCAATTCTACACTATCCATGGAAAATAAAAATATTTTATGTGGATTTTCTGTGCCTTGTCCATAAACAGCATACTACACACTATGCCTAAGTAGTAAAGATTATATAATGTTTATCCCGTCACAATATGTTCACACTAGCAAGCGACAAAGCAAAAGGTGATAGCTCATTTTCTGTGTGTGAAACGGGGGCACGAATGACAAAAACTAATAGTTGTGCAAAATAAATATCTAGAATTCAGAAAGTATATTTTACTGATTTGTTTCAGGTTCATCTTTGTTTCAAGTGGGACCTGGAGCTACACAACTTTACCTGAGTGATGGACAATATCAAACCATTCAGCTGCAGCAAGCGTTCAAGTACGCTGGAAAAACATACTATCAGCTCTATGTAAGTACAAAAACAGGAAGCTGAAATGCACTTTCACAAGTTTTTCACATGTAATCCCATATCACTTATATAATTACATGTGAAATGTATGTGATTTTGACTTTGTATGTGTGGGAGATATTGTTGCTGTGTGTGTGTGTGTGAGTGTGTCTATGTCTATTATTTGATGGACTTGCTAATGAAGGATAACAAACATTTGTCATATCTTCTCTGTGCTCTCTGCCGTCTCCATGCTGGTAGATGAATAATTTGTATTTTTTCTCTCTCAGCTGAGTATGGATGGTTATGTGGCTTTCTTCGTCCCAAATGTCGATGACGAAGTACCCAACCAATATCTAGGCAAAGACATCATTGCTCCACTGTGGACTGATCTGGATGCTGACCAAGGAGGAAGATGGACCTACGAGCAGGCCACAAGCGGGCCTCTTATAGCTCAAGCTGACCAAGAAATTAACAGGATGTTCCCTTATGCTTACTTTTCTGCTTCCTGGGTCTTTGTCTCCACTTGGGAAAATGTACCAGTTGAATATGCTTCTTTCCAGGTAAGAGTCAATACAGACGGTTCAGTCTTTAGACTCTAAAGTGCACAATATTAATCAAATCTTCCTTCTCTGTCAGGGTGCATCACTTCAAGTCGTCTTGGCCTCGGATGGTGGAGGTCGCTCTTTCGTCCTGATGAACTATGGAACCATTCCTTCTATTTACTCCCCTTACTGGCTGGTAAGAGCTTCATGGTCATATATATTTTTCTACTATAACAATCACATGTAAAAAATCAACAAATGTGTAAGAACCTCATATAAAAAACAAGTGAATCATCTGTAAAAATCACATATGAAATAAAATGTGTGAAACATAACATGTGAAGATTCTGAAAAATGTGTAAATTTCACACAATGAATGATGGATTGTTAACATGTGAAGCTCATTTGACATTTTTCTGTCTGGAAATTCACTTCTCACAGATTTGTCATGAGGAGTGGAATCTGTTTAATTTAAATTTGATCTTTCTAGGCTGGCTATGGCATGGAGTACAGCAGTTTCGTCACCATTCCAGTAAACTATCCCTCTGAGCTGTCATCATCTAGTAACGTCAATATCCCTGGACGCTGGGCTTTTCAATTTACAGGTCATTATTTTCTTCTTTTTCTTTGAGTTGACAAGAACAAAATGTAATGTGTACTGTATAATCATGTTTATCCTACAGTGTTGTTGAATTCTGGATTCTGATTGGTCAGAAAATGTTGATTAATTTTCACAGTTCTTTTGTCTCTCTCTCTCTCTCTCTCTCTCTCTCTCTTTCTCTCTCTGTCTCTCATACAGATACATCAACAACAATATTTCCAACAGGTATAATTTCACTGACAGTGTGTGTATGCTGCATATAAATGTGTAAACATGACTATCATCTTTTAGATGTTTTGAAATCTCCACAAATACATTGATAATAGTGTGGAGATGAATCATAATTTTGTCTTATTAAAGCTACTGAATGTAAGATTTACAAATTTTGCCCTCTCTGGTAGAACAATGCAATTCTACACTATCCATGGAAAATAAAAATGTTTTATGTGGGTTTTCTGTGCCTTGTCTATAAACAGCATACTACACACTATGCCTAAGTAGTAAAGATTATATAATGTTTATCCCGTCACAATATGTTCACACTAGCAAGCGACAAAGCAAAAGGTGATAGCTCATTTTCTGTGTGTGAAACGGGGGCACGAAAGACAAAAACTAATAGTTGTGCAAAATAAATATCTAGAATTCAGAAAGTATATTTTACTCATTTGTTTCAGGTTCATCTTTGTTTCAAGTGGGACCTGGAGCTACACAACTTTACCTGAGTGATGGACAATATCAAACCATTCAGCTGGACCAAGCGTTCAAGTACGCTGGAAAAACATACTATCAGCTCTATGTAAGTACAAAAACAGGAAGCTGAAATGCACTTTCACAAGTTTTTCACATGTAATCCCATATCACTTATATAATTACATGTGAAATGTATGTGATTTTGACTTTGTATGTGTGGGAGGTGTATATTCGTGTGTGTGTGTGCGAGTGTGTCTATTTCTATTATTTGATGGATATCTTAATGATGCGTAACAAACTTTTGTCCTATCTTCTCTGTGCTATCTGCCGTCTCCATGCTGGTAGATGAATAATTTGTATTTTTTCTCTCTCAGCTGAGTATGGATGGTTATGTGGCTTTCTTCGTCCCAAATGTCGATGACGAAGTACCCAACCGATATCTAGGCAAAGACATCATTGCTCCACTGTGGACTGATCTGGATGCTGACCAAGGAGGAAGATGGACCTACGAGCAGGCCACAAGCGGGCCTCTTATAGCTCAAGCTAACCAAGAAATTAACAGGATGTTCCCTTATGCTTACTTTTCTGCTTCCTGGGTCTTTGTCTCCACTTGGGAAAATGTGCCACTTGAATTTGCTTCTTTCCCAGTAAGAGTCAATACAGACGGTTCAGTCTTTAGACTCTAAAGCGCACAATATTAATCAAATCTTCCTTCTCTGTCAGGGTGCATCACTTCAAGTCGTCTTGGCCTCGGATGGTGGAGGTCGCTCTTTCGTCCTGATGAACTATGGGACCATTCCTTCTATTTACTCCTCTTACTGGCTGGTAAGAGCTTCATGGTCACATATATATTTCTACTGTAATAATCACATGTAGAAAATCAACAAAATGTGTAAGAGCCACATAAATAAAGAACAAGTGAATCATCTGTAAAAATCACATGTGAAAAATAAAAACACACATGCAGTACATATGAAAAATGTCTGAAGCATAACGTGAAGTTTCTAAACACCACGTGTAAATTTCACATAAAATTATGGATTATTCACACGTGAAGTTCATGTGACTTTTTTGTAAGGGACAAAACTGTCTGGAAATTCACTTATGTATTTATCATGATGTGTGGAATCTGTTTGATTTAAATTTGATCTTTCTAGGCTGGCTATGGCATGGAGAACAGCAGTTTCGTCACCATTCCAGTAAACTATTCCTCTGAGCTATCTTCATCTAGTAACGTCAATATCCCTGGACGCTGGGCTTTTCAATTTACAGGTCATTATTTTCTTCTTTTTCTCTGAGTTGACACGAACATAGTGTAATGTATACTGTATAATCATGTTTATCCTACAGTGTTGTTGAATTCTGCATTCTGATTGGTCAGAAAATGTTGATTAATTTTCACAGTTCTTTTGTCTCTCTCTCTCTCTCTCTCTCTCTCTCTTTCTGTCTCTCATACAGATACATTAACAACAACAGCTCCACCAGGTAAAATTTCACTGACAGTGTGTGTACGCTGCATATAAATGTGTAAACATGACTTCCATCTTTAACATGTATTGAATTATCCACAAATACATTCATAATAGTGTGGAGATGAATCATAATTTTGTCTTATTAAAGCTACTGAATGTAAGATTTACAAATTTTGCCCTCTCTGGTGGAAGAATGAAATTCTACACTATCCATGGAAAATAAAAATATTTTATGTGGGTTTTCTGTGCCTTGTCCATAAACCACATACTACACACTATGCCTAAATAGTAAAGATTATATAATGTTTATCCCGTCACAATATGTTCACACTAGCAAGCGACAAAGCAAAAGGTGATAGCTCATTTTCTGTGTGTGAAACGGGGGCACGAAAGACAAAAACTAATAGTTGTGCAAAATAAATATCTAGAATTCAGAAAGTATATTTTACTGATTTGTTTCAGGTTCATCTTTGTTTCAAGTGGGACCTGGAGCGACACAACTTTACCTGAGTGATGGACAATATCAAACCATTCAGCTGCAGCAAGCGTTCAAGTACGCTGGAAAAACATACTATCAGCTCTATGTAAGTACAAAAACAGGAAGCTGAAATGCACTTTCACAAGTTTTTCACATGTAATCCCATATCACTTATATAATTACATGTGAAATGTATGTGATTTTGACTTTGTATGTGTGGGAGGTGTATTTGCGTGTGTGTGTGTGTGAGTGTGTCTATTTCTATTATTTGATGGATATCTTAATGATGCGTAACAAACTTTTGTCCTATCTTCTCTGTGCTATCTGCCGTCTCCATGCTGGTAGATGAATAATTTGTATTTTTTCTCTCTCAGCTGAGTATGGATGGTTATGTGGCTTTCTTCGTCCCAAATGTCGATGACGAAGTACCCAACCGATATCTAGGCAAAGACATCATTGCTCCACTGTGGACTGATCTGGATGCTGACCAAGGAGGAAGATGGACCTACGAGCAGGCCACAAGCGGGCCTCTTATAGCTCAAGCTGACCAAGAAATTAACAGGATGTTCCCTTATGCTTACTTTTCTGCTTCCTGGGTCTTTGTCTCCACTTGGGAAAATGTACCAGTTGAATATGCTTCTTTCCAGGTAAGAGTCAATACAGACGGTTCAGTCTTTAGACTCTAAAGCGCACAATATTAATCAAATCTTCCTTCTCTGTCAGGGTGCATCACTTCAAGTCGTCTTGGCCTCGGATGGTGGAGGTCGCTCTTTCGTCCTGATGAACTATGGGACCATTCCTTCTATTCCCTCCCCTCACTGGCTGGTAAGAGCTTCATGGTCACATATATATTTCTACTGTAATAATCACATGTAGAAAATCAATAAATGTGTGAGAGCCACATATAATAAACAAGTGAATCATCTATAAAAATCACATGTGAAATAAAATGTGTGAAACATAACATGTGATGTTTCTAAAAAATGTGTAAATTTCACACAATGAATGATGGATTGTTAACATGTGAAGCTCATTTGACATTTTTCTGTCTGGAAATTCACTTCTCACAGATTTGTCATGAGGTGTGGAATCTATTTAATTTAAATTTGATTTAAATGCAGTACATATTGAAAATGTGTGAAATATATCCTGTGAAGTTTCTACATACCACGTGTAAATTTCACATATAAATCTTGGATTATTCACACATGCAGTTCATTTGACTTTTTTGTATGGGACAAAAATGTATGGAGACAGTGAATTGTCTGGAAATTCACTTATATATTTATAGTAAGGTGTGGAATCTGTTTAATTTAAATTTGATCTTTCTAGGCTGGCTATGGCATGGAGTACAGCAGTTTCGTCACCATTCCAGTAAACTATTCCTCTGAGCTATCTTCATCTAGTAACGTCAATATCCCTGGACGCTGGGCTTTTCAATTTACAGGTCATTATTTTCTTCTTTTTCTCTGAGTTGACACGAACATAGTGTAATGTATACTGTATAATCATGTTTATCCCACAGTGTTGTTGAATTCTGCATTCTGATTGGTCAGAAAATGTTGATTAATTTTCACAGTTCTTTTGTCTCTCTCTCTCTCTCTCTCTCTCTCTCTCTTTCTGTCTCTCATACAGATCCATTAACAACAACAGCTCCACCAGGTAAAATTTCACTGACAGTGTGTGTACGCTGCATATAAATGTGTAAACATGACTTCCATCTTTAACATGTATTGAATTATCCACAAATACATTCATAATAGTGTGGAGATGAATCATAATTTTGTCTTATTAAAGCTACTGAATGTAAGATTTACAAATTTTGCCCTCTCTGGTAGAACAATGCAATTCTACACTATCCATGGAAAATAAAAATATTTTATGTGGGTTTTCTGTGCCTTGTCCATAAACCACATACTACACACTATGCCTAAGTAGTAAAGATTATATAATGTTTATCCCGTCACAATATGTTCACACTAGCAAGCGACAAAGCAAAAGGTGATAGCTCATTTTCTGTGTGTGAAACGGGGGCACGAAAGACAAAAACTAATAGTTGTGCAAAATAAATATCTAGAATTCAGAAAGTATATTTTACTCATTTGTTTCAGGTTCATCTTTGTTTCAAGTGGGACCTGGAGCAACACAACTTTACCTGAGTGATGGACAATATCAAACCATTCAGCTGCAGCAAGCGTTCAAGTACGCTGGAAAAACATACTATCAGCTCTATGTAAGTACAAAAACAGGAAGCTGAAATGCACTTTCACAAGTTTTTCACATGTAATCCCATATCACTTATATAATTACATGTGAAATGTATGTGATTTTGACTTTGTATGTGTGGGAGGTGTATTTGCGTGTGTGTGTGTGAGTGTGTCTATTTCTATTATTTGATGGATATCTTAATGAAGCGTAACAAACTTTTGTCCTATCTTCTCTGTGCTCTCTGCCGTCTCCACGCTGGTAGATGAATAATTTGTATTTTTTCTCTCTCAGCTGAGTATGGATGGTTATGTGGCTTTCTTCGTCCCATATATCGATGCTGAACTACCCAGCCAATATCTAGGCAAAGACATCATTGCTCCACTGTGGACTGATCTGGATGCTGACCAAGGAGGAAGATGGACCTACGAGCAGGCCACAAGCGGGCCTCTTATAGCTCAAGCTGACCAAGAAATTAACAGGATGTTCCCTTATGCTTATTTTTCTGCTTCCTGGGTCTTTGTCTCCACTTGGGAAAATGTACCACTTGAATTTGCTTCTTTCCAGGTAAGAGTCAATACAGACGGTTCAGTCTTTAGACTCTAAAGCGCACAATATTAATCAAATCTTCCTTCTCTGTCAGGGTGCATCACTTCAAGTCGTCTTGGCCTCGGATGGTGGAGGTCGCTCTTTCGTCCTGATGAACTATGGGACCATTCCTTCTATTTACTCCCCTTACTGGCTGGTAAGAGCTTCATGGTCACATATATTTTTCTACTATAACAATCACATGTAAAAAATCAACAAATGTGTAAGAACCTCATATAAAAAACAAGTGAATCATCTGTAAAAATCACATATGAAATAAAATGTGTGAAACATAACATGTGAAGTTTCTCAAAAATGTGTAAATTTCACACAATGAACGATGGATTGTTAACATGTGAAGCTCATTTGACATTTTTCTTTTGGAAATTCACTTCTCACAGATTTGTCATGAGATGTAGAATCTATTTAATTTAAATTTGTACATATGAATGCAGTAATTTAATTTAAATGCAGTACATATGAAAAATGTGTGAAATATAACATGTGAAGTTTCTAAACACCACGTGTAAATTTCACATATAAATCTTGGATTATTCACACATGCAGTTCATTTGACTTTTTTGTAAGGGACGAAACTGTCTGGAAATTCACTTACGTATTTATCGTGATGTGTGGAATCTGTTTAATTTAAATTTGATCTTTCTAGGCTGGCTATGGCATGGAGAACAGCAGTTTTGTCACCATTCCAGTAAGCGATTCCTCTGAACTGTCGTCATCTAGTAACGTCAATATCCCTGGACGCTGGGCTTTTCAATTTACAGGTCATTATTTTCTTCTTTTTCTCTGAGTTGACACGAACATAGTGTAATGTATACTGTATAATCATGTTTATCCTACAGTGTTGTTGAATTCTGGATTCTGATTGGTCATGAACTAACTTCTTTTCCGTTCATTCCACAACATAAAATGAAACTTTAAACATTTCTAAAAGTATTATATGTTGTACTTTTGTAGCTACAAATTGTAATCATTGGCAAATTGTCGATGTATAACAGGAATAAAATATTTCAGGATGTGTCCACGCCGGTGTTGGTGATTTTCCTTCTACAGCATGCCCACAAGTGTTTTAGTTCTTACTAATAACACATGACAATATGTACTTAACTAGCCAACAACTTTAATAATGAATGTAAAATAATGTTTTTTAATGTTAATATCAATAAGTATCATTCATTCTCTTCCTCATTTCCTCTCTCTACAGCTACAACTCCAAGTCCAACAACAACACTAGGTAAAGTTTAACTGACAGTGTATGTATATATAAAAGTGTTAACATTCAGGGTTCTTTTTTAAGAACCATCTCAGTTTTGTTTCAGGCATCCCAAACTGAAAATTGACTGTCCCAAATATTTCTTGTGTTTAGAATACTGTTAAATGTATTTCGTGGTTTATTTTCTTGTATTGCTATAAAAACATCAGCAATCAGCTGTTTTTGGATTATCCTGACTATATATTTCATACTACAAAATAAGCATTGGTAATTACATGGTAAGTGCACAGACAGCAAAAAGTATAATGTATTAGCTGAACATTTATTTTCTGAACACCCAACACACCCAACTCTTCTCCAAAGAGGGAATACAGAGATAAAAAAAAAAAAAAAAAAAATTCATTAGAACTGCATGTCAGACAATCAGCCAAGTCATCTAATATAGTCAGTTATCTTCACTTAAAGTCACTTGATGGTCTTTTTGTGCCAAGATGTAAGATATTCTAGTCTGCTGATTACTATAATATGCTACAGTAAAAGCACTCCACTCCAAGCCCTGCACTCCAGCAGGGTTTCACACACACACACACACACACACACACACACACTCACTGATAGTTGTTTTTTTTTTAATGACCATTTTATGGTGTCTTGAATACACTTCTTCAGTGTTTAATGGTTAATATTGGCGTGATTAACCAGAGTAGTTTACTTTAAAAATAAATACTAGTGTATTTTGTTCACATTTCTTACCTCATCATTTTTCTGTTTGACTGCTGGCACATTGACATCTGCTTTGGGTCTTATTAAAATTAGCATCGCTAATAGCAACTGGTTGGTGCCATTTTCCCACTGAGCTTACCCATGCTGTTATAGGAAAATAATCCATTCTGTTATGCTTTTTTGTACTTATTATAGTTATACTATAGAATTGAGTAAGAAAGCTTAGTTGGCTAGTTTGTATTATGAATGTCAGGCTCACCCCAGTTAGCTAATACAATTGTGGTGTGATTATGTCTTTCTGCTCGTCTCTCTTTGTAGCACCCTGTCAGATCCTGAACTGTGCTTGGGATGAAGTCTGTAGGCAGATAAATGGAGCGTATGGCTGCGCCTGTGGGTACATTCCAACGCCCAGCCCGAATGCTTATGGTACATTTCTCATTTTACTATTGTTTGTCCCCAACTTCAGTGGAGCATGATAATGTGATAATGTGATAATGATAATGTCCTATGTACAAACCTAAATTAAATGTACTGTACTATGCAATTTTAACAACATACAAAGTGCAGTTCAACACAAAACCAGGTAAAATTACTGCCAAAAATATGACTTCAGCATACGTAATACAGAAATGACATTTGAAAGGGTTGTGCTATTAAATAAAAGTCATCCATCTTTGGTATAATCGGTTTGGACACACCTCGTCCGTGAAGACCAGTAACAGGCTTGGTCATGTAGAGTGTTTTTCTGCAGAGTTTACCTCGCTGCCACGTATACAACAAGGCAAACAAAGCCTCTACATGACGTCTATTTTCTCTACATTTACGTCAGATTGTTTGTGGAAACCACCCGAATGTCGTCTCTGTGTGAAGTATACTCAGGCCTTTAGTGGCTAGACGGTGTCAAGCTTTAAAGATGTACTGGAAGAATATTTAATTAAATAACATTTAATTTAAAAAACAAGAATATTTAATTAAATACCATAACATGACATTTACCCATTGCCAATCTTTCAAATATTACAGTGTATCCTGAGGTTAAGAACCAATCAGGGAGATTAACCAGTGTTACACTTATTATTTTTACATGATCCCTTTTCCTTTCATGAATTTCTCTAAGAACTAATTAAACAGTTTTCTGACTTTTGGCTTTTTTCCCCAAAGATGCCACTGAAACCTGTTCAGGCAGTACTGGATCACTGTCTCTGTCTCGCTGTCAGCTCTTTGAAGCTGGATTTTCTGCAGATGTTCTCCACCTCAATGACCCAAACTGCAAAGGGGTGGTCCAAAATAACAGGCTGGTGTTCAACTTTGACAGTAATGCCAACATGTGTGGCACAACTCTGGAGGTACAAAACCAGCACTCACTTATATTTACTTTAAACTTTACACTTAGCAGTATAATTAGTGCTATAGTTGCTATACTGTAAGTGAGAACAGGAACTGACTTGTTTTACTGATGTTCCACAACATTAAATGTAACAATAAACAATTATTATTACAATAATATTGTAATAATTTTAACATATAGATTAAAATTTTAATATTTTAGTAGATTAAAAAATTGTAACTGACAAAATCACTGTGGTATAAAAGGAATAACACAATGTCTTATTTATTTATTTATTTATTTATTTAAACAAATTTTGAGATCGGCTTGTAAGAGCGTAAATGTAAAGCATTTGTAAGAAAGTGCAAAACTGACTGAGAATGCCTTTTGATATCCTTTGATACTGCTGACTTTCATGTAAATAAATAGATTTTTTTCACATACACACATGTAAAAAAGAATGCACATTTTAACCTTACAGAAAAGTCACAGGATGTAACATAAATGCACGCGTTTATGTTTTCCAAATCAATTGTTCTCATGTGGTTTTATTTATGACAACATATTTACTTAAGTTCATATGTGCAATTTTAGAACATAACATGAATGCACTTTCACATTTGTCAGACGTAGTAACACACTACTCAGACTCTCATGTGAAATGTACGTGATTTTTTTCAACCAAAATAGCAAAACATTGTTAAAATTATGTTTTCAGGAAAATAGAGCTCTTAGTGTGTTAATCTGAGGACTAAAATAAATATTTCAGTCATGCGATGCCACTCATTTTACCTGCATTTTTAGCAGAGTTAACAGTATGTTGTATTGCAGACATCAAATGTCAGACTTTATGATTAGGTAAATTTAGATTTTAAGATAAATTAAGGTTTTATAATGGAATTAAGCAATCCAGAATCTCAATGCTGAGTCCTATAATTCTGTAATTTCTGTAACTCTGTCTGTGATTCTTTAGAATAACGCCACACACATCATCTTCAAGAACAACGTTGGGACGACTGACGGGATAGGTGTGATCAGTCGCACTGGTGGGCTCAACATTGCCTTTTCCTGTGTGTATCCACTCGTCCAGAGCATCTCCATGCGCACGGCCATCCAAGCCACAGGAAGGTATAAATCTAGCAGCAGTGTCACAACTTAAGCAGACATACTTTACGGTTAATCTTCTGTGCAATTTTCAAAAGCAGCTTTAAACATATTTTATTTGAGCTTTTCTCTAGTTTTAACTCTCTTGTAGCATTTGACATTTTATGAGCAATGAAATAATAATAAATTAAATAATAAATAATTAAGCCAAACAACCACATTTTATATGTTAAATATTATTGATACAGAAATTATTATTTTTAGAGCTGCATTTTAATATATGAAAGGTACAATATAAATACAGATATTGTTATTATTATTATTATTATTATTACTATTATTATTATTATTATTAATGCATTTATTTGTGTTCACAGTGTAATCAGCAAGGATCTGTCTACTGAGGGCTCGTACCAGATCAGCATGATCCCTTATACTGATGATACATTCCTGGTTCCATTCTTTGGCAATGTGACCCTAGAAGTGAACCATCAGATGTATATAGCCGTGCAAGTGGATCGATTTGATAGCTCTCAGATCGCTCTTGTGCTAGACAGCTGCTGGGCCACACCTGTCAACCAGACTGACTATTCCATCCGCTGGGACCTGATCATTAATGAGTAGGTGAAAAAAAAGAGACTAAAAAATGTGACTGTACATATCAGATTACTTACAGAAAAGTCATTTCTTCCTCTCTCCAGGTGTCCAAACCCCGCTGATGGCACAGTGCAAGTGTTGCAGAACGGCGTCTCCACATCCAGCCACTTCTCATTCAGGATGTTCACATTCACTGGCTTCTCTACCAAGGTCTACCTGCACTGCCAGGTCCATCTCTGTCTGCTGGAGAAAGGCAACTGTGCACTGGTATGTTTTCCTAAAGACAAGTTAAGAAAGATGCTTTAGAATATTAGGAATTCCATTTGCATCAGCAATTCATGCATTCATTTCTCCCTCTTCCTCTCATTTCCTCTCTCAGCCATGCACTGGAGGACATTCCAGAAGACGGAGATCTGTAGATTTCTATGACTCAGCTGGCATTACCATGGCATTCTGATTTGTTTTTTCTTGAACCTTAGTGCTGTCATTTCATTTTTATCTTTGTTCTATGTTTAATCATAATCATTAAGTATTGCTTTAATAATAAATGCAAATATCATCAAAATTACACTATTATCCATAAAACTTTGTGATTGTATCCATCTGTACCTTAATACTTCATAATAAAGCTTTCAAGCATTTTATTCTTTTTGCTTTTATTATCTTTATACCTCAAGTACTCAAATACCTAAAGTTATGTTTATGATTTTGTCATACTAATAAATATATGTAATAAATAAAAAATTCAACAAAAGACAAGAGCTTAAGAACAATTACAACACAAGTACATTAAGTGAAAACACAACATTAAGTGAAAACACAATGAGAAAAAGTGAATAATTCAAGGCACAGTGTAGCTTGCTACTAGTTAAAGCTTTGTAAGTTTAACCGTTGATGTGCTATCGAATTTTCTTCTCCTTCTTCTTCTTCTTTTCCCTCTTAATACTTTGAAAGTTGGAAGCTGTATATAAGAAGTATTAATTACCATTAAACATAGCTTTATTTAAGATAATTCTTAGTTATTATGATTTAAGTATATACTAAGGAGCTACAGATGCTAATTGTTCTATTGAGTGAATGATTTATTTCAGCTAGGTTTTGAGTTTACATGACCATCCCAAAGTGTCTTATTGTCTTGCGATTTGCCAATGATTACAACTTTTAATGTATTAATGAACGACACAGCACTTTTTAACTTACAGTTTTATAGTTACATTTGATGTTGTGGAACATCCAAAACACATTGTTAGTAACAAGTTAGTTCCTGTTTCACTTGCATTATAGCAGCTATAAACACATCTTGAAGTTAACAAAAAGACTTTTCCTGAAGACATTGTGTGAACAGATAACCATCACAGGCAAAATACTGACACAATTTTAACACCTGAGTACTCTGCATATGTGCAGAACTTTACACAGAGTCATGTGGTAACCTTTTAACCATATAATATGGCCTCATCAATGCCCGTCATTCTCTTTGGAGCCTTCTGTTTGGCATTGGTTCTGAGTGATGGGGAACCATTACAGTTATCTGGAGTTCCCCTCCAGATGGGGATCCAAATATCCCAGTTCACCACAACACTCTATGCCTGTGAACCCTCGAGATCTGTTCCTTTATCTAAGAAAAAAAAACTATTCAAAAAGCTTGACTAAACAAATATCTTTTCAGCCTAGACTTAAACACTGAGACTGTGGCTGAGCCTTGAACACTAATTGGAAGGCTGTTCCATAACTGTGGGGTTTTGTAAGAGAAAGCTCTACCCTCCTGCTGTAGCCTTCACTATTTGAGGTACGAACACATAGCCTGCATCTTTTGATCGAAGTAGGCATGATGGATCCTAAAAGACCAAAAGTTTGCTCAGGTTCAGTGCTTTATAGGTCAATAGTAGTATTTTATAATCAATGCAAAATTTGATTGGGAGCCAATGCAGCATGGATAAGATAGGGATGATGTGGACAAATTTTCTGGTACTAGTAAGGACTCTCACTGCTGCATTCCAGACTAACTGGAGCTTGTTTAGGCACCTACTGGAACATCCAGACAGTAAGGCATTACAATAATCCAACCTAGAGGTGACAAAACCATGAACTATTTTTTCTGCATAGTGTAGTGACATTACGTTTGTTAGCCATATTTCTGAGATGACAGAAGGCTGTCCTAGTAATATTATCTACATGAGCTTCAACTCAACTCAGGTGTCAATAATCACACCAAGGTCCTTTACTGCTACACATGATGAAAAACTTTCTGAGTATTTCTACATTTTTGTTTAGATTGGGGAACAGACACTGTCTCAATATAGTGGAACCTGAGTGACCATTCAGTGCAGCTAGCAGACGGTCAGTTTAGCCTGCTTGTCTACTCCCTGACCTTGGCTCTGGATTGTCACAAAGTGGGATGGACACTGTCCCGTCCTAACAGGCCAGCCTTGCCCTCAAAACTACTTCAATTATCTATAAAGCCCACATTGTTTTCAGAGCACCACCTGGGCATCCAGCAGTTCAGCGACCATAACCTGCTGTAACCTACATCTCCATGCCGGACTGGGATGGGGCCAGAGCATACTACTGCATCGGACATCACCTTCACTAATTTACACATCTCTACAACGTTAATCTTAGTAATCTCTGACTGACGAAGGCATATATCATTAGGCCCTATGTGAAAAACTATCTTTGAGAACCTGTGCTTGCCTAAGACCCCAAGATTATCTGCTATGTCAGGTGCAGTGGCTCCCGGTATACACCTAAGTAGTGCTGCTGGTGCCCCTAAAGTCCTAGCTAATTTCATGTGACTTAAGATAGAGTCTTCTATAACCAGAACTCTTTCAGGTTTCTCAGTGGATGCTTCACTGAGGAGAGGAAATCTGTTAGATATGTGAAGCAGAGAGGAGTGGTGCTCCAGTGGGCAAGCCTTAGCGTTAGCCGAGTCGTAACCCATTCGCCCCGCTGTGAGGGCTCTAATGCCAGAGTTGAAGGATTGCTATCTCTGCCTAAGGTATCGAGAATTTCCCCTGTAGAAACTACACTGCTCTCACTCTCGCTAACCCTCTTGAGAGTCTGGATGCACACATCTAATGCTGCAATCTTCTCCATCAGAGAGCTAACTCATAAAGACTTAGCACAAATAAAACTATTACTAACAATGGAGGAAGAATGACTAAACATCCTGCACTCGACACATTGAACAAGCTGAATGTTTGCCATGTTGTTTACCTTAGTTGAAGATTAGTTGATATTATTTTACACGGATCCGGCATGGATGGCCTCCGCTCACTGTATTTACACAAAAAAACAAAAGTGTTCTTTGAAAAAATGAAAATACAACAGAAGGGAAAGTGAAAAGTACAACAGATGAAAACGATAGAGCAAAATTATTGATGAAAAAGAAAGAAACAGTATAGTTTAAATGCCGACACAGGCAAGAAACTCCAAACAAATGATTTGAAAACAGGAACTACGTCACCAACTATGGACCCTTGAGTTGTTAGTGGCCACCTGTGCAGAGCAGTTTGCAGGTGGTTTAGTCCTGCTTGAACCCCAAGAGTCAGGGCTATCTGAGGGTTTGTTGGTCTTGCCTGCGCTCATATAGGTGACTAGAGGCACTATGTATGTGCCCGTGGTCAGTGTGGATATTTCTGATATTTTTTCCCTTACAGGGTGTTAAGTACTTTGACAAGCATGTGTGTCCTTAGTTTACCAGTAGGAGTCACTGAGGTTTGGCCCGATACAGCTACCATGTGTGAAGTACCAGTCTTTTCTGCTTATAAGGGTGATCTGGGATGCACTAATCTCATCTCACATGACATCCCACTTCTAGGCCAATGCACTTGTGTGGCAACGGCATTGTTCTCTACCTTCTTCAGAGTATAAGGTAGTGAGAGCCCACATTAATCAACTGCTGGAGTTGCAGGTAATAAGGGAGAGTAGTAGTCCCTATGCATCCACCAATTTTCTTATGTTAAAAATTTGGATGGTGGTCTACGCATGTGTGTAGACTACCATTAGCTGAATGCCAAGACCAGAAGGGATGTGTTCCCCTTGCCTCATATTAAGGAGTTGCTGGACGTGCTGATGGGGGCCTGCTGGTTTTCCATTATGAATTTAGCCAGTGGGTACGATCAGGTCCCTCTCACAGAGGGGGATAAGCCTAAGACCACTTTTTTGCACCCCATTTGGCTTGTTTGAATGAAATAAGATGCCTTTTGGGCTCTGCGGTGCCCCCTCTATGTTCCAGCGACTGATGGAATGACTATTTGGCGACCAGCAGTATCGGTACTTACTCTTGCATTTGGACAATATTGTAGTATTCTTCGCCTCTGTTGCTCAGCATTTGGAGAGATTGGAGGTTGTTTTAAGTCATCTAGAATGGGAGGATCTGATGGCTAAATTGGAAAATGAGCCTTTTTCCAGCAAGAGGTGAAATACCTGGGCCATTTATTTCATCCAAGGGTGTTGTAACAATCCAATTAGATTGGGGCTGTGGTTCAGTGGTGTCTTCCTGCCAATGTCACTGAATTGCATTCTTTTCTTGGTTTCACCAGCCATTATCCAAGTTGGCTGCTCCTTTACATAGGCTGGTGGGGCTTCTGTTCCAGCGTTGTTTAGTGTTGTGCTGCTTTGTGCGGCTTTTTTCCTGTGTTGTTTTGCATTGTGTTTGTTAGATTTATGTAATTAGTTTTTTGTTTTTTTTTTTATTTCATTCTTCGAAGATCTTGTTGCCAGCCTTGATATATTGTGGAAAGCATTGAGATAAGTGAGTTGTGTATGTGAAGATTTATATCGAGATCTGGAAAGCTCAGCTGGGTTGTGTTTTATTTTTACTGAGATTATTTTTGGATTGTTTTTCTTTTGTCTTTGTCACGGCCACGCCAGACGAACACAAATCGTCACACTCCCTCGCAGGAATTCTAATCACACACACCTGTCTCTCATTTCCTTCCTCATCATCTCTCCCCTACTTAAGCTCTTCACTTCTCCCTCTTCTCTGTCCGGTCTCGTCTCGGCAATAACCAAAAGCGACCCACGAAAGCCAACAACTACTATTCCTCCCTACGATTCCTCACGCTTCCTACTCTGCCCCCATTTCGTCCGTTTCTCCAGCCAGTCATCACCATCCAGTAACCTCCTTCCTCTCATCTCTTTCTCCGTTTGTTTATTAATAAACACCATTGTTCCATCTACCATCTCTGTGTCTCGAGTCCTACCTGCAGTGTGACAGTCTTAGCAGAATGGTAAATTTTTTTAGTTGATATCTCTGTGTTCTTTTGTTTCTATGTTTTCTATTGCTTCTATGTTTTCTGTTAGTCAGTGGGCTGATGGTTTAAATCCTGATCTGCATAAAGTGTTGCCTATTTTAAATCCTACCTGGTGTCAGAGAGTCTTTCTAGGGAATAGCATTGCACATTGCCAAAGTACTTGTCAGAGACTTCTTTCCCAGATGGTGAATAGTGGAAATCATTTTCTCAGACCCGGATACACTTTTCTTTGGAAAAGTAGTACAAGGGATCATGAGAATGTTGTACGTTCAATGGAAATACCACTGACCATATAGCGGTCAGGCTTCTGGGTGGGTGGAAAGACAAAATCAGACTTTGAAACAATGTTTGTCAAAGCTACATCAAAGTGCGGTTGCATGGGTGGATGCACTGCCTGCTGTGTTGTGCAGCACAAGAGCCACTTCCACAAAAGGGGTAGGGCTAAGTCCCTATGAGATCCTAGCAGAGCGGCTGATGTCTCTGCCTGGAACCAAAAAAAAAAAAGCTGTTGCACTAACGAAGTTTTGCCAAGAAATCACTTACTCTAAGCTCTGCTCAGCAGCATGTCTGAGAGGCGTGGCAAAAAACCCACAAAGGTGGGATATACCATTGTAGCTGGACAGTGGATAGTGAAACCACACAGCTGCTCCACTAGAAGCTAAATGGAAGGGTCATTTTCAGGTCCTTTCGGTGACAGATGCAGCGCCTACTGGGTGGATGTCTCTGTACTCATACTTTGACAATGGCAATAAAGTTTAACCTAACCTAACCTAATTTCGTCAAGGACAAAATACATGGGTACATGCTTCACACTGGAAAGTGTGCTGCCACCTAAATAGGGAAAGTATGAGTGACTCTGAGGGGAAAGCTTTGAGAGGAACCGATGGTGTTTCCCCAGATGCATGCAATTGGTGCTCTCTACTCTACACAGTGGACAGGAATGATTTTCTTTCTCACCAGTTGTGTGTGTGTGGGGGGGGGGGGGGGGGTTTGGGGGGGGTGGGGGGGGGGGGTGGGTTGAGAGCGCCGGTTTGTGAATGGAGGGCAGAGCCGGAGAAGATGAGTGGTAAGGAATACACACCTGTGGGGAATTCTACTAATGAGTGTTCTGTGTTGCAGTGAGCTGTGGCAAGGATAAAAAGGAGAGAGACGAGCGCCTGTGAAGCGAGAGGTGTATGGTGGCTTAATGGTTAACCTGTTTGCCTTGTAGCTCCATGCTTGGGGGTTCAGTTCTTGCCTGTCTGTGAAGTTTGATACATGAGCATATATTCTTTTTCCAACCAAACGGTGCTGTTTCTTGTACTGAAGCCAATGATCTGCCTGTGCTTGGCCAGCGGATCTTTGAACCTCTCTGAGAACCATTTTTGCAACAAGCAGCAGAGTACATTAAATGTCATTGAGCCTACATTAATTTACAGTAATTTAATTTACATTTGAAGTTTCATCATTGATGCATAAATATGTACATTACTGTAGCATTCAGCTTTATTTTTGCTTCGCATTATTACATTTAGAGAGTTTTAGTCATAATATTTGCCTTTTGATGTAAATATCTTTTACATTTAGTCAATATTCCATCATGCCATATTCATTAATTTTTGTCAATTTTACTAACACTAACTAAAATGGCACTTCAATTTTAGTTGAAAATAACATTTTATTTGACAAGAAAGTGCAAAATTAAACCAAATATTCAAACATTTTAAGTATTAATTTAAACATGTGGCAACATTTACCAAATGTATTGTTACAGAAAAAGCATATTCATAACATGATTTACACATTCTGACTATCATGTATAGTTGTGTAGTCATGTCATTTTGTACAGATGCAGGATGTAGTATTGCATTTATTTTGTGTGTGAATCTGATTAATCTCTTATAGGGTGCATTTGGGTGAGTTAGTTAACCTGCTAATAAAGTGCTTAAGTTTACTGGTTTTCATTCACTCAGTTCATGCAGCTCAAGCAGGTCATTCTTGCTGATATCTATATTACATATTTATTCGTGCATTATTTGAAATAATTACATTCTTTCTAGAATTTACTTCAAGAAACATTGTTAGTGCATTGTTAATTGTTAACCTTTATTATTTTTTTCATATTTTTGTCTACAGTATGTTTAAATTAAAAACGAATAATTATAGTCATGATGCACATTTTTGTCTGGGCTTCGTTATCGCTGAGGAAAAAACCCTTTGTTAATGAACACTTTTGTCATTTCATTTTGACGAGATTAACACTGCAGTTCAGTCTAACATAACATAATTTAGCTACTGAAGACAATGACCAGGAAGGTAAAACAAGATTTTTTGCCCCCATATAATCCTATTAAAAACCTACTATGACAGAGGTTGAGCCACTAATCTAAAAGGAAAACGTAAAGTATTAATTAAAAATTTTCATACGCTGTAGTTTTATATGGCCAAGACTGTTTTTTTTCCCACCTCAGTACAGTAGTCTACTCATTAGTAATGCTTAGATGACTGATAATAACAAATGTACTGTAGCATATCCTACATAAACATAAACATAAAAATAAGCATTAACTGTATTTAATTAATTGTTATTAATAGCATTTTAATTTATAATATATTAACAATTATTTGTTAATTGTAGGCTGCATTATCTTTTATTGCTATATTAATATTTTGGTCATTCAGATTTCTAGTCCTAATTACAGTCCCTCAGTTGAATCCATTGAGTAAACTACGGTACATAAATCCTATCTAACAAAGAAACAGCACAATGCATGCTATAGTATGGTGCGATAAGTAGAAAAGGTGAGTGAACCACCCCAACGTCTCTATTCACACCACTTTTCAAAGCAAAGTGACGTCCATATAGTGCCTAAGCAAATACATTATTGATCACTTTTCAATACAATTAAGTTTTTATTAAATATAATTTGCAAAGAGTATACAGTAATTAGTATCAGAATTGTTTTAATCCAATGATTTTAGCACTAATTGCAGTATGTTTGTTCCATAGATTTAAAAGATGGACCAAAGTCAGTCATCTGTTTTGGAGAAATTGGATAAGTCGATCTCTTTTCACCTTCCATTCACGGGGTGTGAGGTGGAATTTCTGATCAAATGGTTTTGCCAGTTTCACTCACCCTGAATTGGGGGCTTTATTTCCCACAAATGCAACTTCAATGCTCACAATTGTGAGTATAGGATGCATCTCACAACTGCAACTATGTATTTATTATTACTTACATGACTTTATAAGATGCATTTTTCACTTACATCTTTGCAACAGACCTCATAGAGCAACTGTTCAGATGTGTCATGCTGTATCCAAAGTCACTCACTAATTTACCATATAGTGGGTATTTTTACGACCTATGTTTGGCATGTGTGTTCGAATGTTGATAAATATAGATACAATCATTACTGTAGCACTCAGTTTTATTATATTCCAGTTTAATCTAATAAACAAAAGATACATAATTATAATAACATCTTGAAAGAATGGCCGGTCCATTATCCTTTGAAGACTGCAATAGGTCCCAGTCCCAGTCTGGATATTGCTCCCTAAACATGAACTTTCAGTGGGTGTTTCAGCTTTGATTTGGGCATGCATCTGCCAAACTTACAAAAAGACATGGTGGCAAAGTGATCCAAAGCCACCATTGTTTCATCAGTGAAAATAAGGTCATGACATCTCCTATTCATTGATCCATATCTGGGCTTGTTGGAGACGTATCTCTTTATTTTGTACCTGATCATGGGACAATATTGAGTTTTCCCGTACTTCCACCCAAGTTTTTGCCTGATCCTCCAAATGGAATGTCCACTGATGTCCACTACATTGTCACTTCAGAGCTGTTTTTTCAAAGAACTTGCCAGCATTTCATCATTATGGCTAGTGATGTTGTCTATGGCTTTGAAAATGTCCCTAAAATCAAGGGCGAAGCAAATAAACATTTGACACTTTAGGCACAACCAACATATGACATCATTGCAACATATTTACATTTGTGATTGCGTCATACTGTATGAAGTGGGTAACTTATTTATTTTGCAAGGATTACATATGCTTGATGTTTGTTCTTTGTAATGTCTTCTGATGATGCTCAATGTAGCGTGTACACCAGTGGAACTCAGATAGTGGTGTATTTCTCGAGTGGAACTTCCAGCAGACCTCATCATCCTGATGTCTTGGGAATGCAGTTTGCTGATCTTGGTCTTTTTGAGATGCCTTTGCATGTGGATTGACTGCATTTATCCATACAGATGTCGGGGTTTCATTGTGCGCGTGAACAACAAGTGAGAATGGGTTGTAGATACTATAGGCTAGGCCTATCTATCAGGCCAATCTAAAAGCTTAACGTGGCATAATGTACTAAAGACAATGACCAGGAACGTAAAACTAATTTTATCACATGCTTATGTCTTTGTCATTGTCTTATGCAGAATTTACCACAATGACAAAACAATGACACCGTAATTACCAAAACCACCGTCAGCTGACAAGGAAGCGGTATGTGATGTTATACGCAACACTGTTGCTAAGTTTCAGCCTAAACACCCTGAAGCTTTTGTGGTAATTACTGGAGACTTTAGTCATGTAAATCTGGATTCCACTCTCCCAACTTTCCACCAGTTTGTTGACTGCACTACATGGGAAAACAGAACAGTGGACTTTTTATATGCAAATATTAAAGAAGCATACAGAGCTACTACCCTACCCCCACTTGGTAGATCAGACCATGACCTTGTCTTGTTAACACCTAAGTATGTTCCTGCAGTTCAAAGACAGCCTGTCTCCACAAGGATTTTGAGGAGGTGGACTTAGGAGGCCAGTGTGGCCCTGCAGTACTGCTCTGAAACATTTATCCATACAGACGTCAAGGTGTCATTGGGGAAGTGGACAATAAGTGAGAATGAGTTGTAGATACTGTAGGCTAGGCAGGCACAAATTGGGTAAATTGATGTGATGAACCAAAGTTAATGTAATTAATTTTTAAACTGTAAAACACTGTCCCTAAATCAAAAAAAAAAAACTTTATAAAGCATATTTTTGAGTAACTATACCCTGTTGTGCGAATGTTTTCATCTATGCGTACTGCATTTAGACCTTCTTTAAAATATGTACCCGACCCAAATTACCAAATGAAAAGACAGTAAAATGGTTAGGACAACTCCTTGATAACTACTGCAATTCTAAGAATGACTGGTAACTTGTTAATCGTTCAAATACGGTTTTACAAATCTATGTAATCTCATTATTATGAAGGTAATTTTAAAGTGCATTTAAAAAAAAATCCCATCTCACTCTTGTGAAGGTAATTTTAGTGCATTAAAAAAAAATCATTTTTTTCATACAAGACAGTAAAATGTTTAGGACAAATACTTGATAACTTCAGAATACATGTGAATAAAAAAGAAAACTCAATGAGGACTATGCATTTTAATAATAATAATAATAATAATAATAATAATAATAATAAACAAAATGGCAAATAAATTGCACAACAGCTATATTTACATTGGTATTAACGGAACACATTTTATTCCGGAAAAAAAAATTTAAATAGCTCATTTCTCTTTCCATCATCTCTTATCATGAGCTGTTCATTGTGCATGTCTTTCCACATCTTTATCCACTGAATTCTTTGCTTGGGATTTTTTCATTTATGTACATTTCTGTTTATTTTCATAAAGCACAGTCTAAGTGTTAAAAGGTCAGAGGTAGAATTACAGTTACTCTTTCATAAAAACATACCATTCCCTGCATAAATTTGATGTCCAACAGCAAATATCTAAAATGCATATTGTAGTCTAACTAATTGCACTCATTTCTCTCTTAAGCTGCGTCTGTTTGACACACATGTGCATGCATTTTATAAGTTTATGACTCTGTTGCTGTTATGGCAAATTGTTTTGCGAAATGGAAATATGTGCATGACTTTTAATTCATAATATTTACAGATTATATAAAATAAGAGTGCAATATAAGTTTCTTAAGTGCATTAAACAGCACAAGCACTCGTGGTATTTCCTTGTTTTTTGGCATGAGACTTAGCAAATGAATGAGAGTCGGCAACTCTGCAGCTGTGACTTTATATCTCACAACTGTTAATTAAGTAATATTTAAATCGGCACACTGAATATTTATGTACACATTAACTCGTGAATATCTGCAGAGAGTGCAATGAAGTGTGCGTTTACAAAGCACATAAAATAATGATCTGCTGCATTATACTCATGCAGTCAGGTGTAAATTAATTTTCCAATGTCCGTATTACTCATTATTTGTGTCAATATTTGTAGGCTATTTTTTATCCATATTTTATTGTGGATATTTTATGTTTAATATTAATGATGTTAATTCTATGTTAAATATATAATGTAATAATCTATAAGCCTAGACATATTTAAAGATCGATTCAAGACTAATCATTGCCAAGTTGAAGTGGCCAAGAGCAGTCTGATCTGGCCTGTGGAATTCTGTTCTCACTTTAAACCATTTTTTTCAATAGTGAAACTTTAAATCTAAGAAAAGAACAAAAGTTTCCATTGGCAAGAAAGGAGAAAATGGAATTCGTTCAATGCTACTTTGAGGAAGGTCATTCATATTTACACATGCACACATGAATTGACTTTCTTGGCATTCTACAGCAGGTATATTACCATTGCACTATTCCCCCACACACATTTTAGCCCTGTTCATTTAAATCATATTGTTATAGTACCTGTACTATGTGAATTGATCATGCTCCATTTACATAATTCAGTCTCATAATTAGAAACTTGTTTAAATTAAGTTTACAATAAGAAAGGAAGTCATTTTTTGATGAGAAATGTAACATTTTTATGCAAACCGTACATAATATTTTTTCTTAAAGCTACCGACCACACATTTTTTTTTCAGTGTACTGTATTTTGAGCTACAGTATGTTGTTCCAGGCGCCACCTGGTGGATATTGTGTGAAGCACATCACAATGAATTTAAATTCTAAGAAGTGTGCCTGCAGGGTGCCGCGTGATCATGCATGAGGAATCCCATGAAACCATGTTAAAAAAAATGTGTATTCTTAAAGGCCACATCTGTATTTATGAACAGGATTTATTGCTGTTGATTCTTTTGTGGTGAATAGAGATGTGGTAAAAGTCTTGGACCATTTTACAGTGGCATAGATCTGGTAAAGTTTCCTGTCTCAGGAAACTGTAGTGTTAGCTGACATTGTAATTGTTGATCATAACTAGTTGCTACCAAAGTATATTGAAGGGCTTTTATATCTTTGCCAGTCTATCAGATTGTTTTAGAGTTTCTGTGTGAAACTTGTCACCATTAGTCTGGGTGTGACCTCTGTTGTCCCAGTGACTTTGAACAATCACCACTTTTGTGGTAAACATAGTAAATATAGATTAATTGCTAGGTGTAGTAAAGTATCTGTTAAAGATGGCTGATTTAACCGTACCTGAACAGCTGGTTGTAGACTTAACCAGTGCTGTTAATCTAACCTAACAATCTCTTCCTCTCTCTCCATCTCTCACTCTCTGTCGAGCTACACATGCTACTTCTGAGAAGCCAGTGATGCCAGTGATCCTGACCCCTTCTGCTCCTCCTCGCTGCCTGACCCATCCTGATGCCCTACTTCTGGTTGGAGTTCTCATCGGTTGAGTTCACTTGCTGCTGCTGGGGGTGGCCCCATATGGACTGCCTGAAGAACTGTTTGGATTGCTGGGGATGGTGCCACCTGGGGGCTGTGGAGATGGCATGGGGATCACATATGGGGAGCTGTACTGTAATGGCTTGGGACTGCGATTGCTGTAGTGGCTTTGGGGCTGCAGTGGCTTTGGGGCTGCAGTTGCCACGAGCAGCTTCATACTCAGGACTCCATCAGTGGACAGTGGATAGATTTTAACCAACCGGACTTCTTGCAAAAACTGTGATGAATTTATTGGTTGCACAATTGCACTATTTGTCCATATAGTATAGAATAATAGAAGGGATTTATTTATAATTGCACTATCCGTTGCACCCAGATGAGGATGGGTTCCCTTTTGAGCCTGGTTCCTCTCAAGGTTTCTTCCTCATATCATCTCGGGGAGTTTTTCCTTGCCACCGTCGCCACTGGCTTGCTCATTAGGGATAAATTCACAGTGATAAATTCAAATATTTACAATATATTTTTGTGAATCCATTTATTTCTGTAAAGCTGCTTTGTGACAATGTCCATTGTTAAAAGCGCTATACAAATAAAATTGAATTGACTTGAATTGAATCTAGGCTACATAGAAACAATTAAGGGCTTAGACTTTGATGAAATCAGTCACAAAACAGAAGCAGTGGGCCAGGCCTTAAAGGATACCCCACTAGTCAAACTTCTCTCTAGTCTAGTACTAAATTGGGCTGCTGAGTTAACCCAAGCTATAGATAGGATATCCTTGGTCAATAAATAGATCAAGGGTAGTGATATGAGGATCCAATGCCTACAGACAGAATTATCTAATCTGCGCCATGAAAATGACCAGTTGAAAGCTGAAGCTGATAGGTTGTCTGCAGAGAGAGAAGACTTGCAATGTATTACTGACAACCAGGTAGCAGAAATGAAAAGGTTGAAAGATGAACATCTAGACCTAGAAACACAGTTTGAAAAGCTTGAGCACTTAAGTTCAGCTGTGGTACCTGCAAGTCAAGATATAGCCGCTCTGCAAACAAAGCTGGCTCAAGCTCAAAATGACCTGTCAGTGCAGACAGACAAGTTAAGTGTAGTGAGCACTAGTGAGAAACAGGCCAAGGCTGAGTTAAAGATAGCCTTGTTTGAAATCTCTAGACTGAAAATGGACCTGTGTACTAATGCCCGTGAGCAGTCACAAATACTTAAGTGACAGCTGTACAGTTCAAATCAGGTCCAAATTCAACTCACAGAGGATTTGGCTAGAGCAGATGATAAGTTAATGGAGCTACGAAACAGTCATGACAGAGTTGCCACCAGAGCCCAGGAGTGGGCTGATAAAGCAGTTGTTTCAGAGCAAAGCCTGGAGGAAATAGGGAAAAGGATGGAAGAACTGGACATATGCAGGGACATCCCCCATGAGCAACCTGAACCAATAAGCAGACGCTACGGTTTGTTCAGCTCAGCAGACAGGGATCCCCTATTGGATAGCACAGCACAGAAACAGCAATACTAAACACATGGTGACGCTGTAGCTGCTGGTGGTGTAACTGTTATTGCTAGCCCCAGCCATCCTTATGGAACAGACCCAGACTCCCCAGCATGGGGAAAAATTACTTGTTCCATCCCTGAACCTCCTAGCATAGCACCACTTAGGGAGACCCGACTAAGTCAGCTTAGGGAATTAGCATGGGACATTGAAGTGTTTAATCCCAATGCCCCTGGGAGCAACAGAGAGTTGTTTCCTAAAGATGTGAACCATGCATTGTCCTATATCCCTGAGGCCACTATGGCAGATAAACTCCTCTTTCTGCAGAAAACAACAACACAGAATGTCCATGGCTTCATGGAGATACAGTGCCCTGCTGTCGCTGGTAATTACCATGAACTGTGTAGGGCCCTGAGTGCAGAGTACACAATGTATCAGAATCCAGAGTTAATATCAGAGTTAAGACAGCTTACAATGTGGGCATGGAAGAATGCAAAAGTAAGCACAGACAAGAAGGACAGGGAACCAGGTACTCATGTGTTCTAACTTTGACATGACAGTGGGCCTCCCCTTGAACTACAAGGGTCAGGGCTTCCCCAGAGTGGACCTACCCATATCGACCTCTCCTCCCACCCAAAGCCTGGTGAGTTCCCACATAGCTCCCAGGGCACTAAGCCATACAGTTAAAGCCAGTGCTAAATGTAGGATTTTGATCTCAAGATACACACATAAAAATTAAGACACCCTCACTAACAGCTTACCAGGATGAAAATCCTAACATGTATCTGACACCCAACCTGCAGATGTGTACAGTTGTCAAAGACATTCACTGGCTGTGCCCCAGTAAACCTTTTATAAGAGACCCCACTGAATGCCTTGTGGCATAAGAAAATTAACCACAAATGACAAAAACAATGTTGTTGTGACACACAGGGAGAATGTAACCATCACCCAAATTGAAAGAGGAAACAAGTGGCTGGTTAATATGCCTCTAAGCCTCGAAGACATGATACAGCTACTCCAATATGCCTCCCTAATGAAACTATGTAATTCAGGTACCAGTAGGAGCAATTCTTCACATCGAACATGTAGCTCTATAACATCTTGACATTGATAGACATGATGTGGACATTGAAATGATTGATGCCTTTAAGGAACACACTCTTGAAGTGGATAAATCACTTCTGAATCAAATTATGTTTGAGGGACCCAAGTTAGCCAAGATCAGCCTCCATTTAGTAACCTCCAGGCTACACCTGTTGAGCCAAAACTTAAGAAGGTGCCATTAACCTGGGGATGGGATATCAGTGACAGCCTATTGCTTATTCTCACACTAAGTGGTTGGATTACCATGGGCCCCCTGGGTTGGATACAGTATCGGCGAATACACAAACTGCAGACTAGCCTGTCAGGGCAGGAAAGGGTAAGACCCATCAAAGCTCTTGAGCTCAAATCTTCCATATGCAGATCACTCCCTGAGTTGTCCCCTATTATTATAAGCAGCACTGTTTAGACATCAGTAGCAGGACACATTGCTTTATTCTATATACATTACTGAATATTCTTCATAGTTTTCCCCTTTAGACTGTCACTGTTTTGCTTTCTCTTTAGAAATGTTGTCTTTAAAAAGGTTCCCAAGTAACCTGTTTAGTATTACTGATATATCACTTTTATATCCACTAAATCTAGTATAGATGAGCTATTGAATTATAGTTTAAAATAAACTATACTATATATTAAACTATAGTTTGAAATGCCAATGGTCAAAGAATGAGGTGAGGTGTGTGTAACATAAACAAATGCCTGACATCTTCAGATAAGCCACAAAGACAACTGCCAGACACCTCTTACAGGGCAGGGAAGGAGACCCCCATCACCCACATCCACATGAGGAATGATTGCATCATGCAATGTTTTGTGTTGGATTAGGTTGTTGTTGTCACTAATGAACAGTTTTGACCACCAGAGGTCGCCAAATGAGTCTCTATGTTGTGGACTTGTAATTACCTTGCTCACCTGTACCTCATTGTCTCCCTGTCATGTGATCTATTAGCTTGTGTATTTAAACCCTGTCTCAAGTCCATGTCTTTGCTAAGTCTTTGTCTTCCTTTGTGTTGCAAACTCTGTGCCTTTTGTTACTGTTTGGATTACCTGGTCTCCTGAATTTTCTGCCTGCCTCTGTGTTAACGATTTTTGGATTTGCTGTTTGGATTTGTTTGCCTGATCTCCTGAACCTCTGCCTGCCTCTGTGTTATGATTTTTTGGATTTTCCCTTGGATTTGTTTGCCTTCATGCTTGAACTTATTTTTGGTGCTTTTTGTGTTGGCCTTTAGAACCTTTTAATAAATCTTATGGACACTACCTGTTTTGCTCTGCACTTGCGTCTGTGTTCTCCAATAGTCTAGTGCATAGGTGTTAGACTATCACTCCAGAGACCCAGGTTCAATCCCCACACCATGACAGAAAGACTTAGCCATGACAGACTCAGTAGAAGCAACCACATCCTCTGGCAGAGCATCCACCACAGAATTTGAGAGTAACATGGCTGCCTTGAATAGTTTTGGCTCCACCATGGATTCACACCGCCAAGCCTTGTCTAACCAGCAGGACACACTAGCACACCATGACCAAATCCTTCGACAGCTAGTTGAAACTGTAAGAAGTTTGGCGCCACCAGCTTCCCCCTCCGCTCTGCCTACTACACCTGTCCCACAGGATCCCCCAGCTCCAGCGCAACTTCTAGGGGCTGAGCCCTGCCTCCCAGCCCCCCAAAGGTATGATGGAGCTCTGGGAAAATGCCAGGGCTTTTTAACCCAGTGTCAACTGACATTTGAACTACAACCTTTGACTTACCCCTCTGATAGGTCCAAGATGGCCTACATTATCACGCTGCTAACTGGCAAAGCCCTGGCCTGGGCAACAGCTATTTGGAAAAAGCAAGGTCCTGAATGTGCCAACTTCAAAAATTTCACTGACAACATGCTGAAGGTTTTCGACCAATCTTCCTCAGGTCAGGAGGCAGCCAAGCAACTGCTGCAGCTCCCTCAGGGCAGGAACAGTGTTGCGGACTATGCCATTCCCTTTCACACCCTTGCAGCGGAGAGTGGCTGGAATGAGCCAGCACTCATTTCTGCTTTTCTGAACGGCCTGTCTGAGGTTTTGAAAGACACTTTAGCTTCTATGGACTGTCCTGATGACCTAGACCTCCTAATCTCTCAGGCCATACGCCTGGACAACCGCCTTCGGGAACGCCACAGAGACCGTTCTAGTCTCCAGAAGACATATGAGCTAGCAGGTTCGACTGGGATCCCATCTACACCTCTTCCTGAGGTACCTGAACTGATGCAAGTGGGACGAGCTCATCTGTCTCAGGCTGAAAGGGACCATTGCAGAAGAGAAAGGTGTTGTATCTACTGCGGCAAACCTGGTCACTTCAGAGCCTCGTGTCCGGAGTTGCTGGGAAAAGAGCCGTCCCGTTCAGCAGAGGGAGGGCTGTGACGGGAACAACTTTTACTCCCAAGTTCCCCAGCGGGGGTGTCTACCTTCCCATCGCCATTACTTGGGGAGAACAGGTATACTCTTGTCAAGCCTTGGTGGATTCTGGTGCAGCAGGCAACTTCATAGATGCCAGACTTACTGAACAACTCAAGATTCCGAGAGTGGTTCTTGACACCCCTCTGTCTGTCACTGCGTTGCATGGCCGCCCTCTTGGTCCAGGCACTGTGACCTCCACTACTTCACTGATACGCCTTAAAGTGGAGAATCACCAGGAGGAAATATCCCTGCATCTTATTGATTCCCCTGAATTTCCTGTGGTCCTGGGGTTCCCTTGGCTAAACCACCATAATCCCCATATTGACTGGCTCACTGGCACTATCTTAGAATGGGGGCCCACTTGCCATGCTACATGCCTTTTCGCTAGTCCTTCCCTCGAACCCAAAGCCCCAGACCCCTCCGAGCTAACCCATGTTCCTGCTGAGTATCTGGACCTGAAGGAGGTTTTTAGTAAGAAAAGAGCATCCACCCTCCCACCCCACAGACCCTATGACTGTCCCATAGAACACTTACCTGGTACCAGCCCTCCTCAGGGACGGATCTTTTCACTTTCGCTCCCTGAACGTAAGGCTATGGATACTTATATAAGAGATGCCTTGGCTTCTGGGTTCATTCATCCATCTACTTCTCCAGCAGGGGCTGGATTCCTCTTTGTCGGCAAGAAAGATGGCGGTCTACGACCATGTATTGATTACAGGGGCCTTAATAAAATTACCATCCGTAATCGTTATCCTTTGCCACTGATGTCCACAGCATTTGACTTACTTCAGGGGGCCACCATTTTTACTAAATTAGATCTACGTAATGCGTACCATCTAGTTAGAATCCGTGAAGGGGATGAATGGAAAACGGCCTTTAATACCCCGTCCGGCCATTACGAGTATCTAGTAAAGCTGTTTGGATTGACCAATGCCCCAGCAGTGTTCCAGGCTTTTATCAATGACGGTCTCAGAGACATGATAAACCAGTTCGTGTTTGTCTACCTGGACGACATTTTAATTTTCTCCCGGTCCCTACATGAGCATTACCACCATGTGCGCCAAGTTCTCCAGAGACTTCTTAAGAACCACCTGTACGAGAAGTGTGAATTTCACGTCAAAGAGGTCTCTTTCCTCGGCTTCATCATCAAGGAGGGCAGAGTTGGTATGGATTCTAAAAAGACACAGGCTGTTCAAGAATTGCCCACACCAAGTACTATAAAGGAGGTACAAAGGTTTCTTGGCTTTGCTAATTTCTATCGCAAATTCATCAGAGACTTTAGTTCATTGGCCTCCCCAATTTCTGCCATGACTAAGAAGTGTACCTGCCCTTTTTGTGGACACGAGAGGCTGACAAGGCGTTTACGAATCTCAAGCAATGCTTTTCCTCGGCACCCATCTTGACGCTGCCCGATCCAACCTTACCGTTCATTGTGGAGGTTGATCAGATGTGGGAATAGGCGCCATTCTTTCCCAACGCTCTACTGATGGCAAATTGCATCCTTGTGCCTTCCTCTCTCACCGCCTGACTCCCAATGAGTCTCGATATGATGTTGGAGATCGGGAGTTGTTGCCGGTTAAGCTCGCCCTAGAAGAGTGGAGACACTGGCTGGAAGGGGCCCAGCATCCATTCCTGGTGTGGACGGATCATAAAAATCTGGGGTACCTCCAACAAGCTAAGCTCCTGAACCCCCGCCAGGCCAGATGGGCACTATTTTTCACTCGCTTTGATTTCACTTTGTCATATCGTCCTGGAACTAAGAACAAAAAGCCTGATGCTCTCTCAAGGCAGTTACATAACTCCAGTCAAGGGAGTGAAACCAAACCAGTCATCTCTCCATCCCTTCAGACACTTCAGACTGACCCAGATCCCGGAACAGGCCCTGCAGGACTCCTATTCGTACCCAAAGCTGTAAGGTCCCAAGTGCCTCTATGGGGACACTCGTCGCACCTCACTGCTCACCCTGGGTATCAAAGAACTCATGAGTTCCTCCACAGACGTTTCTGGTGGCCTGGTATGTCCAACGATGTGAAGGGGTTTGTGGCAAGCTGCTCCATGTATGTCCAGAACAAGAATCAGCAACAGTTGTTACATACATTACAAATTTTCACCTAAAAATCACACTAATTTAAACTCTATTTTTAGTGTATAACTCCCAACCTTAATTGTATTTTTTATCTCATTACTGTCTTTGGCCACAGCTGCACTTCAGTGAGTCAGAGTTAAAATATTTATCAGAAGAAAAAGGGTTTTTCTCAACTGTCAAGTTAGTCTTGTTTGACAGCTGCAATATTACCGCTTGGATTCTTTTAACTGTGTTAAAAATGCAGTTATTCTCTCCTCATATAGACAGCTGCACTAACATTTTCGAGACATAATACAAGAGCTCTACAGCCTGGTAAGCTTTTAATTTGTAAAATATTTCTTTAAAATTTATTTAAATTATTTATTTCTGCAGGTGTTTCAATTTCTCAAAAACTAGATTCAAAATTACACATAAAATTCTCAGCAATTTTTATTTAATATAGATAGAAATTACAGTTTTATCTTTAGCTTTGTTCCTGATTGTTTGTTAAATAAATAAATAAATAAATAAATAAATAAATGAGGAAAGAGTGAAAGAAGGAAAGAAAGAAAACAAGAAAATTTTTTAAATAATTTTTAAAGGCTTTATTTTGCTGTTGTGAATGCAAGGGGAAAATCTTTTTGCCATAGATAAATAATAACCAACTATGTTCCTTTTTACCATTTCATACATTTATTTTTAAAAACAAAATTGACAAAATTATTAATAATTGAGATATCAAAATAAATAAAAACAATAAATTATCTGATAGAAGTTTAAGACTCAAAAGAATTTTGGACTAAATCATAAAATGAAAAAATAAGATAATTTATGTGAATAAATTATCTTTTTCATTTTATGAATTAGTAGTCCAAATTTGCTTAAATTTAAATAGTGACCTAAAAATTGTACGGCATCTTGAATATTGATTAAAATTTCTGTTTATTTCCACTTTTAAATTTAAAAATATATTTTTTTTACATTTTTCATATAAATTTATATTTAAAAAAAGTACACTGATCAGCCATAACATTAAAACAACTGAGAGGTGAAGTGAATAATATTGATTATCTTGTTACAATGACACCTGTCAAAGGGTGGGATACATTAGGCAGGAAGTGAACAGTCAGTTCTCAAAGTTGATGTGTTGGAAGCAGGAAAAATGGCTAGACGACTTTTGTGACGACGACTGTGATGGCTAGACGACTGGGTCAGAGCATCTCCAAAACGGCAGGTGTTGTGGGGTGTTCCCGGTATGCAGTGGTTAGTACCTACCAAAAGTGGTCCAAGGAAGGATAACTGGTGAACTGGTAACAGGGTCATGGGTGCCCAAGGCTCACTGATGCACGTGGAAGGCTAGCACATCTGGTCTTATCCCACAGAAGAGCTACTCTAGCACAAATTGTTGAAATAAGGTAATGCTGGCTATGATAATAAGGCGTCAGAACACAAAGTGCATCACAGCTTGCTACGTATGTGGCTGTGTAGCCGCAGACCAGTCAGAGTGCTCATGCTGACCCCACCACTCCACTACTGAAAGTGGCTACAATGGGCATGTGAGCATCAACACTGGACCATGGAGCAATGGAAGAAGGTGACCTGGTCTGATGAATCACATTTTCTTTTACATCATTTGGATGGGCAGGTGCGTGTGCATGGCTTGCTTGAGGAAGAGATGGCACCAGGATGCACTTTGGGAAGAAGGCAAGCCCACGGAGGCAGCGCGATGCTCTGGGCAATGTTCTGCTGGGAAACCTTGGGTCCTGGCATTGATGTGGATATTATTTTCACACTTACCACCTACCTAAACACCCAAGTATACCCCTTCATGGCAACGGTATTCCCTAATGGCAGTGGCCTCTTTCAGCAAGATAATGCGCCCTGCCACACTGCAAAATTTGTTCAGGACCGTGACAAAGAATTTCCAAATGCTGAAGTGAAGTTCCTGTTATGGTATCCTGTTATAAAGCGCTGACATTGGAGACTCCTTCCATAAATGTTAAATAGATGTGTCCTTACAGAAGACTTCACCATATCAATGATTACTCATGCTTTTTTTTAATTATTTTGTTTATCGGTGGAGTTTCTGCTGTACCTGTGAATGAGCTGTTACTATAGAAATGCTAAAGTATTAGAATGAGCACATTAATATAAACCTGTGATTGGCAGCTGCACTATTGTCAGAGCTGCTGTTATAGAAAATTAAGCAACACCAATCAGAATCGAGCTTTCAACAGTGCTGTGGTCTAAATAATTTTATAATACAGATAAAATTTTACAGTATATATTACATAGTATTTGTTTTTGTCCAACTGCAGCTTTACCTCTGTATGTTTCTGTACCAACCAACAGTACAACAATTAAAAATACATCCAAAGAATATGCCTTACTGAATCACAAATATCTGCAAACATCTGGATGTCATCAAACAACTGGAGTTTCTGTTTTTATCTAATATGCCTCTTTTGCAAGTTTTTTAAAAATATTTTTATAAGTTCCAATACAAAAAATAGCTGTAAGAATATCAGTGATCAACTGAAGATTAATCACCGAAAATATTACTGTACGTGTTCCATTAGTTTATTCAATTTCCTGCTAACCTGTGTTCCTGCTGATAGTCATGTTTCTTGAGTGTGGGCAGGGCCTATCTGCTGATAAAGAAATCATTGCTTACAGCTAAAACCATGTTCCCTTAGATGGCATGAGGAAGAAACCTATAGAGAAACCAAACTCAGAAGGTTCTGGGTAACACCGGATAGTGTGATTATAAATCAGTACGGTATACAGTGTTGAATATATGCACAAACCTAATCTAATGATTAATTAATAAACATTGCACTTTGTGTTAATAAGTTTTATGCATATACATCATAGATAAATGAGGGATAAATGTGTGGGCTTGGTGATGAATCAATATTCATCTCTCTCTCTCTCTCTCTCTCTCTCTCTAATATTAGGCAGTGTGGCAACAAGACAAAGGACAGAACCACCAACAATACCAGATTAAGTTTAACTATATAAATGTGTGAACATCGTTTCCATCCATTATATTGTTGTTCGACATATTCAATCATATTTTTTTTTTTGCACATGATTCATTTCCTTGCACATGTGATTATTTTTTTTTTAAGGATTCATTTATTTTCACATTAATGGTCAACTGATCAATCGCCCCAGCCAAGGCAGGTATCAAGCATTTTAAAGTAATTGGCAACCTGCAAGCATAGCTGACCTGGCAAAGCATCTCCAGGGAGGAGACTCAGAATTTGAGTTTTGACAACATGGGCTCCAAACTTAAGGCAGTCATTGAGTGCAAAGGATTTTCATCCAAGTATTAAAATTATGGTTATATTTCCAAATATGTCACTTTGTCCAAATACCTTTGAGCCCCTGAAAATGGAGGTACTTTGTTGAAAATGGCTGTAATTCCTAAATGGTAAATGCCATATTTTTGTGGAACCTCTTAAAAAAAAGCTGAAAGTCTACACTTTGTTTATTTCTTTCTTGATTGTTTTTTTTTGTTTTTTCAAATTCATTGTGGTGGTGTATAAAGGCAAAATCACAAAAACTCTGTCATTGTCCAAATACTTCCGGACATGACTGTATATGAATAAAAATAAATAATAAAATAATAAGGGAGTAACTACTCCCAAAAAGAACAAAAAGAAGTTTCACTCCTGAAATATGGGTCTTTAAACCCTTAAAAAAAACTAGTGGCATGGGTCTTTAAGGGAGAGTCTTCTTATGGCCGCTACAACCCATCCACTCCAGTGCATACTTCAAGTATCTTGACATGGTCTCCATTACTTTTGTTTGTGTTGTATGTGCTGATGACAGTCTAAAGAAGAAGAACAAACCACAGGTTAGATCATCATCAAAAATGCTGTACATTTCAGCCCATGTGTGAAAAGTCCTGTGTGTTGTAGCCAACCATTTTCCAAAGCTGTACCAAAGTTGTTTAAGTAGGATCACATTTAGGTCACACTTTTTATGTTAAGAAATGCAAAGTGCATACACTCTCTTGATTTGTGAAGTCAGGAAATGTCTCCAGGTTACGTATGTAACCATGGTTCCCCGAGGAAACAAGACGATGTGTCGAAACGCTATGAGAACACTTTCAGCGTGACCACGCTCTGAATCACGTGTGTAACCAGTCCAATGGATGGGCGAGATGTCACGGGCAGGGTGACATAGCGACCAGGAAGCTTAAAAGCACGTGCGATGGATACAGCGGCAGCTTCGAGAAGGAAACAAGTGCTCACACGTGGCTCGCATGTCGAGGCCATAGGACCTGACGAAAGTCAGGGGCACGGACCAACCCGCAGCGTTGCAGATGTCCTGCATAGGGACACCTGCCAGAAAGACCTTGGAGGCCGCCACACTTCTAGTGGAGTGAGCCTTGATTCCCAAGGGCGAGGGGAGATCAGAGGACTCATAGGCCAGAGAGATGGCATCCACGATTCACTGGCTGAGGGTCTGATTAGTAGCAGGGAGACCTCTCTTAGGGGGACCATAGCACACAAGCAATTGGTCCGCCTTTCTCCACAAGGCAGCTCTGTGGATGTTTGCGTCTAGTGCTCGCACTGGACACATACAGTTAAGCCTCTGCTGGTCAGGCTCCCGAAAGGGAGGAGGACAGAAGGCCTGGAGTATGACAGATGGTGTAGAGGAGGGAACTTTAGGAACATACCCCGAGGCTATACATACTCAAGGGTAAAGAAACGCAGACATTTACATTTACGGCATTTTGCAGACGCCCTTATCCAGGGGGACTTACAATTATCTCATTTATACAACTGAGCAGTTGCGGGTTAAGGGCCTTGCTCAGGGGCCCAGCAGTGGCAGCTTGACGGTACTGGGATTTGAACTCTCAACCTTCCAATCAGGAGTGCAACGTCTTAACCACTGAGCTACCACTTCCCACACCCACACCCACACCCACACCCACACCCAGGTCAAGTCAAGTCAAGTCAAGTGGAGTTTATTGTCATTTCAGCCATATACAAGTACACAGTGAAACGAAACAACGTTTCTCCAGGACCAAGGTGCTACATAAGACAACACAGAACAACATAGAACTACGGGGACTACATAAATTACATAAATTAAACGTAAAGTGCACAAGTGCAAACATGTGCAGACAGCACAAGACAGAACAGACAGTATTACATAACTACGATGCCGACCAGTACACAGTCCTGTTGAAAGTGATAAGGTGACAGTAGTGCAAATATTACAGCTGAGGTAGTGTAAACAGTGTAAACATATTAGTAGCAGCAATAATAAAACATGTGCAAAACATGTGCAGTGCATGTGCATAGAGGATGTTCTGTTGTGTGTATATATATGTATGTATGTATGTATGCGTGAGTTCCTTTGGACCAGTTCAGTTGTGTGTGTATATATGTGTGTGTGTGTATATGTATGTGTGTGTGTGTGTTCCTTCAGTCCAGTTCTAGGTATTTAGGAGTCTGATGGCATGAGGGAAGAAACTGTTGCGCAGTCTGGTTGTGAGGGCCCGAATGCTTCGGTACTGTTTACCAGACGGCAGGAGTGTGAAGAGTGTGTGTGAGGGGTGTGTGGGATCATCCACAATGCTGGTGGCTTTGCGGATGCAGCGGGAGGTGTAAATGTCTGTGATGGAGGGAAGAGAGATCCCGATGATCTTCTCAGCTGTCTTCACTATCCGCTGCAGGGTCTTGCGATCCGAAATGGTGCAATTCCCAAACCAGGCAGTGATGCAGCTGCTCAGGATGCTCTCGATAGTCCCTCTGTAGAACGTGGTGAGGATGGAGGGTGGAAGATGTTCTTTCCTCAGCCTTCGCAGAAAGTACAGGCGCTGCTGGGCTTTCTTTGTTATGGAGCTGGTGTTGAGTGACCAGGTGAGGTTCTCCGCCAGGTGAACACCAAGAAACTTCGTGCTCTTGACGATCTCCACGGAGGAGCCGTCGATGTTCAGCGGAGAGTGGTCTCTCTGTGCTCTTCTGAAGTCAACAACCATCTCTTTAGTTTTGTCCACATTCAGAGACAGGTTGTTGGCTTTGCACCAGTCCGTTAGCCGCTGCACCTCCTCTCTGTATGCTGACTCGTCGTTCTTGCTGATGAGACCCACCACGGTCGTGTCATCGGCGAACTTGATGATATGATTCGAGCTGTGCATTGCTACACAGTCGTGAGTCAGCAGAGTGAACAGCAATGGACTGAGCACACAGCCCTGTGGGGCCCCAGTGTTCAGTGTGGTGGTGTTGGAGATGCTGTTCCCGATCCGGACTGACTGAGGTCTCCCAGTCAGGAAGTCCAGAATCCAGTTGCAGAGGGAGGTGTTCAGGCCCAGCAGGTTCAGCTTTCCGATCAAATGCTGAGGAATGATTGTGTTGAATGCTGAACTGAAGTCTATGAACAGCATTCTAACATAAGTGTCTTTATTGTCCAGGTGGGCGAGGGCCAGATGGAGGGTGGTGGTGATGGCGTCATCTGTTGAGCGGTTGGGGCGGTAAGCGAATTGCAAGGGGTCCAGTGAGGGAGGCAGCAGGGTCTTGATGTGCCTCATGACGAGCTTCTCGAAGCACTTCATGATGATGGGTGTAAGTGCAACGGGACGGTAGTCATTGAGGCAGGACACTGAAGACTTCTTTGGCACGGGGATGATGGTGGTGGCCTTGAAGCAGGTCGGAACAACGGTGCTGCACAGAGAGGTGTTGAAGATGTCTGTGAAAACATCTGCCAACTGGTCTGCACATCCCCTGAGCACCCTGCCAGGGATGTTGTCTGGTCCAGCAGCCTTCCGTGGGTTGACTCTGTGTAGAGTCTTCCTCACGTCAGCCGTGGTTAGACACAGCACCTGGTCATTGGGAGAAGGGGTGGTCTTCCTCGCCATCACGCCGTTCTGTGCCTCGAACCGAGCGTAGAAGTCGTTCAGCGCATCTGGGAGGGAGGCATCACTGTCACAGGCAGATGGTGATGACCTGTAGTTGGTGATGTTCTGGATGCCCTGCCACATGCGCCGTGTGTCTCTGCTGGTCTTGAAGTGGTCGTGGATTCTCTGGGCGTGTGCGCGCTTCGCCTCTCTGATGGCCCGGGACAGTTTGGCCCTTGCTGTTCTTAGGGCCACCTTATCGCCTGCTCTGAAGGCGGAGTCTCGAGTCCTCAGTAGTGCACGCACCTCTGCAGTCATCCACGGCTTCTGGTTGGAGCGTGAGGTGATGGTCTTGGAGGCGGTGACGTCATCAATGCACTTGCTAATATAGCTGGTCACTGATGTCGCGTGTTCCTCCAAGTCAGTGAAGTCGCCGTCAGTTGCCGCTTCCCTGAACATGTGCCAGTCAGTGTGTTCAAAGCAGTCCTGAAGAGCAGAGATGGCTCCTGCTGGCCAGGTTTTCACCTGCTTCAGAACCGGTTTGGAGCGTCTGGCTAGCGGTCTGTATGCTGGGATTAGCATAACAGAGATGTGGTCTGAGTATCCGAGGTGGGGGCGGGGCTCCGCCCGGTACGCGCCGGGGATGTTTGTGTAAACAAGGTCCAGCACGTTTTTCCCTCTCGTTGCAAAGTCCACACGCTGATGGAATTTAGGGAGCACTGACTTGAGATTTGCATGGTTGAAATCTCCGGCAACAATAAACAGTCCGTCAGGGTTTGAGTTCTGCAGCTCGCTAATAGCCCCATACAGTTCACAGAGCGCCTCTTTAGCATTAGCGTTAGCACTGGGGGGAATGTACACACCGATTATGAAAACAGTAGTGAATTCCCGTGGTAAATAAAAAGGTCTACATCTAACAGTCATAAACTCCACCAGCGATGAGCAGTAACTAGAGACTAGCACCGAGTTCTTGCACCATTCCGTGTTGATGTAAACACACAAGCCGCCGCCGCGAGCCTTACCGCACAGAGCTGTGTTTCTGTCGGCACGAAACGAGGCTAGCCCGTCTAGCTGAATGGCGGCGTCCGGAACTCTGTCGTTGAGCCATGTCTCTGTGAAAACAAAGACGCAGCAGTCTCTAAACTCACGCCGCGTAGCTTGCTGGAATCGGATGTAGTCCAGTTTATTATCCAGGGAGCAGACATTGGAGAGCAGGATGGACGGGAGAGCTGGCCGGCTAGGGTTTGTTTTTAGCCTAGCACGAACCCCCGCCCTCTTGCCGCGCTTCTGCTTTCTCGCGCACCGCTTGCGACGTCCCCTCCCCCGGCCACCGGCATCAGGCAACGCCGAGGGCTGGAGGCCTGGTCCCCGCAGCAAGCCGAGATTGCGTAGCTTCTCCAACAGATCATCTTGCAGAGAGGCTGTGTTGTAGTGTTTGAGGTTTATGAGTGTCTGGCGGTGGTAAACACGAACACCGGTAGCTCCGATGTCCATGTGCCGTTAAAAAGTCGGCCTAAGGACGAAAAAAGCACCATTTTGTATTCGGAGTGGCCGCTGCGTGCTACTGCCGCGCCGCCATCTTGGATCGCGGGGTGGAAACCCGCCTGTGAGAGGAGGTCCCTCCTGACAGGGATCTCTCATGGAGGGCTGTCGAGAAGGGAAATCAGGTCTGAGAACCATACTCGTCCCGGCCAGAATGGGGCTACTAACCACAGACGGGTCCCATCCTGGGGCACTCTCTCCAGAACTCCAGGGAGCAGAGCAATCTGGGGAAGGGCATACAGACGAAGCCTCGGCCAAGTCTGTACCATGGTATCCAGTCCGAGAGGAGCTGGATGAATCAGAGAGAACCAGAGGGGACAGTGCGACATCTCCTGAGTCGCAACAGATTCACCTGAGCCTGGCTAAACACTCCCCACATTTGCCTCACCACCTCGGGGGAAGCCTCATTCCCTGGGCCTCGGCTCCTGCCTCGACAGGATGTCCGCTCCCATATTGAGATGTCCAGGGATGTAAACTGCTCTCAACAGGAGGAGTTTCCCCTGAAACCACACAAGGATCTGGTGCGCCACCCTGTAAAGGAGGCGCGAACACAGACCTCCCTGGTGGTTGACGTAAGAGACCACCGCTGTGTTGTCGGTGAGCACCAACACATGGCGATCTCTTTGGTCCGGGAGAAAGTGTTTCGATGCTAGAAACACAGCCAGCATCTCCAGGCAGCTGATGTGCCACGTGAGATGGCGGCCGCTCCACAGACTGATGGTCTTGAGCCACCACTGTAGGGGTCTCATGTATAGCAGGCTAAATGGTATCACGTTGGTCATCAAACCCAGCAGTCTCTGGAAATGCTTTACAGTGAGTGACCGGCCTTTTCTCACTCTCGTGACTGCTGTGAGGATCGACTCGATCCGAGCAGGAGAAAGATGTGCCTGCATCATGGTAGAATCCCCACCACGTCCAGATAAGCGGTTCTCCTCACTGGAGAAAGCACACTTTTCTTGGCGCTTAGTCTTAACTCCAGCTGTTTCATGTGGGCGAGAACGACATCCCGACGCCGAACCGCCACCTGTTCCGATTGAGCTAATATCAAACAATCGTTGATGTAATTCAGCATGCAGATGCCCTGGAGTCACAGAGGAGCCAGAGCAGCATCCACATACTTCGTGAGAGTGCGGGGTGAGAGTGCCAGGCCGAATGGAAGAAGCCAATATTGGTAAGCTTTGCCCCCGAAAGCAAACCTCAGGAACTTCCTGTGTCGGGGAAGGATGGAGATATGGAAAAATTCGTCTTTTAGATTGAGCGTGACAAACCAGTCCTCGGAGCTGATCTGAGACACAACTTGATTGATTGTGAGCATCCTGAACATCAGTGGCATGACTGAGCGGTTCAAATAATGCAATTCTAAAATGGGACACAACCCTCCATCCTTCATTGGAACGATGAAGTTCCAGCTGTAGAACCCGGACTCTCTGTCATGAGGAGGGACCACCTCGATGGCCTCCTTCCTCAAGAGAGTGTTTACTTCTTGTTCCATTATCAGAGCCTGCTTTTTTTTCAAGTTTAAAGGATGTGGGGCATGAAAGATGCACATTTGCATCTGCTAGCACTCTGCCTTGTGAGCCTCTGGGACCCCCTGAGTGGGAAGAACCCTGCAGAAACGAGGCAGTGGAGAACCGGACTGGATTCGGTAGCCTCCCTCTACAGTATGCAGGACCCATTGAGACACATTTGGCAGAAATTAGAATGTGTGAAACTCCACACAGGCAATAACCCAAGCTCAAGATTGAACTAGAGACCCTGGAGCTGTGAGACGGCAATGCTTCCCGCCTCTCTGAGTTGGATTCTATTCCCACGTTGCCAAATAGTCTATTAAGGGAATCAGTCTCTCGAGACTGACCGCTGGTGTAATGAGAGTGGCTAGCTCAGTGCCCTGAAGTGGCGGTAGGCCTGCAACACCGCCATGGTGTGCAGGCAAGCGCCAGCCTGGCCTGCTGCCATGTACCCTTTGCCCACCAGCTCTGAGGTGGCCCGCAGTGGATTGGAGGGCTATGCCAGAGCCTTCAGGGACAATGCCATGCCAGGGGACAGATAGCTAGCCAGTATCTGTTCAACCCGGGGCATCGCCCTGTAACCATGCTCACTCAGCCCCGCCACATTAGCATAATAGCTGGAGGTGGGACTGAAGATACAGGCCGAATAAGGCTTCCCCCACGACCTAGACACCTCGGTGTGGAGGTCGGGGAAGAAAGGTAGGCTCCAGTGTGGAGGTGGCAGCTTACTCCACAGAAAGCGTTCATCCAGCCTGCTTGTCTGCGGGCCAGTCGATATTCAGCTGGGCCACAGCATGAGTAACCACCTCCAAGAGCTCCTCATACTCCTCATACTCATCGACGCCCTCTACGTCAACCTCCTCGGAGGAAGACAGGAGGAGCGTCGAGCCCTCTCCCTGGGGGGAAGAAACTGAGGTGCAGGCTTCCAATCCCAGAGAGAGGGCAGTGGATCTGGTGGGTGAGGAAGAAGATAGGGGCTGGCCTTTCTCCATTCCCTCCACCAAATCCAACTGCAATCCCCACGAATGCAGCTGCCGCTCTGCCTTGGCAGAAGCGGGGCCAGCACCACGAGGAACGCTGGTGAAGGCTCCCTTCTCAAGAAGAGCCTTCCGAGATCGGAGCACACACAGTGACAAACTTCCGCAATGCAGGCAGTTAGCTCCCTCAAGAGCCGACTGTGCGTGCTCCGCTCCCAAGCAGACAAAGCACAGACCATGTGTATCCCCACGTGTAATATAGCGTGGGCAGGGAGCCACACACAGCCTGAAATGCTGCCTGCTCTCGCCCCTATGTTTAGTCTTCGCGCTGGCTTTTGGCATGCCGCAGCGAAAGTGAAACAAACAGTATAAAAGGACCGACACACAGAGCGCGCGCTGAATGAAAAAAGTTGCCGCTGTATCCACCACACGCGCTTTTAAGCTTCCTGGTCGCTATGTCACCCCGCCCGTGACATCTCGCCCATCCATTGGACTGGTTACACACGTGCAGAGGTGGGTAGAGTATCCAAAATCTGTACTCAAGTCAAAGTACAAGTACTTATGGAAATATTTACTCAAGTAAAAGTAAAAGTAACAATCTTAATAGTTACTTGAGTAAGAGTAAAAAAGTATCCGATGAAAAAACTACTCAAGTAGCTAGTTACTAGTTACTTCTGATCTGATTGATATGAAACAAAAACCCTGAATTTCAAACTACTTGGAGAGCTTTCACACACCTCTCCTTGAAAGTCTCTTTGTTCTACTTATATAAAACCTAGGTTGAAGTAAAGTAGCCTATCTCAGTCCTGTGATGGGCACATTAACATCACATAACCTGTCATTTGCAATAAAATCTCAAACACACCCAGGTGTTTTTCTAACAGTTAACTCTGTCTTTATTTTCACATTCACAACACAAACTTGTCAGCATCTGCATTTAAACAAGCTAACAGAGAACAAAAGAGAAGGTGTGTGTGCGGAGTGTGTGTTTGTTATTATTTTTTATTATTATATTATTTTTTAGTGCCCATAGTTACCAAATTACCATTAATAGGGTTCAAACAGGCATAATTTTGACACTTACCGCTACGTGTGCACAACATGCATCGCATTATGAAACTATTCTTTTTGACATCTTGGAGTGAAAACATAGACTGAACTTGAGGCCACGGGTCTCGCACACGTCTTTCTCTGCTTCAGCCATCATCTTCCACCTAAACGCGCGCTAACCGTAAGCGGGAGATACGTAGCAGCCTCTCGCGAAGCAGCCTCTCCAAAGTCTCGCGAGACTTGCGAACAAGTCGTATAAACTAATTATTTAAAAAATCTCATATTTATTACCATTTGACAGTAACGGAGGAACGCAGCCAAATGTAGCGAAGTAAAAGTAAAATTTATTCACTAAAAATGTACTTGAGTAAGAGTAAAAGTACACATCTTTATATATACTCTAAAAGTACAAGTTACCCAAAAAATTTACTCAAGTAAATGTAACGAAGTAAATGTAATTCGTTACTACCCACCTCTGCACACGTGATTCAGAGCGTGGTCACGCTGAAAGTGTTCCCATAGCGTTTTGACGCAGCTTGAGTTCCTGAAGGGGAACCACTTTGTTTTTGCTAGGTAACCACACTCTACTCACTATGTCACTTGGCTAGCACCTTCAACAGCATTTTTAGCCAATTTCAAGAAAACTTTGATCTACTATTGGTCCAAAACTTTGACAGGAAGAAGACACTTGTGTGACAAGTGTAACTCGTTACAATGGTAATGATAGACTGACAACCAGCTGACCTAGGGTGCTTTTTACATACTGCATGTCAAATTAGGACCATATTGTACCCACTACATCCCTACACTACAGCTCTAGATTAAAGATTTTATGGCCAAAATGATTAATTAAAAAAAATAAATGACAATGAAAATATTTATTAGCTGTACCCCTATAGGAGACATACTGAGAGATAGATGGATATGATGTGATAGGTGGATATGGCTACCATGAGTTACAAAGAACCACTATTTTCGTTTCTCAATTTAATGTGTTCTTGTGTTGATGTTGTCTTTTTTCTTTTCTACTCATTTCTGTTTTAGGTCAATAAGAATGACTGAGTTTCAATAAGAATGACTGAGTTTTTACTGAGTTTCTCTGTGGCCACTCGAGGCCAGTCCTGATATTTATGCAGATATTAACACTGACATCATTGCTCCACTCTGGACTGACTTTGAAACTGACTACAGTGAAAAAGTCGTCTATCAGGAAGTCAACAGTGGTCCGCTTCTGTTCCAAGCAACACAACACATTAATACCTCTTCCCAGGGAATTATTTTTATGCTACCTGGCTCTTTATAGCCATTGGGAAACGATGTCATTTGCCAAGAACACGGGGTGATTGTACTTCACATTCATTTATCTTCACATGATTAATTTATTTTTGCATGTAATTTTGTGGTTTTTTTGCATTTTATTTTTTCACATGTGCAATTTCAAGACATGTTGAAATGCAATTGACTGATAAACACGTGAAATGCAATTCACATGTAATCACATATCACTCACAATCACCTGTGAAATTTGTGTGATTTTTCCTGTGACGGCCCCCAGGGGTAGTTCCACCTCGGGCCACTAGAGGGCACCCTGACCTTCCGTGTAGGACTTCTTTTTCTGTTCTCCTTCTTATTATTATTTCCTTTGGTTACAATGCTCATGTGTTTGTTATTTTCTTTATTAGTTGCCTTATTTAAGTCCCATGTTGTCTTCTTTTTGGAGCTTTATATATTGTATGTGTAAGTTGATGTTTGTGCCTGTGTTCACATGCGGGGGGAGATTTCTGTTACTGTTTGTCCTGTGCATAGTATTAGCGCAAGTTTCAGCCTAGCTCCCAGTGTCCTAGTTCTTGGTTTTCCTCTGTCCCTAGTTTGTTTCTTTATTGGTTCTTGTCTTTTTCATTAAAGAAGTTCTGCACCTGCATCCGTCTCCATGGATTCTGTTATGACAGAATGCTCCAACCACCCATGGATGCAGCAGAACTGGCAGTTTTGCAGCAGGAGTGGATCCGTGCTCTCGATGAGAGACAGTGCCACCTTGAGAAGCTGCTCACCAGCTGGATTGACATTTGGTCTAAGTGGGATAGACGGGATGAGGCGAGGGCATGAGCCCAGAGCAGGAGACTCTTTGTTTCCCACCGATTGCGTCCTACTCAGGGTGCCACCCCCCCACCCTACCCTGCTGAGGACATCGCTTGGCTTCCATGTTCCACTGAGAATGTCGTTCTATTCCCCTGCCCCAATGAAGACGTCTCCTCCCCCTGCCCTGCCCAGCTGGTGACTTTACAAAGACTTTGCACAAAAACAAAAGACAGTTAAAAATTTCCACTTATTAGAGTTAACTTTGCATGAATTGGCTTAGGCATGCCTCATTTGTATCACAGACATGGCTGTGTAGTGCATTAGTAAAAGTTGTGATTGCATAAATATTCATTCCCATTGATGTGAAATTTAGTTCTGGAGCAACCAGTTACCATCAGAATTACATAATTAGTTGACTGGATTCAAACTGTGAGCGGTGTCACGAGATCTCAATCTTAATACAACTGTTACTGGGTTAAAAATTAATTTAAAAATGTAAAAAAAAATTTTTAAAAAAAACTTGGCACAGCCATGACTCTGCCTACTAGAAGAGGCTGTACACCAAAGGTTAGTGATGAGGAGATTAGTCAGAGAAGAAACCAAGAGGTCAACTCTCAACATGATGCCACCACCACCACGCTTCTCAGTCTGGATGGTTCTCAGGGTGATGAACAGTTTTGGGTTTTCGCCAATCTTATCAGATCAGAGAACCTTTTTCGAGATGATTGCTCAATCTCTAACATGCATTTTGGCCAAGTCCAAACAGGAATACTTATTCAAGTGACTGTACATTAATTTACCCTCAAATCAATTTAACACAAATAGAAAGTTATTTGACAGTTTGCTAATTTTCCAAATACAATACAATACTAAATTGCTAGCCCATGACGTATGTGCTAGTAGTAGTTTCCGAGAAGTAATTTCACAGTTTTCTGACTGTTAAATTTTCTGGCTACATTTTCAGATGCTGTTAAAACCTGTTCAGGCAGTACTTGATCACTGTCTCTGTCTCACTGTCAGCTCTTTGAAGGCGGATATTCTGCAGATGTTCTCCACCTTAGTGACCAAAACTGCAGTGGGGAGGTCCAGTATGACAGGCTGGTGTTTAACTTTATCAGTAATGCCAACAGGTGTGGCACAACTCTGGAGATACAAAACAAGCACTATTTTATATCACTTTAAACTTGCACACATATATGTGAATATTCATGGATGAAACAAAGCCCAATAAAAACAAAACAAGGTCACAGAGAAAAAAAACAATGGAGGCAAAACAGCAGTAGGCAGCCAGAACACAAAAGCAAACAGAAAAGGAAGCGTTCAATGTTATCCTGACGGCAACAGGTAAACTATCAGCAAACACACATGCACAAAGCACAGATTAACAAGCAGCCACAACATCTACTTTCGGCAGCAACGAATGATGTTACGCAAGGGGCAACAATGACATATCCACAGAGCCGAAACCCACCTCTTATATACCCACAAGAAAGGCACTGATGAGCTAAAAAAGTTCATGTGACAGCACAATAAAATCATCCTCCTACAGTCTACCCCCATTGTGCATCGTTGCCACAACAATGAACTGACCAACACCCAGGGATCAATTCCAGGGTCTAAAGAAAGCAAACGCTGTGCTAGACACAGAACCAGGGAGTGCAACAGCTTCACTTGCCGCCTCACCTCCTGCCCTTGGCAGATGGTGAACATTGAAGTGCTGGCCGGCAGTGGCCCACTTTGACCTCTGTGGCACAATCTAACTAATCGATCCACGGATGAAGAATCTAAATGTGACAACGAGCATCCACCTCCAGGACAAAGGGAAGGGAGAAATCTGCATAGGCATGCACCGGGGCTGTGGTGAGCCTGCAAAGCTCCTCTGACACTGAGCTGTCCAGACACTGGTGAAACTCTGCTCCACTCACATCTTGGGCTTCGCACCTACAAGCTCCGCAACAAGCTTATTTTGAGGGTCCGCCAACTTAGTGAACCCCTCCACAAAGCAGCGGTAATTGGCCAAGCACAGCTCCAAAACACCAGTGGGCTGTGGCCATTGAGCCACTGCCTCAATCTTTCTCGGGTCAGTCGAGACACCCTCATCTGATATCACGTGTCCCAGATATGCCACTTCTGGATGGAAAAATGAGCACTTCCCTCCGGCCACATATGAGTAAGAGTAACTGTAAAACTCTCGCAATGCAGAAATAATTTTAGCTGGATTCCCCCCTTTCAACATTAGAATGGTACCAAATCTCCTCCCCTGTCTCCCCTTCCAAATGGTCAAACAGAAAAAACACTTAATCAGCAATAGAAAGGTGATGCGCCTACATACACGCCTGTACCTCCTCAACCCACTCATCAATACTGATGCCAAAACAAAAGCAAATCTTTCAAGCAGAGTGGCATCTGTACTCAGGGGTGGAGGCACAACAGCGGGTGACCCTGCAACCCTAGAAGATGCTGCACTTGGAAGTGACAAGGTACATTCTTGATGCAGTTTCTCATTATTGGCCTTCAACTGTGCCACTAGTACCCCCAATTGCTCCACCATGACAGTAAATCTCAATACTACTTACCACTTTTAGAGGGAAGCAAACCATCAGAGGAAACCCAAATCCAGTCACAACAGCTGAACCTATAGTTTTGCCTCTTAGAACTAAAAAAAGGAAAACAGAAGCACAAAAACAAAACATAGAAAAGAAAAACAAATACATAAACACTCAATCATACAAAAAATGAGGAAAAAGAGAGAGAAAAATATATTTTTCTTTTCAAATACAGTCACATACATCTCTTGCCCAAACAATGTATCCTGCTGAATATGCCAAAATATGATGAAGAGGAAAAAAAAAGACAAGTGAGCTCTCCCTCTGTACAGTAAGCCAGAGGGGAAAAAACAAAAAAAAATCCATCTAACAGACAGTCTAGGTAGCACCAATAATGGCAAAAGCAGCCAACTACGCCACCCTAGAATGTACCGGGGAATAACCGCCTCAATAAGGGCACACAAGTTCGTTACACTGATCCTGAAGATACTGGTCCTGAAGATAATTATCAAGTTTAGTGATGATATGTAGATGCATTGCTGAGATACACCCTCACATCCTGTTTTTTGCACTTGCCAGAGTTTTACAAGAGAATGGATTGAATATCAACATTCTTTGAAAATATTTGTTTAGACAGGTCTCAAGATGATGTGAGATAAATTTGGTGAAGATTGGACAAAATTTGGAGGAGGATTAGCACAAATGGCAGTTTGATGTAAGCATTTTTAGCATGTTATTGTAACTTCCTGTTTGGTGGCATTGCCATCAGATTCATTGGCCCATTACAGGCAAACCATTTGGAGTAATCATTGATTATTTTTGTGAGGTTTACTCAGAATATGCCAAATTTTATGATGATTGGACAAAATTTGTAGGAGGAGTACCAAAAAAACGGATGGCGGAAAATCTAATTAGGCAGAAGGGTGCGTTGAACTCATCTCTACCCAGGGAATCCAGGGATGCCTGCATTTTATGGGTCACCATATTTGGCCACTCACTTCACTTCACTTCACTTCCTAATAATATACAGTGGTTTCACCCCACCGGAGTACATAAATCAAATACATTAAAAGCACACAAATACATAAAAAGCACACAGTGGACGGAAAAGGATGCATTCGGTGTTACCCTGAAGGTCACATAAACTAATATCAGCAAACACACATGCACAAAGCACAGATTAACAAAAAGCCACTACACCTACCTTCAGCGGCAATGAATGACATTACGCAAGGGGTGGTACCAACAATGACACATATCCAGGTAGCTGAAACTCACCTCTTATATACCCACAAGAAGGGCACTGATGAGCTAAAAAAAAAAAAAAAAATCATGTGACACAACACAATAAAACAGGTCAGTTTAGCCCATTCTGCTACACTAGCAAAAACTTTAATTTTCCCTCTGGGGTCTAAATAATATTTAGCCTATTTTGCATACCCCAAATATATTATTTTTTAGTAAACATATAAATGAAACCTTCCTTATCATGTTTTTGTCCAGAAACAGTAAAAAATGGACATGTCCTTTGAAAAAAAAACTTTTTTTTAAATTAAAAACACAGTCACAATATATTTGCATGGTATTTTATACACAGTCAGGTCCATAAGTATTTGGACAGTGATACAATTTTCCTAATTTTGTCTCTGTACACCACCACAGTAAAGCAATTAAGCAGCAGCTGAAGGCTGCAAAAGATTTGCATCCAAGTATTAAAAATAATCCTAATATTTATGATTATTACTTTTGAGCCTGTGAAAATGGAGGGACTATGTAATAAATGGCTGTAATTCTTAAACGGTTTATGCAGTCTTTTTGTTAAACCACTTGAATTAAAGCTGAAAGTCTACACTTCAATCACATCTTGATTGCTTCATTTCAAGTCCACTGTGGTGGTGTACAGAGGCAAAATTAAAAAATACTTAAGCATAAGTCACTGTCCAAATACTTATGGACTTGACTGTAAACATGATTCCCAATGCAAATGAATGTTCAGCAGGCTTGTCATCATTTAATGCTGCAAGGTGAGTTGATTTGTATCAACTGGAAATGTAAACAGCATTACATTTGCCCTTTCAGGGCCTCAAGTAGACAATTGCAATTTGATTACAGAATGTGGTGTTGCATGGGTAGAGTCAATGAGGAACATCAAATCACATACATTAGGCCACTGGTCAGCACTGAGCTACTGTGCTTTGTGCTAGAGGACTGTTCAGCTCCAATAGGGAGAATCATACACTGTGTTAGCAAAAAGTGCCTGGCTGAATTTTCCAGACCATTATCTCAGGGCTCAAACACCACGCTCCTGGGCATACGTGCATCCTCAACAGCGAATGCACCTCACCAGTGAGTTGACCTGATGGGTAAGTCACTATCTGTTAGGCTAGCCATTGATTGGTCAACTTGTGGAGGCTCCTCGTAAGACAGAGAACATGCTTTTGTCTTCTGCCACCCTGATGTGGCAGTGTCACGAAAACAGGCTGCCCTAAATTCTGACAGGCGGCTGTGCCTTTTTTCTCCTTTCTTAGGAAAAACTCTCAAAAAAAGCAAAAAGACTCAGAGAAGGACCGCTATCCTTCTGGAAGCATGTGGAGTAGAATTCCTTGCTCTGGCCATAGGATCTATAATTGTGTTTGTTGAAATGAAGTTTATATCCCTGCACTCAGGCATCAGAATCCCCATTTGATGTAGACATGGCTAACAAAAGTTTTTTGACAATAAATATTCCATTAGCGGCCCTTCTCCTTTGGGCATCCAACCACCTGTTTAAGCCGCTAGTGTTTAGATGACTATCAGGAGACAGAGAACATGATATTTTAAGGATATCTATTAAGGACTTGTATGAGACTGATGGAACATAGCTAACAAGCTAGGTTTTGGTGACTGTTTGATTTTGACATCTGTGCTTCTCCATCTAGGGCTCCATGTACCATACAGCTAATGAGCAAAAGACAAAACAGCTTTTGCAGGGCCAAGTCTGTCAGTGCAGTTTGTGCAATATATAAGGAATAATAAGGAATGCTATACTGAGCACTCTGCCAACAGGTGCAAGCATTCTCTGTATGTGGCTTCTGGTCTAAAATCATTTAGCCAGCTCTGATGCCAGGACATCCGTCTCCTCTTTGGCTGGTAATTCTCCACCAGACTACATGGGCTATCACCACCTCGACATTGTCTATTATGGCCTGTCTAGAGACTCTTTCCTCAACCTGCTAGCCGGTAGAGGCTAAGGCTTTTCAAAACCTAGCTTGTCAAAACCAAAACCTAGGTCATCAGCTAGGTTCCACCAGCCTTGTACAAGTCCTTAATAGAAAAATATCACGTTCTCTGTCTCATGACAGTCATCATAGTTAGCTTGCTAACCATTCAATCCTGCATCCTGTTACACCCCTCTGATAATCTCTTGAAATGCAAGCTTATCTGATTAATCAGATCTTATTAAACAGGCAGAATCAGGTGTGGCTGCTGCTTGCTTGGAATAAAAACTTGTTCTCCCACCAGTCCATCGCAGATTGCAATTAAAAAAGGATTAAAAGTAATCAAATAATGAAAAGACATTATAAAATAAAATTAAGTTGTTGTTTACATAGCAATATATTTTAAGGTGGGCACCAAAAAGGATGAAGGGTCTTTTAGCAGCTTTCTACTGTAATATGGTATTATTTAACTAACAAATCTCTTTTTTGGAAAAATTATTACTGGTGTATAGTTGTTTTTTAATGAACAGTATTCATGAAAAGTCCACTGACATCCATAGTCCTCAGAATTCTAGCAGTGTTCCTAGTTCCTCCTGAACCTCTTTTTATCTGTGCTCAATAGTGATACACTACAACTGTACCCAGATAGAAGAGACAACGAATCTGAAAATCTGGCTTGCAACTTGGCAACCTCTGTTCTTTGTGGGATTGTAGTGGAATTTGATGGTTGGAATGCTATGGCCCCAGTTCATCTCGCTCTGCCACTGCTGTCACCAGAGTAACAAGGACAATGTATCAGGAAGTTAAGGTGTTAAATCTTTTGTTTCCCATGTCCATTTGCAGTAGTCAAATTCCCCAACTCACCACGTGACCTTGAAGTGTCCTTGCCACTTAGTGAGTAATTTTGGTTTATAGGTGGGTAGTAATACATAGACTGTATCTCCCAATGCAAACTGGCTCAGATGGGAGCACATATTTTAACAAATACCATGACTGAGGTGAGACCCTTGAGCAAGGCACCGAACCCCCAACTGCTCCCCGGGCGCCGCAGCAAAAAAGGCTGCCCACTGCTCCGGGTGTGTGTTCACTACTGTGTGTGTGTTCACTACTGTGTGTGTGCACTTGGATGGGTTAAATGCAGAGCACAAATTCCGACTATGGGTCACCATACTTGGCCACAAGTCACTTCACTTCACTTCACTTCACTTCAAATGTTTACTGTGTGGAATCTCTTACAATAACCTTATAAGATGGAGTCAAATAATAATATTAAATTATAATTTGGAAACAGATATTTATGAAATACACTTTACATTTAAGCTGCACCTATTGCTGCCATTGGTTATAGGTTAGCAGAGTTTTTTCCTATATAGAATTTATATCCTCACCATAACAGGAAATAAAGCTTAAATATGCAGTTGTCAAACTAGACTAACTAGCTGTGGTTCATGCCATCTGAATAATTTCATTGTTATCTTACTGCAGGGGAGCGTTGAATTGCAAACCATTCCAACCAACTACTGCCCCTGAAGGCAAACTGATTAACTGAATCTCTCAGTGGGAAAGATATAGAACATATCTTCTATATGTTAGTTACAGAACACCCACTACTTCCACTACTTTGGTATATCTAACCTAATATTTGTTTGTAACATGTAAAGGATTTTTTAAAATAATTATAATTGTAATAATTGATACTAATTGAAAAAGGTAACCAGATAGAATTAGAGAGTGGCTGGGTAGTTGCTATTACGTTATAAATTGTCTGCTAACCCAGTGATATTTTCCGCAGGATTGATAATGCAGGATTGACTCTTTCACTACCATGCCACCATGTTTGACTGCATGATGTTCTTATTGTGCAATATGTGTTTGAAATTAAGCAATTACGATGTGACTGAAGTGCAGATGTTCATTGAGAAGGTTTAACAAAAATATTGTATTAACTTTTTAGGAATTGCAGCCCATTTTTAGGAATTACAGCCCAGTGGAGTCCCTCCATTTTCACAGGCTTAAAAGTAATTGGATAATTGACTGATAAGCCGTTTCATGGCCAGGTGTGGCCTGTTTGCTCATTATTTCATCGCAAATTAAGGAGATAAAAGGTCTGAAGGTGATTCCAAGTTTTGAATTTGCATTTGGTAGCTGTTCCTGGGAACTCTCGATATGGGGGCCAAAGAGGTGTTGATACAAGTGAAGGGGGCCATCATTGGGCTGAAAAATAACGCTTCTCCCCTAACTACAAAACTTTTTTGTTAAAAGAGCCATATCTGTGCCTATTTTTATATCTTACTTACAACTTAAGTTACAACTTTAACTCTGTTTATAGTTTGTCATGGCACAACCAGACATTGGTGAGTCAGAGTTAAAATATTCTTTATCAAAACAGAAGCTTGAATACCATTTGTCAGAAGAGAATGTCTTCTATTAAAACAGAAAGTACTTTCCTGACAAGAACAATTAAAACATTTGGCAGCTGCATATTTCAAGTTCATTTCCTGTTATAGTGTCTATGTAGACTCCCAGTGATACACTTTTCATGTAGACAGCTGCACTGACCTCCTGCAGACACAATACAAGCGGACTACAGCCTGGTAAGTCTTAACTTGTTTTTAAATGAAGTATATCTGTAGGAAAATATGAGGAAGAAAGATGAAGAAAATAAGGCTTTTGAACTCATTAAACCAAACTCCTTAAACCAAACATATAATCAAGATAGATAGCAATTCGATTAATCATCTGGAGAGTAGTTTCTGGAGAAAATTCATTTCTTCTAGTAAGCCACATTGCAAGCATGAGTACACAAACAAGTAAAGTACATATGAATTATGACTAAAAAAAGATTACAAAAAGTAATTTTCTGTTTTGCATAAAACTATAGTAAGATTGTATTAACGAGTTATACATAAGAAAATAGACTGTACATTTACAGCATTTAGGAGATACTCATATCCAGAGCACAGAAGTGCTTTGTAGTCTCTATTAAAACACTTTATCACGCTAATTCACTAGGTCAAGGACAAAGAATACCATTAAGCTAAAACACTATAGGAAGAGGTCAGTGCAACATGAAAGAAAACACACAAAGTTTTTTTTTTTTTCATAAGATTTCAAATTTCATTAGAAGACAAATTCAGTGCAGAAATATGCAATGTTTTTTTAACTAATCATTAAAAATGATATACGATCATGCTTTCTGAATAAGATGAATTGGACTAAAGACAAAATGAACATTTTATTAACTATATATATATATATATATATATATATATATATATATATATATATATATATATGTAAATACTTGTAATATATATATATATATATATATATATATATATATATATATATATATATATATATATATATATATATATAGTTTTAAAAATAGACAAATGTTTTTTCCCCCCAATTTTCCAGTCCAATTTGTGTCTTTTTCCATGGAATCTTTCTTTATTAATCTCAGTGGAGGAAATGAAATTAAAATGGCTACTAGCACTGCAACTGTGCAAAGAGTTGTCAATAGTTATGCACAAAAAAAGAGAAATGAATTCACTCTTCTCACCACAATTATCTGCAAACCCAAGTGCATCAATTCTATCAAAATGTTTTCTTAACTATGAAAGATACTACTTATTCTAATAACATCCCATTTTGCATACATTTACTTTCTCCTTTGTGAAATGTCAATACATACTGCATTGTATATGTCTTTTATTTCCAATTCTAGATTTTCTGTTCTTAATGGGGTGGCCACTTTTGCTGTGTCTTGCTGCCCTGCTCTTTATGAGTAAGTCTTTTGATCTGAACGTTACAACAGAAAAGTGTTGAGATTTTCCAAAAGTGCTGCTGCTTCATCAGTTGGTTGTGCATTCAGTGTTTCCACCACTTATCAGGCTATGTTGTACGCTGTCTTATTAAAACACTGTTTGTGCTGCTGTTAAAGTAAAATAATGAGTGATTGGGTGGTGTGATGAAGTGGAATTATTGTTACAAGAGTTTCTTACAGAATGTCACCAAGTGTTTATTCTTGAGATTTGACATTTTTTGTTTTAAATTAAAAAGTCTATTCATAAAGTGCCATGAAAATGTATTTTGTCCTTACTTAAGATCTCCCTTTATTAAGCTGGGCAGATAGATAACTCCTTCCAACCAGTTTCTGATTGTTGTGCACATTAGCTCAGTGTACAACATGAATGGAACAGAGTAAAACTGAAATAAAAAGGTATAGATGTCGGACTGTCAAAAAGATCGCGTAGAACAACCATGCATGTTACATTTCCCAAAATACTGTTAATAAATACTGTAACTGAAACTACAAACTTTCCCAAAGAATATATTAATACAGTAACTACTGTGTTTAATTCCAGTGTAAAATGATAGAAGGCTATGGTGCTGACTTCAACGACATAAAAATCAGCTTATACAATAACCATTTTAACAAATACAGACAAAAAAAAATGGAATAATGTTACAAGGATTAAGTAAATGATTACAAGCTGGATTACACATCCCCTCAATGGATTAAGATTAAGTCAGGACTAGGCCACTCCAAGACCTTAATTTTGTTTCTTTTGAGCCATTCAGAGGAGGACATTGTCTTTCAGGATTCTGGTAGACAGCAGAATTCATGGTTCCATGAATTATGGCAAGTTGCTCAGGCCCTGAAGCAAGAAAGCATCCCCACAAAATCATACCAAGTTCTCCATTTGGACATAATGGCCGTCACTGTGGTTAGCTGGAGTCCCTTAGAAATGGCTTTGTAAGCCTTTTCAGACTGCTCTTTTAATAACGTTCTTTCCCATCACTTCTGGAATTTCTTTCCATCATGGCAGAGTGTGCTGCTTGCTGAAACTTTTAAGCCAATTTCACATTGCTGGAAAGGTTCTATTTAAGTTATGTATAGATTCAACAGGGCTGGCAGTAATCAAGCCTGGGTGTGTCTGGTTTACGTGAACCAAATTATCAATTACATTTGGTTATTTGTTTGATTGAGTAACTCGGGGGCAAATACTTTTTTACAGAGGGCCAGTTGGTGTTGGATAACCTGGAGTTACTGTTAATGTTGTGGAATATTCATGAAACAAGTATTTTAATTCTTCTTACACCACTGCAATTTGCTAACTATTTCCATTACACTTTTATCCTGGAGACTATAAACAGATAAAAAGTATGACATTGTTCTTTAATAAATAAAAATATTGTAATTTTTAGCACTGTATTGTTAGCAAATTGCTGTAGTATAACAGGAATATCATTATTTTCCCGCAAGAGCACGTCACCACCCTAATGAACTTCCTGATTGTAACAGTAACAATGCTTCAAATTCAGGCTTGTCAGGGCGTGAAGGCATGTTTGGAGTTAAGGTGGAATCTGTGTGGGAGATAGTAAATATGGAGCCAAATAAAAGTAGTGATACCATAATCATTCACCCCTATTGGTGTGAAACCCTTAAAATTATCTCAGGGGTAACCAGTTCCCAACAGAAGTCAAAAATTAATTGAATGGAGTCTGCTTCAAAGAGTGCCGTCCACTAAAAGACAGTGACTAGGCAAAGAGGACGTTAGTCAGAGGAAAAAAAAAACAAAAGGCAAAGGGTAACACTGAAGGTGCTGGAGAGTTCAACAGCTCAAGTGAAAGAAGCTGTTCACAAGAAAACCATAGTCCTGACATTCCACAAAGCATGTCTTTATAGATGAGTGGCAAGCCATATGAAATCCTGTTTAGTTTACCAAAACACATGTTGGAAACTCTACAGGCAATTGGGAAAAGTTTCTCTGGTCTGTTGAGACCAAGGACAAAACTTTTTGTCTTTGACAAATTGCTACGTTTAGCAGAAAACCAACACGGCTCATTACCCAAAAAACACTATTCCTGCAGTGAAGCATGGTGGAGGTAGCATCAAGTTGAGTGTTATGCTTGTCGTCATAGTAACTTTTTGTTTCATTTTGTTTTTACTCTTTTGGTTTTTTTACTCAAAGATTTTGGGATGCACATGCAAAATGTAACAGAAAAATTTCTTTCAGAAAATTCTTGTCCATAAATAAAGGAATATTACAAATAGAGTTCCCAAAAATGGTAAATATTGTTGGATTTACGTGAAAATGTAAATGATAAAAATGATACAATTAAATGATAATTAAATGATACTCCAACAGGTATAAAGGCTTTCTCTCTAGGGCATCTTGAAATAAAATAAAATAAAATATTTAAATGAATATTTTAATCCTAACATCATCCAAAAACTATATTTTTGGTTTTATTAAGTATGCAAATTTATGTTCATTTAACTAGATTAACCCTAATTTGCATAAATAAATGTGTATTTTGGAAAAAGTTCCAATAAAACAATAGTTATAAGACTGCCCATGGTATCTATTGTTTAAAAAAATTCTACTGACTTGTTATGAACTTGAACATTAGTTTACTGGTGTAACAGAGAATCAATTTCTCTGCAAAATATGTCTACAGAAAAATTACTATGTTGAATTGGTTTGCATTTGTGAACCTTCTTCGGCACCAAGTTGGAGTCCAGCTTAAAGTAGTGGTTTTGGGGGAGTGGGTGAGGCCTATAAACCAATCAGAGCACAGAAGAGCTAAGTAATAAGACCAGTTCCTAAACTATGCTCTGATCAAATGGAACAACGGTTGATATTCTCCAATAAAGGGAGAAAATGCTGAATTAATATTCATATCAAATGTCTCTCTCTCTCATATTAGGTGGGGTGGCAACAGGACAAACCACAGATATACTATCTCCGCCACCAGGTAAAGTCACTCACATTTTTAACATAAGAACAGTTTACTACAGGGGCATAGCTAAGGAGTGGCCAGTGCCACCCTAGCATGAAGAATGGCCATCCCTCTGGCCACCACAGTTAGATACTACTATTAGTATTAGTATTACGCAGTTATCAATGTCATATAATATGAAACCAAAAAACACACTTCAACATCTCTGGGGAAAAAAAAATAAAAATTCAAGTAATCATTGTGTAAAGGTGAGAAACTAGCAAGTTTATCTAGCTAACAAACAGGTGAGCAAACTCAAACTTTTTTTTTTTTTTTTTACATTAACACTATGCATTATTTGGATTATTTCAGTTTGTTATTAGCTACCATTAGCTAACGATATTGAATTTGTAATACTAATGTACTTAAGTTGCAGCATAATGTTATGCTGTCACAAATCATGCACTGAAAACAAACCAGAAGAGCGAATCCAAAATTTCAAAAAAGGAAAAAATCAAGTGGATAAGAGCTTCCAGAAGAGTCAAAGTTCAGAACGATGAGTAGCCATTTTAACCAGTTTAACCATCTATGCTCTGTAAGTGGTAATTTACTTGTAGATTCTAGTTTTTCTTGTGGAAATTTAGACGTTTCATTGGAATTCATTCGTTACCTTTCAATCTTCCTGTAAAATTATTTTCACAGAAGAAAAAAAGTATTTAACTGAATAATTTTTTGATTCTAGTGTGATTAATGATGTGTACTTCGAGATGTTAATGCCATTTTGGAAAATAAATCTTTGGAAATTGGAGAATTAGGAAATTTGTCACTGATGTTACTGGTCATCAGTGTCATTCTTTAATGGCACCACATTCAAGAATATTGGTCATTCATTCAAAGAATTTCATTACTGTTGCAATTTCCAAATAATACATATATATATGCGGTGATTTTAAACAGGAGAGTGCAGTTAGAATTCTGCAGACTAGGACTGTGGATATGAGTCATGTGACTGATCATGTGGCAGTGTTTGTAGAAGTGTATTGTGGGAGAATGATTCTGTTGTGAAGGATTCTGGGAAATTGAGTTTGTGTCAAGAGCAAAAGAAGATGTGACATATATTAGCTATATCTTTTTTGTAGCTTGCTAGATAACAAGCAAATGTTGCAAATGTAGGTGTGAATATTTTATGCGTGATGGCGATCCTACTCAGGGCATACACAGATGGTGGAGCCACACGGAGATAGATTAGTGTTCTGCCCCACCCTAGATTACCACCTTAACAGAGTCATTGGGTCTAACCAGGCCGCCTCATTGTAAAAAGTCTGGCCACTTCCCTGGGTTAATATATTCAGAAAAAAATTATTCAGTAGAAATAATTGCTCTCTTTTAAATGGTGTGATGGCTGACATGAGAGAGAGAGAAAAAGGTGAGGTGACTCACTGTTCATATGAACATCTCTCTCTTTAATTTACAGTGTGTGTGTGTGTGTGTGTGTGTGTGTGTGCGTGTGAACATTACAGCCACCCGTTATAACATCATTTAAAATATTAGATCTGATACCTTTTTAAATACACAAAAATATGTTTCATAATAACGTGGAATAATGTAGAGGTGAATCATTAATCTGCATCTTTCTTTCTACCTCTCTGCTCTTCTCTATAGAGATAATAGTAGAACTAGGTAAGTTAAACTGGTAGTGTGTGTATATGCACAATATTGTCAAAAGTATAAAGGGAATAATGTCTGTCCTTCTCTGTCCACCTGTTATATCCTTCAAAATATTAGATATGATATGTTTTTATGGATGTGAATTATTAATCTATAGCATTCTTTCTCCCTCTCTATCACACTTCTCTGTCTCTTACACAAAGAGACAACAAAACTACCAGGTAAAGTTTAACTGACAGTGTTTGCATATAAAAGTGTGTGAATATCACATCCACCTGTTATATCTTCCGTCACCATATTAGAGCTGATACATTTTTGTTGAGGTGAATCATTCATCTGTGTGTTTTTTTTCTCCCTCTCTGTTCTTGTCTGTCTCTTATATGAAGAGCTACCACCCCCAGGTAAAGTTTAACTGACAATGTGTGTTAACGTTATATAACATGTGAACATTATATCCAATATAATATATATATATATATATATATATATATATATATATATATATATATATATATTTATATAGTCTTTCAGCATATGGGATCTGATACATTTTTAATACAAAAAAAAAACAATACATTTTATAATAACGTGGAACAATGTGGAGGTGAATAAAGAATTTGTGTCACCTTAACATGTCAGATCTGTGAGGAGATTTGAAATATGCGTAGATATGTTTATAACAGTGTGGAGATGAATCATTAATGCTCATTGTCTGAGCACTCACTCTTACAGCATATTAGGATTCGTCTCATAAACAGTGCTAAGTGTTAAAAAAAAATATTGTCATCTCTTTTCAAATTTACATGGATTTTGTTGCATACTTCTCTATCACATAGTATGTGGATTCCAAAACACAAACTACACGCTACATACGATGCCTAAAGAGTAAAGATTATACAAAAATCAGGATGCTTAGCTAATCACCATGCATTCACGCTACCAAGCAACAAACCGAGAGGAGATCGTTCATTTTCTAACTGTTTTTAGTGACACCAGCAATTAGCAAACCGCTAGCGTGACAAGTAAATTTAATTGAGTTGAGATATTCTCAATTCTATGTAAATTAGGTATAATATGACACACAAAAGCAAAGAAATCCAATTGACTGGCTTGGACAATTCCTCAGACTAATACCTAGAAATATGATGTAATGCTTTTTACTGATTTGTTCGAGATTCACCTTTTATTTTTTTGAAGTTGGGCCTGGTGCAGTACAAGGTTCCCTCAGTGATAGTGAATATCAAATGTTTCCGCTATATTAAAACATGCGCATTAATATAAATCTGTGATTTATAATACGGCTAGAACTACTCTCAGAGCTGCTGTAATAGAAAACAAATCTTCAGATTTGAGAATTCAACAGCGCTCTGGTATAAGGAGTTACAACTGTGTGTAGAAGTTATATATTTACAGCAGTGATATTTGATTTTATTTTATTTTTTTAGGTCTTCATATTCCTGACACTTTCTATCCATTCTGGAATGGAACAGCAGTTGATCTTTTTGCTAATAATGGAATTACGGCTCACATACTTCAGCAGGCGTTCCGATACTTTGGATCCGATGAGTACATAATATATGTAAGAAACCACCCTGTTTAAAAGATCTTCAATAATGAGTGTTAGATCAATTTTGTTTATAACTAAATATGTTAAAGATAGATAGCATGAGGATGGCTAACCTGAGTGTGCAGAGCCGTATCTAATGCAATTTAAAAAGAAAAGACTAGAAAGAACCACTAATAATGGTTTAATTTCTCACCTACCAATATTTCAAGTTGTCTTTTTTTCTACTCGTTTGTATTCTAGGTGAATAGGAATGGTGTACTGAGTTTCGTAGAGCCACTCACTGACTTCAGTCCTGCGCTGTATGAAGGCACTAATATCATCGCTCCACTCTGGACTGACTTTGAAATTGACTACAGTGAAAAAGTCATCTATCAGGAAGTCACCAGTGGTCCTCTTCTGTCACAAGCTGCACAAGATATTAATACCATGTTCCCAGGGAATAATTTTTACCCTACATTGCTCTTTATAGCCACTTGGGAAACAATGTCATTCGCCAACAACACAGGGGTGAGAAGGAATTACTGTTAAAAATTAAATTCCCTTACTTCCTGTATAGAAAAGTCACATAAATTTCACACATTCACATGCTGTTTTTAGATGCTTCATATGTTAGGTTTAACACACTTGCGACATTGTGACGTTTTTATTTTCACGTCATATTTTCACACAATTCATTTGTTTTCACGTGATTTTTTTCCCCCCACGATTCATTTATTTTCATATGTGAATTTTACACAATTCATTTTGTTCACGCGATCAAATATTGTTCATCATATGATGTCATGTGTGTTGACTCGAACTCACATGTACAATTTCAGGATAATTGAAATGTCGATGAAATGAATTTGAAATGCACCTTTGCATGTTTTTCATATGTAATCAGATATTCCTCACATAATACATGTGAAAATTATGTGATTTTTTTTTTTTTAATTTTATATAATTCCATGATTTTAACAAAGTTGGTTATTTTTTTTCTCTCTCTTTAAGAATGCGACATTCCAAGCAGTCTTGGTTTCTAATGGTGCAGATGCCTCTTACATCATGCTAAACTACGGACAAATTGATTCTACGGATCAGTACTGGCTGGTGAGAAGACCATGTTCATCTTTTTTCCTAATGTTGTAACATTTTGCAAGTTGTTTGAGGGAAATGAGGGAAATACAAATGAAATCATACTCACTGTGTTGTTTGGTTACGCTTTAAAGGCTGGCTATGAGGCAGTGGATGGCAGCTACAGTTTCATTCCAGAAGCAGACATCGTTCGCCTCTCTTCAACTAGTAACGTCCAGATTCCCGGTCGCTGGGCTTTCCAAGTTGCCACTCCGGTCACTCCGGTCTTGTGTGAATATTCTGTTATTAGTTCTTTTTACTTAATTTGCTGATTCTCAAATGTACACTGTAAGCAGTAGGACATGTTTTTAATGTCAATTATATTTTTTTTATAATTTATATTTTTGTTTATATACATATAAAAAATCAGTATGATGATTTTTATAGTTTCATTTCCAGAGATGTCTAGCTTTACATTATTCCACATTATTTCATAGCAACAACTGAAAATATACAGTACCAGACCGCTGCTGAATTCTTAAATATGAAGCTGTTGATTCATTTTTATAGAACAGCACGGTCTGATAGTAGTTCCAGCGATAATTCAAATCGAATTTAGTGTTGAGAGCTTGGTTGGTTAGTTTATATCATGAATATGGGGCTGGTGGCAGTTTGGTAATATAGCTGTCTTTCTGCTTGTCTGTCTTTATAGCTACTTGTCAGATGCTGAACTGCACTTGGGATGAAATCTGTAGCCAGATACATGGAACTTATGGCTGTGCCTGTGGGCAAAACAATCCAAGGCCAAACACAGACACTTATGGTACATTTTTCATTTTCCCATTATAGTCAGTTCGTCCTCAACATCAGTGGAGCATACTAAGGTAACATCCTATGTACAATGTAGTTTTTTTTTTTTTTTGCACAAATTACTGGTAGGAATAAAGCCTCAGCATGCTTACTGCAGAGTCATGGTCTGTGAGAGTTGTGCAAAGACAAAACCAATTTCACAAGCTTACAATTTTGTCATTGCATGAGTTCTCCAGTACTGCAGGTGGTGCTATTAAAATTTCATGACAGTAAAAAGTGAAGTGATCCATCATCACAGGTAGGCAACCAGATACCACCAAAATCACATAATTTGTTGAATGGAATCAACCTGTGTGTCACGTGATCTCAATAAAAATACACCTGTTCCGAGAAGAACCCAGAGTTTGTTCTATCTAAGGCGCTATCAAAAATCAGGGCAAAGCTCTGGTAAAGTATCAGTCAGGATTTCTTTATAAAAAATATTACAAACTTTGAACAATCTGCAGAGTGACACTAAATCCATAGTTTAAAAAATTCAAAGAACGCGGCACACACAAGACTCTGACTACAAGAGGAGTCTGTCCACCAAAAGTCAGTGACCGGGAAAAGAGGGGATTAGTCAGAGAAGCAATCAAGAGGCCAAGGATGACTCTAACATAACATAATGCTACCACTACCATGCTTCACATTGTGGATGGTGTTTTCAGGGTGATGTGCAGTGTTTCCACCAAATGTAGCACTTTTATGTGGAAGTCATTTCACAGTTCTCTCACTGTTGGCTCCATTTTCCCTCAGATGCCACTGAAACCTGTTCAGGCAGTACTGGATCACTGTCTCTGTCTCGCTGTCAGCTCTTTGAAGCCGGATATTCTGCAGATGTTCTCCACCTCAATGACCAAAGCTGCAAAGGGGTGGTCCAAAATGACAGGCTGGTGTTCAACTTTGACAGTAATGCCAACATGTGTGGCACAACTCTGGAGGTAAAAAGCAGCACTCTTATATTTACTTTAAACTTACGTACACTTGTTACATACACCACAAACATACGGATATAGACTCCAGGTTTCCACATGCTACAATAAGATTTCTATTGGCAATGACTAGATATTTGATGATACCACTGAATCTGCTACAATACGATTTGATTTAGTAGCAATCAATACGTGACTAACTTTGTTTAGAATATGGGGTAGGCCTAACATTAATATGTGAATGATCATCAAAATAGGCCTGAAATTTACGCTGCACTGGCCGATTTCAAATGTCATTTCACCTTTAATTAATTTATGACCACAAAAAAAATCAGCTGTGTGCAAACATGAAACAATTGTCTTGTGCCCAACAAAATAGTAACACGCCTGCATTACCCGGTGTCTTATATTGAGGAGTAAAATACAAATTTTAGTCTTTATTATCAGTTCACTGGCTGGTCTCAGTATTAGATTTAAATTATAAGAAAATAATTATAGAGAATTATACAATACAGACACACAATACTGAGAAAAGTCCTATAATTCTGCCCGTTTCTTTAGAATAACGCCACACACATCATCTTCAAGAACAACGTTGGGACGACTGACGGGATAGGTGTGATCAGTCGCAGTGGTGGGCTCAACATTGCCTTTTCCTGTGTGTATCCACTCATCCAGAGCATCTCCATGCCCATGGCCATCCAAGCCACAGGAAGGTATAAATCTAGCAGCAGCACCACACCTTTATTTTCAACGTTTTGTTTTTCCACTAAGGCTTCTGAAGTGGTGAGGCTGTTTTTAGTTCTTATACTCCCAAATTCCTATCTGAAAACCTTTTTAAAATCTCGTTAGATACGTTAGATTTTTGTCTCGTTTATATTTGTTGTATCATTTGACATTTTATTAGAAATTATTCATTTACTGTTATTATTATTATAATGTTAAATTAATTTATTTCTGTTCCCAGTGTAATCAGCAAGGAACTGTCTACCGAGGGCACGTACCAGATCAGGATGATCCCATATCCTGATTCTCAGTTCCAGGCTCCATACTCTGGCAATGTGACCCTACAAACGAACCAGCAGCTTTATATAGCTGTGGAAGTGGATCAGTTTGACAGCAATCAGATCGCCCTTGTGCTTGACAAGTGCTGGGCCACACCTGTCAACCAGATGGACTATTACATCCGCTGGGACCTGATCATTGATGAGTAAGAGAAAAAAAAAAATTAGACTGAAAATGTGACTGTAGGTTTCAGGTGGAAAAGTCAGGTACATTTGAAGTGAAGTTTTTCATGTTCTTATCTGAATAATAGAATGTGACCTATGTATGAACACGTGACTTCATGAAACAATGAAGTGAAATGACTGCACTTCTCTGTCCAGGTGTCCAAATCCCGCCGACGGCACGGTGGTAGTGTTCCAGAATGGTATGTCTACATCCAGCCGCTTCTCCTTCAGGATGTTCACGTTTACCAGCTTCAATAGCAACATCTACCTGCACTGCCAAGTCCACCTCTGTCTGCTCGGATCAGACAACTGTGCACCGGTAAGTTTTCCAACAAAAGCTGCTTTGCTAGGATTAGAAAATCCAAGCAATTGTGTTAAGGATTTCTCTCTTTCTCTTCTTTAATGATCACATTGGTAAAGTGGTAAAGACAGCTTTTTTTCCACCTATGTAATATCTCTCGTAATTCGATCCTCTCTCAGACAGCAGGATGCTGAAACTGTTATACATGCCTTCATCACATCTCATCTAGATGATTGTAATTCACTTCTTTATGGCCTTTCAGCTAAAAATATCAAACGATTACAATATGTTCCAAACTCTGCAGCTCACTTGATCGCCCACACGAGACAGAATGATCACATTACCCCAATCCTCTATCACCTTGGTACTAATCCTCACTTATAAAGCTCTCCATAACCTTGGTCCTGCATATTTATCCGACTTACTTCTGCCTTATATTCCTGCCCGTTCCTTACGATCTTCTACTGAGGAATTGTTAGTCACTCCTAAGTTTCGTCTGGTGACTATGGGAGCTAGATCTTTCAGTGTTGTGGCTCCCAGATTGTGGAATGCTCTTCCCCAAGACATCCGTCAAGCATTCTCCCTTCTCTCCTTCAAAAACCTCTTAAAAACACATTTTCTTCTCTGAATATTACTCTTCAGTTCTCAGTCTGTAAATTGTATCCTGTTATGGACGTTCATATAAATTCTCTCTGCATCTCTAGGCTAATTTTGTAAGTGGGCTCTGTATAGGTGTGTGTTATGTGTTGGTATGTGCATCTCTAATCTAGCTTCGTGAGCGACCTCTGTATATTTCTTTCAGCTCTTGATATGTGTTCTGTCCTTTGATATTGATATTTATGTGTATTCCTTAAATCTGACTTGTAAAGCGACCTTGGGTGTTGGAAAGGCGCTATATAAATAAAAGTTATTATTATTATTATTATTATTATTATTATTATTATTAAGGATTTGTGATTCCTCTCAATTTCTCTTTCAGTCATGCAATGGAGAACTTGGCAGAAGACGCCGATCTGCAGATTTCTACGACTCGGCTGCTATTACCATGGGATTTTGATTTGTTTGATTGAAACTTGTGATGTAACAGGGCTATAATTTCCTCTTTCTCTTTGTTCTATGTTTAATCAAAGTATTGCTATGGCTTAAAATGAATCATTAAACTAATTAAAAAATCTAAAGTTCAAAATCAATTCAAATTCAAAATCAAAATTAAGCTGCAGTTATAATTCCATTGCAGGTGATTGTACTCATCTGTACTGCTGTACTCATTGTTCTGTCTAATCAGTAGTAATTAATAATACATCAGTAATAATAAATGATAAATTCTTATTCTTATTCTTCTTCTTCATTATTATTATTATTATTATTATTATTATTATTATTATTATTATTATTATTATTATACCTTAAGTAGCAAAATTAATTGAATTTATGATTTTGTCCTTACTAATAAAAATGATATTTAAAAAAAAAAGTAGTAGCATTTGTGAAGCAAACAAAAGACAACATTTGGGTGAACACAGTTGTATTAAAAAAAAAAAAACAACATTGCAAAAAAAAATTAACATTAAAAAATGTGCACTTATGCAAACAAGCATAAGTATGACAACATTAAAACAGGGCTCATATATATTTAAATTGAAATTAACTATTTAAATCATTGCGAAAAAGATTTTAGAAGAATAAAATTATTCTATTACACAGCAGCATTAACCAGAATGAAAAACATTTTCCAAAAAAAAAAAAAGACTTTAAAATGAGAGTACTCATTTCAGAAGTGTTCCAGGCCACTGGAGCTATTTTGCAATTTTAGCTATGTTGCTAGCTACCTAAATAATTTTTAATATAATCTTCTAGTTTTATGACTGTTAAACAGAAAATCTGTTTAGTTTTCATTTCTAGTAATGCTCCCTTAAAGTTATTGGTCTTTTTGAGACTTGTCTTATGTGTGTGTAATGAGGATATTATACTGAAATTGCACGCATTGGTATTCAGACCTCAGACATTACTACTGACTTAAGCACTATTCAGCTGTGCAAGGCAAAGTTTGAGTAAAACAGAGGCATATCTCAGTTACACAATTGGTCTTAAGCCTGTTTTTCTTCCAGTTGAGGAAAAATTGTGGCCCAATGCATCTTGTCCCACCAGACCACTTTTGTTCAACCCTGGCAGATGGGTTGTCCTCAGTTAGACTATCCATAGATAGGCCCACACAGAGGAGGTTCTGTCCAAGGCCAGAGCCAGAGCCAGTCAGCTTTGATGGTTAGTGTATTTGTCAATCACAATGTTGTGTTCTCTCTTACACCCAGGGGCTACACACAGGCCTGGGTTCTTGAGTCCCCACACATAGTGGTTAGAAGTTACTATTTTACTCCTATGGGACACTGGTCTTAAGCAGACCCCTTTGTCAGAAAATCTTGCATCTCCAGCAAATTGATATTCCTCCATTTATGGCATTTGGGATCCAGAAGTAGGCTGATAACCCACTTCTGAAGGCCAGGAGTTCTAGCAGACATAGTGGGATTACCGATGAGGCAGCCATTTTCAATCCAGACATCCTCATAGTTGAATACCTGTCTTAGGCAAACCTCAAAAAGCAGCTTTGTTCCAGGGTGATAGGGACACGAAAGTAGGTGTCGCTCAGGTTCATGGATGTGAACCCAGCCCTGCGGTTGCATGGTAAGAATTTCATCCTGTGGAAGTATATTGAGTAGGACACTAGTTTGAACCTTCAAGTCTACCTTTTGATCCTACCTATGAAAAGACAGAACTTTTGAACAGTTTAGGACCTGCCCCACAAGATGGACAGGAGGCACAGGGACCTGAGAGCAGAGAGGGGGATCATGTGTAAACATGGCATTCAGAGACATGCTAGCATGCAGTCCTCCCATGAGCTAACTGCACACTGTCAGTACTATCATGATCTTTTGTTATTATAAAAATATTATATTATATTATATAAGTGTATAAGTATATAAGTATATAATGTCTGTAGTTCATTATAATGGCCGGTTTAATCCTCCTGGATTGCACACTTTACTTCGTCTTTCTTGTAAGACTCATAATAAACACACAGTGTAGGCAGCAACTCAAAAAAGATAAAATCTAAAGCATCCATGATTCCGTGATTGATAGAATTGTGGATTTAAACACTTGTTACATTGAAGTAAGCACTGTGCATAAACCAATTTGATGGAGAATTGCCCCATATCCTGGCCTACATGTCCCACCACTAGAATTGAAGTGTTGTTCTACTGTACAGAAACCACACAGTTAAAATTATCTTCGCTGAAAGCTAAGCAACAATGCATAAAACACACAACCTCAAATGCCCAGAAAAACAGCTCAAGCCTGAGAGTGGATAAAGGTGAGTAATACATGGCAGCATGGACAAAATTATATAATAATAATTGTAATAAAGGAAGAATTAGCACTTAACAAAGAGGGAACTCCTCCATCTTGTAGTATTGCCTCTATATTTCTTCTTCTCTTGAAGTCTTCTTTGAATAATGGATTGGGATACCTTCAGCCCAGAAACACCTGCCAGTCACATGTTCCAATATTTTTGATCATTTGAAACAAACAAAAGGTGACATGTGCTAAGTTGTTTAACACATCTAGATATAAATATCAGAAAATAAAAACTGAAATTCTGATCATCTCATGTTCATCATGTTCATCTTTTAATCCCTAATGTTTTCAGTGTATACCAAAAAACAAAATTCAATTCACTTTTATTTGTATAGCACTTTTACCAGTGGCCACAGTGCTGAAACCCCTGATGAACCTCCGACAGAAGCTGGCAAAGCCTAGAAAGCTTTGTATTTTTTTGGTTGTTTTGGGCTGGGCCCATGATGTGACGGCATCCACTTTGCTTTGGTCCATCTCTTTACTCCTATCTCATCCAGGATGTGTCCTAGGAACTTGACTTTTTTGTGAAATTCAATCTTTTCAACCTTTTAAAGGTCATTTTCAAGACGTTTTCTCAACACTGACTGTACCTGTAGTATGTGTTCGCTCTCATACTGGGAGGAGATCGATATATCTTTGATATAAATTATGATGCAGGAATTCAGACACTCTCAGAGGACCTCATTGATGAAGGCCTATAACATAGAAGGTGCACTGATCAGCCCATAAGGCATTACCTGGTACTCATAATGGCCCAGCTACAGTTTCTCTATACCTTTATGCTGTCTTAAAGATTAGCCTGTTTATCATCTTTAAGGGAAGTGGTAGCTCAGTGGTTAAGCTGTTGGACTTCTGATCGGAAGGTTGAGAGTTTGAATCCCAGCATCACCAAGCTGCCACTGCTGGGCCCTTGTGTAAGGCCCTTAACCCTCAACTGCTCATTTATATAAATGAGATAATTGTAAGTTGCTGTGGATAAGGGTGACTGCCAAATGCCGTAAATATAAATCATCTTTACTTTGTTCTCTGAACCCAAATACAAACCCTATAAATGAAGAGTAGATTTTGGTTCAATTTGACTAGTCAGGAAAAGAAACTTCTTTGCTATAAGATGTAGACACGATTAAAGCCTCATATTTAGATTTCACACCCCAGGTGAGTGAGATAAGATAGTATGCACTATCAAAATGCGGGCCATGGATCAGAGAATTTAAAAAAGAAATCAGCAGATCATTTTGGAAAACTATAGATATCACAATCAGTTTTCACCAGCTGATTTCTGAAATTCTTACAAGTAATTTTTTAATTGCATTTATTTATGCAAATCAGGTCACGGACCTGGCGGGACTTCTGTTTGTTTCTGTTTGTTCCCTCACGTTTTCCCATTTTTATCTCTCCCTCATGTTTGTGTTTTCTCTCTCTTGTATCTGTTTGTGTGTGTGTGTGTGTGTGTGTGTCTGGGTGTAGCACTCCACTTCGCACTGCTCGGGATTGAATCAGTGAACGCACCTGATTCTCATCTTCAACAATCTTCAGTGTATATAAACAAAATCAAACAATAATCAACATTTGGGGAAATTCCTTTGTAATTTCATGTTTCTAACAAATGTAAGACCTAAAACCTGAGAGTTTTGGTTCTGAAAAAAAAATTATATTGAGAAAAACACAAACTGGCGTATGCATATATCAGGAAACGAGCTTTTCATGTATATTTGACATGATGTGATTGTGAAGTGGGCAGAGCTTAAAGTCTTCTTCAAAGTTGTTAAGTTTCGGGTTAACGCAGTTGTCAGGAGTAGACATAAACAGTGAAATAAATATTTTTGAGTTTGAGTTTTGATATTTTTATTGCTATAATCTAATAGAAAAACATGCAATTTATTTAATTTTGATGCAATTTATCCAAAAATCTGAAAGATTATAGACCAAGTTTTCAAAAAAATGAGCAACCTTGTCGTTTTTACGTATCTACATATCGTTTCTATGTATCTGCCATGACTTAATGCCTCATACCCAGCTGTATTTACACACTGCAGATAAGCAGATAAGTGTAAGATAGGATCATCTTACAAAAATCACAAGAGGCAAATGAAATTCTATATGATTTCCACATTTAACAAGCCATTTTGTTTTTGTTTCTGTCTCAGCACATGGATCTTCTACATCACCCTCTAAAGTTCCAGATAAACTAGTTTTCTCAAATGACCCATGACTTTTCCACACTGATGTATATCAAGGTACAACATGTACTCATGTTCAATTTCATGACTAAGCAGAAATAACCCCAACAATGAAAATGAAAATGGTTGATACAGTAGCATTCTTTTTGTTTTTATTTTCATCTGGTCAGTCAACATGCCTGTCATGCTACAGTACTGTATTCTGAAGCCTCACCCTGTTCCCATCAATCAAATAAGATATGGAATGGTAAATCATGCTGGTTACTGTAAAGACTATTACAAAACACCAAGCTTCCTTCCAAAAACTGTTTTGGAACCCAAAATCTTTTTTTTTAACCCAATTTTTTATTTTTTTTTAACCCAAAATCATTCACATTTCCACTTAAACCAAACATTTTACTCAGACTGCACACACAATCAAGCAAACACACACACACACACAAACGCATTCAGTCACTCACGCAGAATGTCTACTACACACCCTCAGGATCAATTCAGAAGCCTACACCAAAAGCTGTAGTGCAGTGATTCAGGAATAACTTGCCAAAGCAAGGTAAATATAGATGCATTGAATTCTAAAACCATACAACAGCATGTTTAATGTGGATATAATGTGGAGTTATCCAGTTACACAAAAATACAGCAAGAAAATGTTTCAAAATTTTTATTTCCAAAAACATAACACAAAAATATAGTCAAGTGTATAATAAATGTACAGGTAACTACAACAAATGCAAATCAATGGACAATCCAGTAAACTATAGCATCGATCATTTCAAAAAAGGGAATACAGCAACACGTAGACTATAGTACATTAATGAGAACAATCTTTTGAGAACAGAATTACAGCTTATGGATGGATTTTAGTGTGCATGAAATTGAGAAAAACTATAAATTCAGGTCGGTTCTGTTTATAAGTACACACAAAAGAAGCTGTGTACACGTCTGAGGATGACCGCAGCAAAGTAAATACTCGCTGAAATGATGTAAGGTGTTACTTTTCTATCTTTTTTTGTTGTTGTTAATTGTTAATTATTTAATTATTTTCTTTTTTTAATATATACTTTTTTATAATGATCCAGACTTCTTTGAATAGAGGCCATTGAGGAAAATTATAATATGTACAAATTGTCATCTGATTCGGATCTACGTACTAACTATTACACAGTTAACCATAAATAATTGTTCAATATTAAACAAGAAATGAGCACAATTTTGCATGTTGTGTAAATCTGAAGGTTTAAAGTAGTTGTGTAACTGCAATTGTAACCAGGAAGCTAATATAAAAAAAGAAGAAGAAGATGATGATGATAAATGCTCTGTCCGTCTCATTGAATAATTTTTTTTAATAAAAACATTACCTGAGGATATTGAATGAAAACCTGAATGTGAATACAATCTGAATATGTGTGATTGGAAAAAAAAAAACTAAATATTCAATTCAATTTACTTTGCGTAGTTGTTTAAAAATAGACATAGCAGCAATACAGAAATTCAGGTCTTGATTTACATTGAATAAAAAAACCTGAGAAGGTTCCTGGGGGTTTGAGGGCTTCACCAAATGCCACAGGTTTCACTGTAGTTACTGAATAATACACTTTTAAGGTAAATAACTGACTGAGAGTATATGATAGAAATTTGACATTGCTGAGATTTCGTTTGTAGTCATCTTTTATTATTGAAGCATGTATGGAGTCCTTGTGATAGCACTATGAATAAGGAAAAAAAATCTATGATCCACAACTGAACTAACATAAGAATTTACATAAATATGTAAATGAGGTCATGTGCAAAGAATGTAAAGAAAACATCAATTAAATAGGTTTTGGGGCTTCTGCAATTTTAATACCTGCCGTTCAGGCACATTAATCAGTTTTACACCACAGCATTGTTGAATTCAGAAGGCGTTGATTAATTTTCTATAAAAGTATGGCTAAAAACTGTGTAAATATTCATATGTTGAAGTTTTCTGTAAGGAGATATTTATGGAACATTTATGGAAGGAGACATTAGCATTTATGGAAGGAGTCTCCACTGTCAGCATTTTCTAAGTCAGATGTAAAGTTAAGTTACTAAAAGTTCATATTATTTATATATTAGTTCAAAATATTAAAAAAAAAAAAAAAAAAACAGTCTGGTGGCCAAACAACTCTTTATAGCTCCTATAATGTGATGTTGAATGACATTAAATGTAAATATAAATGGATAAAAAGTATGTGTGGTGACAACTATCAGGGTGATGTGATTCAGGGTGAGACTACTATCACCACCCTGAAGTAATTATTTTAATTCTTACGTAAATGTCATTCCTGATGTGACTTTCAGGCTGCAGTGAATCACACTGCAGGTGACTAATTAATCTATTTGTATTCGACTCCACCCTGTACTTTACACCTACATCTCTGTTGTTGTTTTTTTTTGCATGGGTTAGCACGTTTTTACACACTCAAATCTTTAGAAAATCGGGACCTTGATGATTTCAGAGTTGAAGTTGACCATGTAAAATGAGCTACTCATCTTTCTGTTTTCATGTTGCCTGGCTTTATGAATTAGCTAGACCAATGAGACAATAGCCAGGAGAATGTTCACAAGCCAGTGCCCTTGTTTTCATAATGCCTTTGTCGACATGCCTTTGTCAGTGTCAGACATTGTGAGAGAACATTCCAGCACGTTAGATATTTCAAATTCTGTTTCCAACATATTAATATTCATGTCAGATTTTTTTCCTCTTGCACAGATATACTAGCATTAAGATTAATATGATATGACACTCACATCAATTGGGTTTTGAAGATAATACTAAATCAGGTTTAACATGAATTGAAACAGCAGAGCATGTATTGAATTGTAGGATAAAATCTGCTAAAATATATTTTAAAATTGCTCTTACTCTTCAGTGCTTTATTCTGTATATATTTTGGGCTTTATTTTATATATAGTCCTATATATGTTGTGAGTTCTGGGTTTCACCTGTGAAGTCTGCATTTGTTGTTAAAAAGGATAAACCTACATGGAGACCAGAGAGCTGTCTAGGGGAGAAAAGCAAGCTATTTTGAAGCTGGGAAAAGAGGCAAAATCGATCAGAGCCATTGCACAAACATTGGGTATAGCCAATACAACAATTTGGAATGTCCTGAAAAAGAAAGAAACCACTGGTATACTGACATCCAAACATTGAATAGGTCAGCCAAAGAAAACAACAGCAGCTGATGACAGAAACATTGTGAGAGCTGTAAAGAAAAAACAACAGTCAGTGACATCACCAACAACCTCCACACGGCAGGTATCGCAATCCACCATTGGAAGAAGACTTTGAGAGCAGAAATATAGAGGCCATACCACAAGCAAACCACTCATCGGCAGTAAGAATCGAAAGCCAGATTGGAATTTGAAAAGAAATACAGAGATGAGCCACGTTCTGGAACCAAGATTAACCTCTACCAAAATGATGTAAAGGCCAAAGTCTAGAGAAAGAAAGGATCTGCTCATGATCCAAAACATACAAGCTCATTGGTCAAGCACGGTGGAGGTAGTGTCATGGCTTGGGCTTGACTGCTTCTGGAACGGGCTCACTAATCTAATGCATCCAAATTAAATCAGGAGGGACTTTATCATGCAGCAAGACAGTGATCCAAAACACACGGCCAACTCAACAAAGAACTTCATCACAAGAAAAAAGTGGAAGGTTTTAGACTAGCCAAGTCACTCACCAGGCCTTAACCCAATTAAGCAGCATTTCACCTCCTGAAGTGAGAAACCCCCCAAAACAAACAATAACTGAAAGAAACTGTGCTACAAGAATACAACAGTTTGGTGATATCACTGGATTGCTGACTTGATACAGTTATTGTAAGCAAGGGATATGCAACCAAATATTAAGTGTTATTTACTTTAATATACACTAAGACAATCTGTGTACTTTTGCTCACCTAAAAACTGGGTGGTCTGCCATCAGAGGTGCCATGTTCTAAGTTTAACACATCTAGATGTAAATATCAGGAAATGAAAGTTGAAACTCTGATCTGTCGTCTCATTTTCATCTTTTGATCTCAAACCCAAATGTTTCAGTGTATAGCAAATACAAAAGAACTGGCCTTGCCGTTCCAATACTTTTGGAGGGAACTGTATACTGTACTACTAGTACCTGGTCAAAATTTGTGCATTTTGTATTTTCATTCATTTTTCCATCCTCATTTTACACTGCGCTATTTATGAAGGGTTTTAAATATATTTTTTTTAAATTCTGACCTGACTGATGACTTTTTTTACGATGACTTAGAAGCATTTTCATTACTGAATTCTAGCACTCATTAAAAAAATAAAATACAATAAAAAAAATAAATCTCCTGGGGCCTCATTTATAAAACTTGCATGGAACTTGTGTGTGTACAAAAAAAAAAAAAATCAGATTCACACCTGCACTCAAGTTTGTAGGTGATGTCACTGGCTGTTGCTGCTGTAAATAGGACAACCACATGCTCTAAAGAAACAACAGTACATATGACAGTAGTCTATATATCTGTAATGAAAATTCTTCCATTTACAGTTACCCCATGCCTAAAATACATAAGCTACCTTATATCTCTATGCAACCGGTTTATTAAAGAAAACAGTGCATCACAGCCGCACCTGACAATCCCACTTCTCACCACCAGAGGACACTATGTGCATAATATTAGTACAGTTAGTAAACATATTACTACAGTTAATAAACACTTTGCCCTCCTCCCCCAACTACCCATCACTACAGACCCAAATGTCCAGGGGGTGGAGTCAGACCTGATCTAGCTCCTCCTACCTGTGTGGAGGAAAACCAAAAATCCAGTGTAACATACTTTTTCCCACATACTTCTTTTCTATTTTAATAGCCTGAGCTATACAGGGCACCATAGCCTATTTAATAGCCGAGTATGCTGGTAAGGCCATAAAGTGGCGTAGATTAACAGTTTTACGCACTGCCATTTTCCACTCTGTCAAACATTTACAGTATAATGACAGGCCAAAACTCCATCCTTCCTACAAAAATGTATCAAGTACAAAACAGTGGCTGCTTCTAAAGAGAGTTTTGAATGAGCAGAAGATACAGATAACGTTAAGTCTCTCCGCTGAGGTTATAGCAAGACAAGGGTGGTCTGACAAAACTAAAATAAAATTGAATTTATAATTCAGTTTGAATTCATAGTGAGTTTAACTAAATTAAATGCAAATTAAGAAAACATCAACCTGATCTGATCTCAGCCCTGGAGCCCCGGAGCCATATTCATGAAGGAACAAATATTCTCATTTCTTTCCTCCTTACCAATTTTACCTACAACAAATATCGTAATACTACCCGTAGTATCTCGAGAACAAACTTCAGAAAGCCTACTGAATGCAGTTCTCACTATCAACACTAGATGGAGGCTTATTTCAATTTATTATAAGCACCAGTGTAAATATACAGTAGTCTGTTGTTCAAATTTTGTTTGTATGCACTAAGATCTCTTCAAATGATTTATCCGGTGTCCTGGATGTGCCTAAGTAGAGCAAATTCTAATTTTCTGGCTGATGTCTTGAGGTGCATTTCTAGGTAATCCTCCTTCCTCATGATGCCATCTATTTTCTGGAGTGCACCAGTTCCTTTTCCAGCAAAACAACTTCACAACATGATGCTGCCACCACCATGCTTCACAGATGGGTTCTTGAGATCGATGATTAAAAGCCTCAGCCTTTTTCTTCCATACTTAGCGCTACTCATTATGGAAAGCAGTTCAAAATTTTGTTGCATCTGACCAGAGGACAGTCCTCCAAATGGCTAGGTCTTCATTCACCTGCAAACTTCCATCTGGCTTTTTTATGATGGTCTTGGAGTAGGGGCTTCTTCCTTGCGCAATACACTTTCAGGCCAGGGTGATGTACCTCTGTACCTGATGAATTGATGCCTCCAACTCCTTCATCAGGTCCTTTGTTGTTGTCTTGGGGCTCAGTTGAACCTTTCGGACCAAAGTTCATTCATCCCTGGGAGTTTGTGCCTCCTTCCTGTCTGTCTGGTCCTTTTGTAAAGATGCTTGTGGTACCTTCAGTTGTTTGGAAATTGAGCTTAAGAGCAAACAGACTTGAGGTCCACATTTTTTATTTATTTTTTTTTTGCTGAGGTCTTGGTCGAGTTGTTTGTTGGTATCAAGGGCAAAAATGCACATTAATTACCGATTAACTTCTAATTATGACAGTTGTCCAATCAGAAGCTTCTAAAAGCGATTAAATCATTTTTGTAATCTTGCAGACTGTTTAAAGAGACAGTCAACTTGAAGTATGTAAACTTTTGACCCACTAGAATTTGGATATAGTGAATTAAAGCTAAACTAGATACTAGATAAACTAGAATACTCTCTGTATTCATTTGTTTTAAAATGACCTCTGATTTGAACAAAGTAGATCCCCTAATTGACTTGTATGTAAACTTTTGGCCTCAAATGTAAGTAATAAATAAGAAACTATTTGAAACTAATCCAGTTTGGTAGTAATGAGTACAATACCATTCCAGAACAGTAGCTGGCAGTAAAGCTTAAAGCATCACGCACAGGAGCTGATCCTCACAGTAGAGACATGCAGTCAGTCTGATCATTGCAAGTTTCAAGAAGGATCGGCTCGGGGCAGATGCAAAATGGAAATCATTGTGAAAGTAAAAGCTTTTTTTCTTGATCCAGTCCTGATGCATACCTCTAGTCTCAACCAGATGCCCTGCGAAATATTCTGACAAATAAATAAATAAATAGATAGATAGATAGATAGATAGATAGATCGATAGAGAGCCCTCCTGTTTTATATCTGTATTTGTATCTTTTTAGAATACATAATCTGTTCATTCTGAATTTGTCCTGAATGTATTCATCTTTGGTTACATCCATAATAGGATACATCCATACTGCTTTCGGAGCTGAAACTCACTTTTCCACTCCTTTCCAATTTAATAAGGCAAAACTTGTCAGGTCTGCAAGTATTTTTCTCATGAGTATAAAGTTAACTAGAGCTCAGAATCTAATCAAGGGTTCCCATGAAGATGAAAAAAAAATAATCCAAAAAACACACAACTGTGGGGCAGGGGTTGGGTGTGGGAGGGGGGATTTTATTTTGAAAGTGAAAATGGATATTCACTTGATGACCTGCTCCAAGCCCTTGTGAAAAGATTTACTCTGAAAATACGAAGGGCAGTGAATTCTTGAAGATATGGGAGAAATTAAAAAAGAAAGAGAGATGAAAACAAGAGAAGCCAAGTCCTTCTTTGACTGAATGAAATGTTTTCATGGAAAGCTGTCGACACAAGTACATGAATATATCTTTTCGAAAAGTAAGTGCTGGTAAACCTGGTCCATTTTACTTACAGGTGCTTAAAAAGTTTTATTACATATTATTATTATTATTATTATTATTATGGAAAATAATCATCCAGGCCAAACAGTAAGTCATAGACACATGATACTTGATCAGTAGCTCATACTGTTATGGATGCTACAGATAAAAAATGTTGACCATATACAATAAATGACCAATATTTTCTGATTGCACTGTTAGTTTTTTTTATGAAAGTTGGTAAATATAATTAACAGGACACTCTAAGGTGACAAAAAAAGAAATTCTAATTCAAAAACAGCTTATAACTACCCAGCAAACTCAACTGCCTCAACAGGCAATGAAACTTCAACAGCCAGTAATTACCTTTCTGAATGGGTGAGCAGGAAGAAATTTTGTAAGTGGAGGAAAAGGAATTTGTGATGTGATTGATTACCAAATTTAATTGTTTTAAAAAATTAAATTTTAAAAAATCTTGCCTCATGAGTTGAATTTGAGGAGGCTCAGCAAGTTTGGAGCATGTGTGTCATGTATGCATAAAGTAGTGCTTGGCCCCCGATGATTGCTCCTTGTGGTATTGATTTATTGTTACACAGAAGTGGAGAGTCCCCCATTAAGCAGCTGCATGTGCATTGTGCATAGGCTTTAATGCAATTCAGAATTCAAGAAAAAGAGTGCACATGGACACACCTCATACTCAAATCTGCCCCCTGAGCAACAAAGGGGATTTACTAAAGCCTCTTAAAGAGAAGAACAAAAGCCAAGGCACAATGCGGTCAACTGCTGATATTCATCTGATGTTGATCAAAGGTCGACAATCAGCTTAGAACACCATGCCCATCAGGATAGAAATGTTTCATCACAGGATAAAGGTGACCTCCCAGAAGAACTTTGGATTGATTTGTAGTGACCCTTCCCTCCAAAAGGATAGATGGAACCAAACCATGCTAGCAAAAATAAAACAAATTGAATGCTGTGTGTTAATTGTTGTGCATAGCTGTGGCAAGGTTAACTGAACACAATTTTAAGAAACTTTAATATAATAATGGTGTTATTTCTTCTTCAAATAGTGGAAACCGCTTCTGCAAATTTAATACCTGCCTTTCAGTAAGTACTGTTACACATTACATTATACATTTCCATCCGGAAGTTAATCTATTTGCAATTGATGCCCTGCATTTTTTTTTTTTCACTTTTAGGTGGAAATGCCTTAAATTTGTTAAGACAAAAACACAAAACAGACTGAATAAAAAGATTAGTCACGTGTCATTTCTTTCAAGGCATCAAGTTGCGCTTTGGGGTTCTGGTCAGGTTTAATTGAATTTATCTGAATATATTGAGTGGAGTAAATCAGGGAGGCTGTTCAGGGACCTGCAGAAACAGAAGCAGGAACCGTAGCAGGTTCTCCATGATGCAGGAAAAACTTACCAGCTGATTTCTTTATCAAACTGCACTAATGTACCTGAAAGAACTGATGCACTTTTAAAGTACATGGGGTCACACCAAATCTTGATTTATTTACTGTTAAGAAACATTTGATTTTTTTTAGTTTAGTGTTTTGTTTTTTTTTTTATAGTACTTTCTTTTTGTATAGTTAGAAATTTTTAAAGCCACTTCTGAATTTTTTGAATGGTAGAAACCAGATTCCAGCCAAACTTTATGTACATGTTAAATCATAGGTAATCTTTTGTTGGATCTAATTGTTGGTTTCCTGCGACTCTGGATAGAGGCTCTGGAGCATCTGGACAGTTTCAGCATGACATATATTTGCTCTCAGCTCTTTCTTTTGAATTTGAATTAACTGCAACTGACAAATAGGAGCTTGCTCTTTCTGGCAACAGACCCATCATGATGGTGGACATTTGTGAAACATGCCGAGAAGATGGATATGTACAACAGAGAGGCTGTTTAGCTTCAAGGAAATTTGGAATATGAAATATGAAAACTTAATACCACTTAAAAGGATATTTTACAACAAAATATGGTAAAAAATCGTAACCATCACTGAATATCATTATAGGACAATGATTGCAGATCCTTCAGGTCCACACCAACATGGTCTCACAGTTCAAAATTTAGAAGTATACCGAAATAAACCACAGTATTTTACAGTAACAGCACCATACCCAAGTTTAACATTGATTGTACATTGCTCTTATTCTTAAGTCTAAGTGTAGGAGTAAATATCCTGCTTTCTAAAGCCAAAATTTTACTATCAGAGGTTTTACAGCCACCAGCCCATGTTTAAAGGGTATACAGGTTTTGCTCCAACTTCATTTCTCATATGTTCATTGAAATATCTTTTCAGAATACCTGCAAATTTGGCATGAGTTTCACTTGTTTCACACATAAATAGCTCCCAATGACAAAACAGTTTTTTGCATTTCTTGGATACTGCAGCCACAAATGCCTACATCCTGCTGAACAGACTTTTATCACAACAACAGGAAACCCACAAAACGTTCACGGAGGAGCGACACAGCTCTGTGGTACACCACATTAGATCACTTCAAAGCAAGCCAGCTATCGTGAAATGATATCATGACCCAAGCCCAGATGGCAAAAAAGTTGCAGTAAGATCTATGAATTTGGTTTCACAAAAAGCTACTAAAAGAGAGAACATGAACATGAAAGAGAAAGCTTTACAAGAACATGAAACATGAATGCACAGACAGGAAAGACGTACACATATGCAGAGTTGAGGTCAGTGTGAAGGTCATCAGAGGAGATACATCTTAATGAGAGAGTTATCCCAAGGAGCCAATTTTTAAGGATAAAATCATGTATTACATTAAATAGCTATAAGCGTAGCAGATGAGTCTCAGCTCGGTCTGCTTATGGGAGCTTAAAAGTAGTATCGATGTTATATGTTGTGTTTGGTACCATCTGAACTGGACCTCTGACGTGGAGCAAAGCAACAGCACCTCTATGTCTGAAGCCATGGTTTCCTCTCAGAAAAGTCAGGTGAGGGGTGAGACCTTGCCCCTGGTGGAGAAGCTTAAGTATCTTGGGATCTTATTCAAAAAGACAGAGTGAGATTGACAAATGGATCAGGTCAGCAGTGTTACAGTCATTGTTCCAGTCTGTGGTGGTGAAGCAGGAGCTCATCCTGCAGATGAAGTTCTCTATTTACCGGTCTACATCCCCGCCCCTGGTCTATAGTTATGGTTTGGGCTCCTTAGTTCCATTGGAGGGAAGTCTTAATGTTACAGCATACAAAGACATTCTAGACAATTCTGTGCTTCCAACTTTGTGGCAACAGTTTGGGGAAGGCCCACATATGGGTGTGACGGTCAGCTGTCCACATACTTTTGCTCATATAGTGTATCTCACAGTTGGCTTGGGAACATCTGGGGATCCTGCAAGAGGAGCTAGAATCTGTGTCCAGAGATAGAGAAGTCTGTGCTGACCTTCTCAGCATGTTTCCACCATGACCAAGCCGAAAGAAAATGAATGAATGAATGAATGAATGAACGCAGTTCCTATAGTTATTTTAGTAAAACTGTTGACCCAAAATTATTGATTGCACTGTACTATGAAGTGATATTGGAGACCACTTACACTCACCCAGTTAATAGCAGAAAGCTTTCTTTTTGCTCTTTTATCATGGTTTATTATGTGATGTATGTGAACATATGTGCAGTGCAACAAGAAAATGTGGTGTACCATGCCTATTCAGCATCAGTGGAAAGTAGCAGAAGACATTCATAAAGAATTGGGAGACATCTGTAGTCTATAGCAAGCTGATGGATTCCGGTGAAATTTGACTCTAACTGTGATTCAGAAAACCAGACTGTCCTTTGTGAAGGTTATAAAGGCTTTTACTGTAATGACTCATCACCAGTACATGATGTTTTGCTAATAAACTCAATTGATTTGATTGAATTTGGAGTCAGGATTATAACCTGAGACTGAACGTGCAGAGGATCATCTGGTTTCCTTATTCATTTACTGAGAGATATTCAGACAGCAGAATAAATTAAAGGACTGTTAATGTTTATGTAATCTCTGTGTTGTACCTCAGGCATCTGGTAGTTGTGTATAGAAACTGTGAAGAAGTTCTTTTCAGATGTTCCTTTTTAAACCCATCTATATGAAATACGAACATGAGAATTATAGCATACTGGCTAACAGCTGCTCCCTAATGTGTGTGCATCCGGCCAGATGACAATATTATGCTCTTCAGTCCCCAATTGTTTGATGTACTTGACAGTTCCCAGGAGTGGTGTGTGTTAAACTGACGTCTCAATTTGGAACAGTTTCACTGCGGAACTTAAGAGAGACTTCAGACCCATCATAGTTCCCATTTACTGTTTGATGCACAAAAATGGAAGAAAAACTTATAACCATGGTTTCATCTTGTCCTGTCATACACGGCCTCAGATTAAATGTGTACATTATGACAAGCAATAAAGCTTTGAAGGAAGGAGCAGAGATCATTGGTCGCTACCTAGCTAATAAACTTAGCTTGCTTTGCTAATATGCCAACAAAGCTAATAGAAATACAAAAGTGATGTGTATAAATTATATAGTGGGTTGTAGGCTATATATTTTGGCTCAGATTTCTCATCAGGACTAAGGAAGGGGAAAAAACGCTGGACAGAACATGCCCACAGGTGACAAATTAACAATTGCTACATAGCCACAACTACAAGAGACACAAGTAACTTGTGCCTTGCTAGCATACTCGTAGGATTAGCAGAACTTTTACTAAATATTACAGTTCTAGGAATGTTCAATCTGTCAAGTTCTGAGGACTTATTTTCATCATGTTTCTATAATGTTAGTTTTCGTCTAACTGCTAACCATTATTATAGTAGATGTTTTTAGAACAAGAACGTTATTTTTGGAACCTTTCATCCATACCTTCTTCGGGTCCCTGGAGGACTAGTGGTTAGGCCTCGGTGCTCTCACTGCCGTGGCGAGGGTTCAATACCTGGGCTGGGGAACCGACCCCAGTTGCTGGGGTTGCACAAGGCAGTATAGTCCCAGTGCTGGTCCCAAGCCTGGATAAAATTGGGGAGGGTTGCGTCAGGAATGGCATCTAATATGCGGATCAATGATCTGCTGTGGTGACCCCGAATGGGAGCAGCTGAAAGAACAACAACATCCATTCCTTCTTCATTGTTCCTCTTTTGGCTGCTCCTGTTAGGGGTTGCCACTGTGGATCATTGGTCTGCATATTTGATTTGGCACAGTTTTTATATCGGATGCCCTTCCTGATGGACCCTCCCCAATTTTATCTGGGCTTGGGACCGGCACTGAGAGCGCACTGTTGCACATAACCCCAGTGGCTGGGGTTGGTTCCCCACCAGGAATCGAACCAGGGCAATGGCACTGAGAGCACTGTGGCCTAACCACTGGTCCTCCAGGGACCTACCATACCTTCTTCATTAATTCTTGCGTATGTTTCTACATTTCGAGCTCAGCTTTCAACCAAGCTATATACTTCTGCACCCCAATTTTCAAATGTTTACATGTCTCTTTTAAAATTGATCAAATGTATGTGTTAACTACATAACAAATGCTGTATTAAATTTATATTAAATTAAAAAGCCTAGGATGATGAAACAGACCAAACAATGCCGATCAGTTGTGATCGCATGAGGCAACAAAATATTTCCCTGTCCATTCAAAAAAAGTCACATGCCCTTCCAATGTATTGAACAAGCTTGGAAGAGATGAAAAATTCATACTAATGGTTCATATGATCCGTCATCCCCCCTCCGGATGATGCTTGTGAATTAATTATACATGCAAAGTTTTTTTTTTTTTTTTGAATGTAGAGCAGTCTTCTCCGCCTACAGCAAGTTATCCACAATCTTTAGTAACAGCATGAAAACAAATTAACAGGGAAATTATCAAGTTATCAAATGTAAAAACTGTACATCTGTAACAAGTGAAATTCATTCATCAGCTACACGATAAAATTTTAAAGACATTCAAACTGGTCAGTGCTGGCCAAAGAGGGAAAATAAGCAGACATATACTGACAAAATAAGCAGACATATACCCATATTATGGATGCTATATCTCCCCATTGGAATGAAAGTAGTTAAGCTAATAAAACATTTAAAATGTTCCTTTTAACTATAGCATTAAATTGGAGTGAATGAAAGTTCGCCTGCATGATTGACTGTTATCAAACAAGTGTTTAAGTCTAAGCCAGGGTGAAATTATGCCATTGAAAAAAATAGTCTTTAATCACAGGAATACATCAGACAGACAGGTTTTAACACATGGCAGCCAGAGGCAATTGGATGTCTTTTTATTTAGGATTTACTCAGAATAAAGTCAATGCCTAGAACTAAGAAAAAAGGGGGAAAAAGGTAATGAGGAAGCTATGAACGCTGCAAAACACTGAATCTAGAAAACATGCAGGAATATAGATAATTATACATAAAGGCACAGAGTGGGATTACAAAAGAACAATGTAGACATGATATCTGGGATCTTCAGGGTCCAGGGTGGAGCTGGAATGGAGCAGGATCGCTTTGTGATTGTGGTATTTTCTGGAACTCAGCCAGTGTTTTTAGAAATATGATTACGGATTTGCTCCAGTTCACTTTGTCTGAGGTTTTTGTGCAATACACCAACCACCAGTCTCAGGTTTTTGAACCTTGGATGGCTGGGTTTCATGAAGGGTCAGAAAGACTGAGGGACAGAAGTAGTGCAAAAAAATGGCAACTTGAACTTCAGTGACTGGGAAATGCATAAAACGTAGTTAGTGTTTAGTTTAATAAGGCTGTTGCTCATCACACAACCTGTGGTTAGCACACGCCTACTACACTACATGAGCTATGTGAAGAGCAAAGTGAGGTGTAGAAGCTGTTGTGAAGTGGCCTTACTGTGTGATCATGTTAAAGTGCATTTCAACATATTATGCCCCAAAACTGCATGTGAACTCAGTTGATGTGGCATCATGTGAACAATGTGTGAAAAATAAATGAATCATATGAAAAAATCACATGTGAAAATAAATGAAAAATCACATGTGAAAATAAATGAATCATATGAAAAAACATGAGAAATGAATGAATCAAGTGTAATAAATCAATCACATAAGAACTGAATTAATCATGTAAAAATTAAGTAAAAATGAATGAATCATGTGTAAAAATCACTTAAGAAATGAATGAATCATGTGTAAAAATCATGTAAGAAATCAGTGAATCGTGTGTAAAAATCACGTAAGAAATGAATGAATCGTGTAAAAATTATGTAAGAAATGAATGAATTGTGTATAAAAATCACATAAGAAATGAATTAATCGTGTAAAAATCATGTCAGAAATGAATTAATCGTGTAAAAATCATGTAAGAAATCAGTGAATCGTGTAAAAATCACGTAAGAAATGAATGAATCGTGTAAAAATCATGTAAGAAATGAATGAATCATGTGTAAAAATCACATAAATGAATTAATTGTGTAAAAATTATGTAAAAATGAATGAATCAGGTGTAAAAATCACGTAAGAAATGAATGAATCATGTTTAAAAATCACATAAGAAATGAATGAATCGTGTAAAAATCATGTAAGAAATGAATGAATCGTGTAAAAATCACATAAATGAATTAATTGTGTAAAAATTATGTAAAAATGAATGAATCAGGTGTAAAAATCACATAATAAATGAATTAATTGTGTAAAAATTATGTAAAAATGAATGAATCAGGTGTAAAAATCACATAATAAATGAATTAATCGTGTAAAAATTATGTAAAAATGAATGAATCATGTGTAAAAATCACTTAAGAAATGAATGAATTGTGCAAGTATTGTGATATGATATTTTTATCATATCACCCACCCCTAGTCAGAACTTGCAGACTCTTAGCATATGTTTTATTCTGGGATACTCAGTCGGACTCCCCTGTAGGTCTCTCTTCCCATGAGCTGTAAGAACACAGTGGTTCTCTCGACTTTATCACCACAGTAAAGTGAGCGCTGGAATGGAAACCTGTTTAAAGCCTCTGGGTGGGAGAGAGGACAGACGCTGTTCTAACCTCATTACACTGTCTCTATGCCCACAGCTCCATTCCTAACATAAATTCACTCGCTTCATCAATGCAGTCCTGTAAAATGACACCCCAAGGTCAACCAAGGACAATCCGTAGGCATATAGAGATATTACAAATGACTGGGAAATGGTTGAAAGAAGAAACCAGGGCCATTAATGATGTCTGTGTAAGCCTACTAACTACACTGGAACTGTCCACTTAGTATAAAGAGTAACTTCCTATAGATAATAGAATAAAATGAATCCCTTTGATTTTGTCAGGGTTGCATGTTATGTAAGAAATAAACCACTGTACAGTGCCAATATTTACAGATTTGTGTGCAAACTTGAAAATACCTGCAATAAAACGAGCAAGCTGATTTCCTAACATGGGCTACGATAGAAAAAAAAAGTGTTGTCCAGTTTTGTGTTTCCCTTAAACAATAGGGGTGAGTGGGGTCCGTTGTAACACTATCAGCTGGTCCAATTGATTCTACTTGCAAAATTGCAAAACAACTTTATGCCAACTCTGAGAACTTTAAGTCAAAAGTCAGATTTTGCCTGAGAGTATGAAAAAATTATTTTCTTATAATCAAATAATCAAAAAAATCATCAAAAAAAATCATAATAAGCAAAGCATGTGTAGGAGAAATTCTAGAAAATAGGCATATGAACGTACTAGAAAACTGGCATTTATTGACACTGATAAATCTTCATACAAATTCTAAATCAGGAATAGGAAAATAATCAACTTCAGGAATGTTTTTATATATATTTATTATACAATATGTTAAAATTTGCTGTATGTAGTATTTCTACCGCAATATGCTTCTGTTGTGTAACAGCAGCCTGGTTCAGGGTAGGTGGGAGGAAGGAGTCGCCTGTGAAAAAAAAAAAAAAAAACGCTGTATTCAGTTGTTCGACCTGTTCTGAGGCTGATTCCTGGAAAGACCTCAATGAAGCAACTATGCCGCCGCCTCAGGCTCCCACGTGCTTGCATGGCTCACTGAGTTGTCGAGTGGCCTGTACCATTCTAATACACACACAGCATGCTACAACCTATCCTTCAGTCCTTCAGCCTGGGAACAGCAGTGTAAATCTGTTTACTGAGTGCATGCCTAATACACCGCATCGCTATGCTGCAATTTAAATTCTTTCCCGTCCGAGAGATCTGTCAATTACAAACAATAAAAAAAAAAAATAAATCATCAGGGGAGGGAAGGAGGAAAGATTACACTGGGAAACGCCTGATCTCTTGGCTTTTTATATAAGCATACTTATAAGGGGCTTATTTGGATGCTCGTAACTTTAGTACAACACTTATTACAACATTTTGCACCACAGCACAGTTTTAAAAAGCTTGGAATGATTGACATTTGTGTAAGTGTTTTTTAACTCTCAGATATTAACTGTCTCTCTGGAAGCTCCGCCCCCTTTCCCCTATCTCACATTAGATTAGTAACGTTTCAGCCGGTGCTCTCGTCTCGACTCAATTTTTTACTTGAAATACAGTATGCGCTATGAAATATGAAGCACCACCCTTGCTTTCTGTCACTGTAAATGGAGGAAGTTTTAAGTTCAAATCTTTTTTTTTAAGTCAAAATTTTGAAAATATAAAATTTTTTATGCTTTCAAAATTTTGACTTAAAAAAAAAGAACACTTTATGAATAATTTTAATGTTAATGATCATTAGAAAGCGATTAAAATTGCTGTTTGCTCTCCTGCACTGGTCAGTGCAGATGCACTCAAAAAGTGTGGTCAAGCCAGTCATGGTAGAAACTGGATTGTGCGTGTATACAGGGTTTTATGGTAACCACCAGTCACTTTCTTATTATTTGCTGTACCTAATGTTTTTCCTAGAATAAGAAGAAACAAAGTGTGCATGTAAACTTTTCTCATCTCGTCTACATCTTAACTAAAACAGAAGAGTGGCAGCTTTTTAAGCACCTGGTGGTTACCATGCATGAATTTCATGTGTGTGAACGTAGATGAAATGGCCTGGTGTATTTATCACCAGCACGTACACGTGACTATTCTACAGAGGAAACGAACCAATCACTTGATGGTTTTTGATACAGCAACCATGAAAGGTCACTGAACTACTGAACTAAAAGGTCCACACAGGGCAGGGCTTTGGTAGTACTTGATTTTTTCCAAGTACTTAACGAGTATCACAGCCATTTACTATGTTGCGTAAGCAAAAAAAAAAAAAATGTAAACCGCTCTGAATCTGAGACTTTAAAAGCCGTCGGTACACAATGACATCTATTGTTTGTTTTGTTTATTTATTTCTTTTTTTAAGCTAGCAAAATTATTGACACCCCACCTCAATGCTGACCCAGTGCTGTTCAGTAACTCTTAGGGGTTCTGATAATTTTGTATCCAGTGCTTTTTTTTTGTTGTTGTTGTTTTTTTAAGTTAGCAAAAATATTGGCACTCCAATTCAATGCTGACTCTCTGTAAATAGAAATTTTTAGGGGTGACAATAATTTTAAATACACAGGGGGCTATTCTTTACTATATAAATGTATAACAAGCCATTGAAAAGGGCCGAAGCATGACATGTTTGAGTCCGGGGTGTTTTTAATTAGCTCCGCCATTTTCTTCAGCCGTGTAAGGAATTATCTAGTTATGGATTGTGTCACTTTTAAATTAAAGCCTAATAAAAAGAATGTGGTAAACGAGTGGAATTAAGTGCTTCGTAACAAACATTTATTGTTTACACATGACCTACATGTGCAGCCATTAAATTTTGGAAATGTTTTATTGCCTGCATTCTTCACTTTCAATTACAAGAAGATGTGTGGAGCAGCTTTATTACTTCAAGTAATTCAGCAAAGAACACACGTTTTTGGAGTGAAACAAATCTGTTCTCTCTGAAACACCTTTGTTCCAGATATTTAGTTCAGTTCAATGACTTCTCTAAAGTATAACCAAACAGGACACAGAACCTTTGTTCTGGTGCCACACGTCATTTTTTCCGTGTTAAATATGGTGTAGTGTATGTCGCGCTCACTCGCAGTGCTGGGAGGTTTTTCTTTAACACAACACTGCCGTGTTTACACTGTACGATCATCTGCCAGACTGAAATGCAACCTGTGTTAGCCCTCGGTGACATCATTCGATTAGTTGCTATAGATATCAAAATGAGATCATCCATAACCCCTGTACTGGGACACTGGGACACTGGGACGCTGGAACACGGGAGGGGCGGGGGGTGTGTGAGTTTGAGGCTTGGTTCTCTGTTGTCACAGCACTTTATTACACCACATGTTGTAAAGATGTGAATGACATGGCTACATTTGTGTCATGATGCAAGGATCAAGTAAAGTGCCAAAGCAGAACATCATGATCAGTGACTTTGTAGCGCTGTGTACTTATATATGTCTGTTTATCAGCCTTATATGAATTCTTATTGCCATGATGTGGTAGTGTAACGGTTAGTATCAAGTAAAGTGACAAAGTAGAACATCATGATATGTGACTTTGTAACTTTGTCTACTTACAGTATAGATTTCTGATTCTAAACTTATATTTCTAGCAATTCCATGATGTCCATGATTATGACATATATGTGTGATGACAGAGGATTCAAGTGTCACTGTAGAATATCATGAGAAACGACTTTGTAGCTCTCTAAACATGCATTTCTTTTTATAAACTTTTTTTTATGAATACTTATAGCAATTTCATGGTTATGACAGCATAAGACATCAGATATGACATGTGTATGACACAGTTACTTCAACAATCATCAAAGAACATCATGATAAGTGACTTTGTAGCTCTGTGTATTTATATTCCTGTTTATAAGCCTTATATTGCTTATGTCATGATTATGACAGCATATGATAAGTGACATTGTTGTGACAGGGTTCTTGTAAAGTGTTACTCTAATACATCATAAGTTACTTTGTTGCTCTGTGTACTGTTTATAAGCCTTTTAAGAATACTTATAGCAATGTTATGATTATGACAGCACATGATACATAGCATGACAGGTGTATGACATGGTTACGTCTGTGTCATGATGCATAGTTCAAGTAAATTGTTACTGTAGAACATCATAAGTGACGGTAGCTCTGTATACTTACTGTAAATGTTTCTGTTAATAAGCTTTTTATGAATAGTTATAGCAATGCCATGACTATGGCTGCATATGACACCTGGCATGACAGGTCTATGACATGATTATGTCTGTTTCATGATGCAAGGATCAAGTTGCTTGACACTGTAGAACATCATAATAAGTGATTGTATGTCAGTGTACTTATATAGTTCTGTTTATAAGCTTTTTATGAACATTTATAGCAATTCCACAATTATGGCAGCATATGGCATCAGGCATGACAGGCATATGTCATGGTTATGTGTGTGTCATGACACAAGGGTCAGGTTTTAGCGTAGAACATCATAAGTGACTGTAACTCTGTGTAGGTAAAGTGAATAGTTCTGTTTATAAGCTTTTTATGAATGCTTATATCAATGGCACGAGTATGACTGCATGAGGCATCAGGCATGACAGGCGTACGACATATTTACGTCTGTGTCATGGGCTTATGTAGGTGTCATGCAGCCTTATGAACACAGAGTGTGGTTTCATCTGTCTGCTATATTTTACGTGTATAGTCATTAAAAATGTAACATTGTTGCAGTCATCTTTCAGTCCATTTCTCATATATATATACATATACACATATGTGTGTGTGTATGTGTGTGTGTGTGTTTGTGTGCATGCATAAAGCCTTTACAGTTCATCAGATGTTTTTCATCTCCAACATGACAGGACAAGCATGCAGGTCTTCTTTATTAAGCAGTTGAAAGACGCTGTCGTCTTGCTGCATGGTGTGGCGAGTTAGTCCCCTTACAAGCCCCCTCTCGCACTTCACTACACCATTCTTGTGTGATGAAGGAGTCGTTTAGCCGTACGCTCGGTGTGGCCGAGAGACGTTTCCTCCGGTGTCGGGTCGGACGCTAAGGTTAAAGGTGTTGACATGCTTAGAGCGGCTCGTAGCCTGGGGAAGCAAAGTAAATACCAAAGTGGGCCAGCTGGGACGGGACGAGTCCCAGTCCTGGAGCTTGGGGAGAATTCATCTCGTCTCCAGACACCTTCAGGATTCCTACTTCAACTCACTTTCCCAGGCTTTGCACACCACCAAACATATTTGTACCAGTTTTCCCATTTCACTTAAAGCCATGGTTTTCAAAATGGATAAAGGTTTTTAAAATGGAGCATAGCCAGGATATATACATATATAAAATTTATATATAAATTTAAAATAAAAAAATAAAATAAAAAATTTATATATAAATTTAAAATACTTTTCAATAATGGCTTCAAAAATAGCCCAAAACTTTTTTGTACAAATTTAAATAATAAGCATAATAGTTTAATTGTTTGTGATTATATCTTTTATTTTCTTCTTTTCAAATTGATTATTTCTTGCATGCTTGATTATTTCATTTGCATGCCATAATTCATTTATTTCAAATTGAACCTGCTCAAGGTGCTCAGATGAAAACACACCCTAAAGTGGAAAGGAAAATGGAAAAAAAAAAAAAAAACATATATTTAAAGATTTTTTTTTATTCAGAAATGGAAGAAATGCTGACACATAAGATAAGACCAACATGTAGAAATTATTTTTATCCTAAATAAATTATTAATGAATTAATAATAAAGTTTTTTCACCCACAAAATGAGAATTATATGAAAGAATTTGCCCTCAATCCGGTGTTTTAGATTTTAAACGTGCAAAAAAATCAGGTGTTTTTCTTACAATTTTTTGCAAAATGCAACATATTTCGTGTGAAATGTCACATTTCAGACATTTGTCATTTAAATTCTTTAATCTAGAGATTTTTAAAGGTTTCTCTGGTTTGTTCCAAGACAAAAACCTTTAAGATCTTACTCATAACCTTACAACAGAGTAAGAACCCTTTCCACAGAACCCTTGAGGCGTTCTTTAGTGTGAGAAACCACAAAACCTACATGAAGACGGAAGGTTTGAATAAACAGCTCTGGAGATATATGTGTATTTAATGTCCATATTCCACAGCGAAATACATTTCCTATGTGTGTTTGCTAATAGTCAATGTTCCCTCTGTGAGGGCACTTCGGGGACCAAGAGGCTGCGTTCCATTCCAGAAACATTTGAGCCAAGTGAAAGATGTGAATTAGGGAAGCACAAATTAGGGAAGCACTCTCTAGTGTATTAATCAGCTAATGCAGCCTAAAAAATTACAGTGACCCGTAATGATCAGCGCTGAAAAACCCCAGAAACACTGGAAAAAAATACCCAACAGGGCTGCGTTTGGAGAACGTAACATTATTATTATTAAACATTATTAATTTAAACTAAATTAAACTCCTCCTCCTGTGGAAATTTCTGGAAAGCCTTCTATCTTCTGTCTAATGTGACTACGTATGCAAACTAACTTTGTTTCAAAACAATGTCTTTCCGAAATTAGGAGCTGATTTTTTTGTTTGCTTGTTTGTTATTATTATTTTTTATGCAGCTGACAACAATAAGCGTCTAATAATATTTTATCAGATTTATTTCAGTTTCTTTGGTTTGCTACATTCCAGAAAGATCACTGGAGACGCTATCAGAATCTTCTACAAAGCTGGGACATGCTGCTTCGAGTCAAAATGGGGTATTTACAGTTGAGGTCAAAAGTTTACATCCCCCTTTCAGAATCTGCAAAACACTGAGGACAACTGAGGGACTCATATGCAACTATTACAGAAGGTTCAAACGCACACTGATGCTCCAGAAGGAAAAAACATGCATTAAGAGCCAGGGGGTGAAAACTTTTGAACAGAATGGAGATGTGTACATTTTTCTTATTTTGCCTAAATATCGTATTTTTTCATTTAGTACCGCCCTTCAGAGGCTACAGAAGATAGTTACATGTTTCCCAGAAGGCAAAATAAGTTAAATTTACCCTGATCTTTAAATTCAAAAAGTCCCCTAAACACCTAAACTTTTGAACGGGGTCATTTTTATAAATTCAACTATTATTTTCTCTTGTGGACTATATGTAAACATCTTTTATGTGAAATATCTTATTCAGATCAGCACTAAATAAACAATAACATGCATTTTGTATGATCCCTCTTATTTTGGTAAAATAATAAATATTTTGCAGATTCTGAAAGGGGGATGTAAACTTTTGACCTCAACTGTATATGTGGCATTTCTTTATAATGATAGTATGATTTTCCGGGAAGATTTTCTTTTAGTAACAATGAAGAATGATCATTTATGAACAATAAAAAAAAGTGCAAATTAAGCTTACAATTTAACATTGGAGCTATATGGAGCAACGGCTCTATCAATAAATCAGAAATGCGTGCGCACCACTGTTAACTTGTTTCTTATGCAAATACTGAGAAAATGACACAAAAACCAAACGCATATTAAACATCTTCCTTTCGAATAAGGGTTTATAAAATGATATTAATAGATTAGAGCTGTCAGCACATTCACAAGGTCATTTTTTTCCACGTTGAAAGTTTCTGTGAAAAGCTTCCATGAAGAATAATTCAGACAAGGCTGCAGAGGAGGAGAGAAACACGTCGCACCATGTTCTAGCCACGAAATATGTCATTTATTAAAGAACAGCGTGTCCTGGGAGGTTGCTCTCTTAGATCTACCGACAGAATTTTGCCAGAGTATCAGAGTATGACAGCATATTAAAAGGAATAAGTACCGATTTAATGCTCACAGCAGTAATCACTTAATTATGACATTATATTAATTATATGTCACTGTAATTATCTTGATGGCTGTGTGAAAATTGATGTTTAATAATTGCCTTGCAAGTAAAGAAGCTCCAGATCAATCACTAGCCACCTTTACACGGTGTGCTATTGCCATTCGTTTCCCAAAATATAAAAAAAATTAGCAATTTAAACCCACACACTCCCATAACGTTTTTGATGGATCCCAGTCCCAGTGTGCACCTCTACATGGAGGTATTATTTCCTGCTTCCTGTTTCATATTTGGTCCTGTACCCTTCTTCATTTTTGCTGGAAAAAAAAAACATGGACGCCTCTGTGAAAGCGTGTTGCTCTGTCAGAGCACTTAAAGCGCATAAAAAGCTACTTTAAGTGTACTTTTACAGTTACATTGGTTCTGTTCTACTATAGTGAACAATAGCGAGTAGCATTAGCAACAAACTGGCCCGCTAACATTAGAGATAACACTAATGATGATGATTATCTTCTCAAAGTAGCGCTTAGTATGGTGAATGTTATAGATTTAACCAAGTACTGTGTCTGTATATTAACTGATCTAAAGCCAATACTGCTGTAAACTCATTTAAAAGTAGAGAAGCGGCACTTTCCAATGTTCACAGTGTGAGCAGCCATGTTGATTTGACGTCACTCTGTAAACAGGGAAGGAACTGGTAAGGAAGGAACTGGTAGACTACAAGTTGAATATGCATGTTGAAGGGCGTTTTCAGTGGCTGTTTACAGGTTGGAAATTACAAGTTTGCAACTTCACAGCATTAGCTCAATAGCAGACAACAAGTCGCTCATGTGGCTTGTAGTTTGTCTTTTGTTGTCGTTTGTGGCTTAGCTAACTAGTTACAAAAATGAAATAATTCACTAATCAGTGTGAAAACTGGTTGTTCGATTTAAAGCTTCACGCTAGCTTCTCAGATTAGCGAAGCAAGCTTTATTTGTATCTTCACTTTTAATGAGAGGTCGTATATGAGAGAATAAAAAGAAACCATGGTTATACATTTTTTTCTTCCATTTACATGCATCAAAAGCACATGGGAACTAAACATGGGCAAGAAATAAAGTTGTGAGCGTGGAATTGAAGAAAGGTCAGACCACACATACCATAGGTTTAGCCCGAGGAATCATTCAAGCCAATCGTTTGAATTTGTCCCTTTACCAAGTCATACTTTGAGTGAACATAGCGTAAGTAGCTACGTTTATTGACAATAAGTACCAGACTTGTGAGATTACTGATTCTCTCTCTCTCTCATACACACTCACACACACACCATGAGCGTGCTGGGAAATTGACCCCGGGTTACAGACTCGGAGGTCTTCAGTGTCAACACCTTTTTAATGGCGAGAATCCCTGAGAGGCAACTGCATAGCTGTGAGAACCAGAGGTCAACCTGGTGTTAGAATCCGACCAGGGATTCGTAAACACGTCTTCACGACAGAGCGCTGCATTCGCACTTTGTCCAACTTAGTCCCAAGGGAACGTGCAGTGAAATGTGATGATTAGCTTATTAGTAAAAACAGTAATGTGCTTTACAATAAAACTCGTGCTTTGTGGACCTCACACAAGGTTCAATTTTTATAGCGAGATTTACTTTCCTTATTTAATCATTATGCGGTATTATTTTTCATTTCTTTGGCCTGTGGCACTAATACTGTTGGGTTGAAGTGAAAATATCAGAATTACAGTTGCCCTTAAACCTTAAAATTTCTACATTACAATTTATAATTGATGAATTTGTGTACATAATTTGTGTATAATTTCAGCTACCAGTGGAACATAACAATGTAGAAGGCTAGCTGCGGTATCATCAAAAGGAGTTATAATAGTTATTATAAAAATATAGAATTTTTTTTTTTTTAAAATAGCTACATGTGACGTATTTAAAAATGAAAGAAATGTAATGAACTTGGTGTATAATTTTGCCTAACAGGGTGGAAAATGTATGAATGAACTGTCATAATAAACCATACATACAGCGTGTTAGGACTTAACCGGGGTAGTGGGCGGGGTTAATTCCTTAAAGCAAAAGAACTACTTAGGAACAAGCTGGAACACAATATTGAGGACACACACAAACAAAAGAACATATTTGGAATGACATGAATGACACTCTGATCGTATTGTGTCTTATCTGAAAACTGAAGCTCTCCACCTGTCTGCTTGACCCTGCTGTTATCTCTCACTCCATCTCTCACCTCATTAACAAGTCCCCTGGGTCTGATTTACATTCCTCTGCCTCGGCACTTACACCAGTTCACAAGCCTCCTCCAAACACAACACAGTCACTTATTCTACTGAAACACCTCCTTCACTGTTGATGAACAGATTTCAGCTAACCACTAACATGCCCATGTCATGTTATTAACTGTTGTCATTTTTAACTCTCTATAAACATTCCCATTTTATCCATAAATCTGTGTAAAGCATGCACATCATACATGTGAATACTGTATTTTTTTTAATAGTTCGATTATATAATAATAATTATGTCATATATATTTGCTTTGGGTAAATATATCACTTTTTTAGAATAATTTTTTTAAAATTGTCACATGTAAAAGAGCACATGTTTATTTGTTGGCATCATTTGCATATTTTAATGCTTCAAAAGAATTTTTTTACCAAAAAAAATGTGTTAATATTTACTTTCAACAGGATAGGTTGGCTCATTCTGACATGCATAAAGGAAAAAGAAAGAAAGAAAGATATATAAGCATAATAAGTGTGAGCTCCACCCATTTAAATTAATTTAAATTCAAGTTAAATGTTTACATTTTTACTATTTGCTATAGCGAAATTCCAGGAGCCAGTCGTTTGGCGATATTCTTCTGTTTTTAAAAGAAAAAAATGGTTTTGCACAACTGCACAGGTCTGAACCAACCATGTATCAGTGCACAAACAGCCCTATAGCATGATGCTGCCACCACCGTGCTTCACTGTGTGTTCTAGTGCTCTTTGGGTTATAAGCTATCTTTTTTTTTGCGAGAAACATATCTTTGCCCAAAAAGTTCTTTGTACAATTTCACCTTCAGATCTTAGGCCACGACCTTGACCTGACTTCATAAGAAAAAAACATCATGACACATGGATATGGTGCTGCAACTCAAATTAGTTTATTTCCTTGTTTCTCGACCATTTTATTCAAGAATTCTAGCAAATTCACATTTATATGATACAGTGTACATAGAAGTAAATACAAGGAACATTCAGAATTTTGTACATTATTTCCCCCCTCAGAACACTTCCAGGATAAATTACCCACAAGCCACCTGGTGTCTCCTCCTTCACCTCCTTCGCTTCATCTCCATCATGCTACTCAAATAAGTGCAAGATCGAAAACGATGATTTTTGCCTCTAATCTGTAATACCAAGACCAGTGTGGAATATCTTCAACATCCACAGACAAGCTTTTGTCAGAAAGCAGTGTGACCATTTTTTTCCATAAAAAAAAAAAAAAAAAAAAAAAAAAACCATATACGACATGCATCTCTGCTCCAAGAACAAACAGCAAAAAAAAATAAAAATAGAGGATTAATTACAATGTTGTGACAGAAGTAGCCACGGCCTTACAGAATGATAGGCATCTCTCGATCAACAAGGGGCGGGGCTAAGTACAAATTTAATAAGCCAATCAAATATCTGATCGTACGACATCTCCAATTTGCGATAGCTAGCTTCCATAATGTATAATTACATATTACGCAATTAGCAATACTATAAATACATATTCTTATAAACACAATACATCTTATGCCGTTACCAAGCCTGCTATGAAATAGCTTGTTACTGTCTTTGTATATTATGTTTTGACTATACAATATAATATTTAGCATAATGTTAGCTAGTAAACCAGGTCAAACATTTGTTAATATTAGCAAAGCTCACTAGTTAGCTGGGTTGTGTTGTGCTGGGTTGAGTAGTGTTGCATTTAGGTAGCTGGCTAGTTTAGCTAACATTACTAAATTATTAAAGTGTGTAAATAAAACCAGTATTTTATGTTTTCATGGAGATGTTATGTTTTCAATTTAAGCTCTGCCCCTTGTTGACCTAGTAGTTTCTGTTTTTCATGAAATCTGGACATGCGCCGTGTCGCATCATTGAGTAATCGAACTTGAAGTAAATGTGAATTTCCAGTAAAGTACAAAACAACAAAGATATTTTAACAAAAACACAAACCTGATGTTTCTTTCAGGCACTTGTGAGACTCGATATATTTATAGTTTTAAGTGCTACACCCTAATCTGGTAAAAAAAAAAAATAATAACAATAATAATAATAAGTAACAAAGAAAATAAAAGAAAAATCTAATTACACTTCTTAGTAAGAAAATTAGAAACTCCCTCTTACAAAAAAGGGAACACCTTCATTACAAGTGAAACATTTATACAGTGTGTTTGTGTGTTTGCATATATTACAACATCACTGGTCAAGAAAATCTCACTTAAAAAAGTTTTTTAAAAATAAAACGAAATCCTGAAACCCGGCTTCCTTTACTGATAAAAGGAACAATTTGGTGAAAAAAGCGTCAAGCGTCTTGGCCAAAAAAAAATAGTCTCCGGTGTGTGACATTTGCTTCATTATTCCTGCACTGGATTAAAAGAAAAAGGTAGAGAAAAAAAATCACTTCACATTAGCTACAAGGCTAATGTAGCTAACACAATGGAAGTCTGTTTGACCCAAAATGTTTTAAGCAGACTTGCTGATGTGGTTTAGGACACAGTGGGACTTCCTGTCATCCGTAAACATCAACTAAAGTTCACTGTGTAGCTTAGCACTGGAATGCTATGAGGGCGGCCATCTTAGACTCAAATCGTTTCTGTCAATAAAAGAGAAATATGGCTGTACTGCGTGCAATATTTTTCTTGTGTGTCATAGAGAGTAATTATGCAAATGTGTGTGCTGTTAAACTGTGTGTTGGATTGAATATGTTAATATTTTATCATCGGTAGCTAGCATGCTAGTTAAGCAGCCAACCATAGAGGTTGCTGATTCATAAGCCAGATCGATAGATAAATACATATATTACATATGACAAAACTTTTTTAAAAACCTGATATTAATGCAGCAGTCCAAAATGGCGTCATTTAGATACACGTCTTTTTGTGAGCTAGCTAACATTAGCTTAGGTAAATGATAAGGAACAAGGTTATATATATATAGTATATATTATTATTATTATAATATTCTAGATATTTTTCATGGTTCTCTGAAAGCACACAATAAACATTAAGAATCGGAAGACTCCACTTTCAGTCTCCGGAATATAATAAAACAAAATATTGTTTTATGTAATTTTACCTTTGTGATACAGAAATAATGGGATTATCTATTGATCTGGTGATTTAGGTAAAGCAATTATATAGAACTCAACGGTGACCATCCACTTTTTCAGCAGCCTTGGTTCCGGAAATTTCCCATTTATTTTCCCGTATAGACTCTGCAAATCATTCCACTGAACTGCTTTCCCTTCATCTTTCCTTTCACCTTTAGTCTGTTTCTACCAACTATGCTACTGTAAGTCTAAGACTGGTTTTAGTATATTGTTAGTATCTCAGAGTATTCCTGCTTGGTTTATTATTGTATCTCAGAGTATTCCTGTCTGATTTATTATTAGTATCTCAGAGTATTCCTGTCTGATTTATTATTACTATCTCAGAAGATTCCTGTCTGATTTTTTATTAGTATCTCAGAAGATTCCTGTCTGATTTTTTATTAGTATCTCAGATAATTCCTGTCTGATTTACTTTTATTATCTCAGAGTATTCCTGCCTGATTTAGTTTTAGTATCTCAGAGTATTCCTGCCTGATTTATTATTAGTATCTCAGATTATTCCGGTCTGATTTACCTTTATTATCTCAGAATATTCCTGTCTAATTTATTTTCGTGTCTCAGAGTATTCCTGCCTGATTTAGTTTTAGTATCTCAGAGTATTCCTGTCTGATTTATTTTTAGTATCTCAGAGTATTCCTGTCTGATTTACTTTTATTATCTCAGAGTATTCCTGCCTGATTTAGTTTTAGTATCTCAGAGTATTCCTGCCTGATTTATTATTAGTATCTCAGATTATTCCGGTCTGATTTACTTTTATTATCTCAGAATATTCCTGCCTGATTTAGTTTTAGTATCTCAAAGTATTCCTTCCTGATTTAGTTTTAGTATCTCAGAATATTTCTGCCTGATTTAGTTTTAGTATCTCAGAGTATTCCTGTCTGATTTAGTTTTAGTGCCTGAGAGTATTCCAGTTGGATTTATAATTGGTATCTCAGACTATTTCAGAGTTATTATTATGCTCCAGGTTCACAAGGCAAACTTTTCAACAAAAATTACAGACAAATCCGACAATGTAAGATGCGCTGATGAATCGACTAACTTCCATTTCTTGTTAGCTACATTAGGCTTGTAGTAACACCAAACCCATCTCCATGTTACTGAATCGTTTGTATGTACTTTAAAGGTAAATACGTTCTGTGGAATAGAACCAAGTGACCTTTTAGCACACCAGTGATTTGAAAAGTAAAACCTGAAGAACAGGTGATTGAAATTAAATAAAAAACCTAAGGCCAGACCGGTTTATCGCTTCTCCTTTGACTGTCTCCTGAGGATTTACGGCCAGTCGTTCCACGCTGTCAGAATCAAAAGAGAACCGTACACCCTCGACCCCTAACACAGGCCTCCTGTCATCTCCTATTCATCATGAAAAGGGCCGCTTGAGTCTAAACGTCTTTTTAACTTCCCGTTAACTCAATAGCTCCTCTGTCAGAGATGGCACGGAGCCGAGTAACGCTTTACACTGGACAACAAGTGTGACGTTTAAAAGGTTTAAAAGTGTCACTAGCATAAAACCTTGAGATAATTCTACGCCTCTGGATATCTGTTTCTCTTTTTCGTTCAGCTCTGTACCTTCATTAGTAACATACGCCGTCATTAACTTGTCAAGAGTCGTTAGGGTTAAAGGAACAGCTTGGACAAAAAGGAAATATACACCAAGCGTAGTTGGGTTTGGTGGCGTGTTTTTGTTGTCTAAATCTACTAAATGTTTAACGGTACTTTCAAATACAGTGTTTTTTTGTTTTGTTTTTTTTTTTAAGATTTTTTGCGAGCTTATATTACATTTATGTTATAGTCTTGTTAGTCATCTTTTGTAAATATTTGGACAAAAAAAGCCTATCTACGTTAAATCTGGTCAAAATCTAGACGTCCCATTAATATGTTTCAGCTTCGCAATTTTAGTTCAGCAACTTTTTTTTTTTTCTGTCCATGTTTATTCTTTTAATAATGTGTCAGAAACCACATCAGCAGTTCTGTCTGAGACACTGAACAACTCCACAAAGCCGACCGGTGTGACGCCGCTGTAGGAGGATTTACACAGTGTGATGACGAGCATCGTAGTTTCCAGTGCAAAAAATGAAGAAGCAAACTACACACCTAACCTGTCTTAGCTGATCGGCATTTCAATTTCAGATCAGCCTCAACACCTGAGGAAGAACGTGCTGTGATGCTTTGCATGTTGCGTTCTTTGTTGTTTCTGGTTCGTATTAAGGCAGCGGTCACTGTGTGCTGTTTATGTGGTGTCCTATTTCTCTCACTTATTACAGCCTTCATTTAAGTCATTTGATTTTAGTTAACCTGAATTGTTCAGATGGGGCACCGGGCTGCTTTGTGTGTGTGTGTGTGTGTGTGTGTGTGTGTGTGTAAGCTTGTTTTTTTCCAGAGTGTGTGTTTGTCATTCCTGATCTAGGTCACGACGGTGTGACTGAGTTCTTTTCTCATGGTGATGACCCTGGCCAGGTAACTACTGGGATCAACTTACCTTCCTGTTCAAGAAAAAAACAGTACACTGAGTTTCCCTGCGTTTTAACCGGACCACCATGACACCAACACTTTGTTGTCCGTTCATTCAATTTTTTGTGCTTCACTTCAAACCTAAAAACCAATTTGAACAAAAAAAAAGCCAACAAAATGACTAAAAAAATCCTGAAAACTGAAAATAGATGCTTGTTAGTTATTATCAATGTTTTGGCTAGTAGAAATTATCACTGCAACATGTTGGATTATCATAAAGCTCCTAGCAACAAAGAGTTACCATGGCAACAAAAAAGCTACCATTGGCACAAACAGTTATCATGGCAACAAAAAGTTAACATAAAGGTTATCATGACAACAAAAAATTACCATAGCAACAAAAAAGTTACTGTGACAACCATAGCAACAAAGAAGAATCACGACAACAATGCTATCCTGACAAAAGGGTTACTATGGTAACAAAGAGTTACCATGGCAACAAAACATGATTGTGACAACAGCAACAAAAACGTATCCTAACAACAAGGTTATCATGGCAACAGGGTTGCTACGGAAACAAAGAGTTTACCATCCCCTCAAAAAGTGAAACGACAGCAAAGGGTTACCATGGCAAAAAAAAAACAGTTATAATGGCAAACTATAGTTACCATGGCAACAAAAAAGTGTTACCATGGCAACAAAGTGTTGGCAAAAAAAAATCGGTTAGCATTAGCGCACATTCTTAGCAAAATTCTTATTTTTTTTCTCTCCTTCTTTCACCACAGCGTCTATAAATCTCTATATCTGAGGCTCGACTTTCTCCTTTGAAGTTCGTCCCAAGCAGTTTGTGGTGCCAGCAGTCTCTCAGCCTCTGGGGCAGCATGGCTTTAGTTATTCGCTTGCGTACTCTTCAACACTGCATATTTATGGCGTATTTTACACAATGTACAACCCTTGTTATGTTTTTTGTTTTTTTTTTTACTGTAAGTGAAGACAGAACAACAGATTCGATTGAACTTTGATTACCTGAAGCGTGTGTACCGGAGGTAAAGATTATAACTGCATTACAGTACAGACAGGATTGGATAGACTGATTCATGTCCTGAAGCTTTGTCTGAGTGGATTCACAAACAGAAGACGAAGCACGGAATCACCCTGCGTTCACACAGCTTGTTTTGGTTTTTCAGTCTGATATTATCCAAATCGCCAATCACTCACCGTTGTAGCACCAGGCTTTTGCTTAACCTTGAAATCCTTTACTGTTAACTAATCACTGAGAGCCATATTTAGAGTTAAGCGTGTGTAGTGAGGATCTAATAGCGAAATTGTGCACTTTGGTAATAGTATCGAGATTGAAAGAAGCTCATCTTAATCCGAAGCTTATCTCGAGGAGCGAAATTGTTTTGATGGATAAAATACACTGTACACGTATGCATCCTTTTTTAGTTTATCCTTTTGACAATGGGCGCGTTTACTTTACAAGAGAACTTACTGAATTATATTTCGATTTCAACTGCGATTTCATCACTTCAATTTGGTATGCTGTGTCTTCATATGTTGTGTGTGCAGTATAACAAATTAAAATGCAAAATAATAGGATGCGCTGCATCAATTGCTATTTTAGAGCTGCTGAATAATGAGGTTGGAAGCCATATTGTAAAATTAAACCAAATTCACAGGGATTAATGTGATAATTACGACTAGGCCATTTTGGGTATGCGCCAGAAATAAACAGAAAAAAAGCGTTCTCATTCTCATTAAGTCTCATGTTAAACATTCTTGATCACTGTAAACTGTGAAATGATTCAATTTGGTGCATCATTGCTGTGTGAACGCAGAGGCTTGGGTGGTGCTAACGATGCATGTTGGCGTGCTGGTTCTAAAGGAACGGTACATGCGAAACCTGACAACCTGACGTTTAGGCTTGGTGGCATTAACATTTGAAATGAGCATGACTGGACCATGTAATACACTAGTGTAGCGTGTGGTTGTGTTGTGTAAGCAGGGGCTATGGCTTGATGAGCAGAAGTGTGCGTTTCCTCACACGACGGAGGTAGCCGTGGACTTGGGCATGATGCTCTGAGCGAGATCTTCCCGGTTGATCTTCCTCAGTGCAGCGCACAGCACGTCAACACTGGCAGAGTCACGGCTCGCCCAGTCACTCAGCAGCGCTCGGACTGGCCTCTCCTCCTGGCCGAAAGAGGCGATGCGCTCTTCTTCGTACCCGAGCAAACCAGCCAGGCTGGACCAGTCGTTTTCCAGTGGTCCCTCATCGTCCAGGAGCTTCTCCAGCTCTTCATGAGCATGCAGGGGCAAACTCTGGCCTCCATCGATCTTCACCACTGAGAGACAGAGATTTTCTAAGTTAATTCACGGTTAATGGAAGAACTCAAAAGTGAAACGAGTTCAAGCTCAACTTTTTTAAATACATTTTCAAAAAAATTGGCTCGAGAGAGGTGACGTTAAATTAGTGGTGTCTAATGTAAAAGGTTAAACTGATATTTAAAATTCCTGAAGTTCTAGTGTCTTAGTTCTTAGCGTCCATATTTCTCAGTTGCCTAGCAACGGTGTTCGCCTTCCCATGTCGAAAAACTACCAGAATGTTTTCTACATTTCTATAGCCCATTTCAAACTAAATCAAACTAATCGAACGGGATTATGTTACATCACAAACGTCTGTGTTTCACCACTTCTCCGTATAAATAAATATGTTCTTAAGGGTCCTCCAGTTTTCTCTTTGGGGAACCTTTAAAGGAATCCTACAACAGAGGGCTTCTTGATCAGAAAGCGTTCAAAGTAGAACCTTTTAGGAAGCTGAGAATTCTTTCATTATTCAATGAACCATTAAAGAACCTTTAAAGAACCTTTAAAGAACCCTCGAAAAATTACTCAGGCCACGTTCTGGGTCTCTTGGTCTCAATAATGGACATGTGTACAGATTCCAGCGCAGGGTGGAGAGATTTTCTTGAAGTCCTGATCTCATTTAAATGACCCTGTAGTTAAGCATAGAACTGGAAAAGTGTGTGTGTGTGTGTGTGTGTGTGTGTGTGTACCTGTGTGTGGCAGGCCTTGTCCCTCCTGTAAACTCTGGCTATCTACAGAGATACCACTGTCACTGTGCAGCTTTTCTCCCTCAGGCGACGGCGTCTGGCTCGGGTTCTCCATACCTGATCGATTACTACCTTCTTGTTTGTTGTGTTTGCAGCTCTTCCACCTGAAATACAACATGCATACACACACACACACACAGTGTGAGAGATCAGATAGAGCACAGCTCTAATGAGTTATTAAGCTGAATGTATGTTACTTTAAACCGCACATCTACAGTTGTCAAGGTGGAGTGTGTATAAGCAGTTTCCACCAGTAACACAACATTTATTTATTCATTTGTTTCTTTATTATTTACTTACTTATTATTTACTCATTTAAATATTTTATTTAATCATTTACTTGTTTATTTACTTCCTCATTTATTTAATTATTTACCTGCTTAGCTGTTCACTTTTAATTACTTATTTAATTACTCACTTGCTTATTACTTATTTACTTGTTTATTTACTTACTCATTTATTTATTTATTTATTTACTTTTGTCATGTATAACCCAATTTATTCATTATTCTATTTTTTATGTATTTATTCTATCTATATATTCATATATGTCTATATGTCATGTCTGTATTAATTTATTGCTGTATTTTCTTGTGGTTATGCTATGAGGTGTGTGTGTGTGTGTGTGTGTGTGTATGATGTTAAAATGTTGTTTAAAAATGTGCAAATGAATCCGATGAAAACGATCCCTCATCGTGTCTGTTTAACATTATGTGGGTAGGAACGTTTGAGAATATGTTTCCAGAAACTTCCTGCGTTCCCATCCTTGAATAAATCAAATCCGTTCTGTTGTATCCACACACAGTTGGTCAGCTCGTATGATATTTTGCGTTCTTCATGCCGTATTCATTTAAAAAGGGTGCAGTGAGTAAATCTGCCAGAATCTTACTCCCTTTTCATGAATAGAAACCAGACATAATAATCCCATCCATTCTGTTATAGCCATTAGAGTGTACCTTCCATGCAGGACAGGAAGATTTCAGTGTAATACCCCTGTGTTTAACCCTAATTTACATCATGTTGGTGTTTCCTAAATTATCCTGTCTACCATAATACCACAAAAAGCCAAAAAATTCTGAATAAATAGGTGAAAAAATGATTGAACAAAAAACAAACTCGAGTGATGTTCAGAAACTATTTGGAAAAATGCCTCAGGGTTTTTTTTTTTTTTTTTTTTTATAACAGGCACTGGTTACTTTACATCCCTTGGCCTGCCTTAAAGGATCAATACACACTAATGTATTAGACACCAGATTTCCTGTTCTTTTAAAGCGGGTCAAAGGCCTCGAGCCGTGTGTTTAAATATTTCACGTGTCCTCAATTCGAAATCCAACACTTAGAAACGCTCTTAACTGTACGCAAATCCCATTTCCTTTACATCCACTCGACAAGCTGTTAGCAGTGAACTTGGAGAAAAGGAGAAAATGCTCATTTAATATTAATGCAGCAGCTGAAGGATGAAACGACAGCTGGGATTCCTAAACACGCTGATAACAAAGTCGTAGCTTAAAACCTGATAAATGTTATGTGAGCTTGTTTCCTCCTACATCTCTCTCTCTCTCTCTCTCTCTGTCTCTTTTTCAGACTTCCTCATTCAGGCTATGGAAGCCCATGTCCACCAGGTAAAAAAGACAAACAACTGTCTAACATATTTGTCTTTAATTTTTGGCATCGGTATTTCAAAACCTTAACTTATCTCAAGAATTTGACTTATTATCTCAAAATCACACGATGACGCCGCCGTGTCCAGACACCACACTGGTTAGACTGTGCTTTTATTTATTTTTACCTACTTTTTAATCTCTCCTTTTGCACACACGACATCTGCACTGAACATCTATGAAAGCAGAACACTTTTGAACATCGGTAACCACTATACTATTTCACAACGTTTTATCCACCGATCCAACATGGCTCTCTGAGACACTCCACGGCATGGAAGGAAACAATGGCCATGTGAGAGCTCCCCGGAGGTGATGGAAAAATAACACCGAGGGAAATGTGATGGGGTTTGCAACAGGCTGAGGAACAAAGCACACAGCCTTCCCCTGCCCAGTATTCTGCTCGCCAATGTTCAGTCTCTTGAGAACAAGATGGATGATCTCAGAGCCAGGATAAGATTCCAACAGGACATCAGGGACTGTAACATACTCTGTCTGTCTGAAACATGGCTGACCCCCTTGGTATCGGACCCAGCTGTAACGCCATCCAATAACCGTTCTACGGATGGACAGAATAGTGGAGGCCAGGTAAATCCAGAGGTGGAGCGATTTGTTTCATGGTCAACAACAAATGGTGCGACCCCAGGAATATTACCACTCTGTCTTGTTCCTGCTCACCTCACCTGGAACATCTGTCTACTATGTGCCATCCACTCTACCTGCCCTGTCCTACCTGACTTTACAGTGGTCATCTGCACTGCTGTGTACATCCTTTCTCAGGCGGGCACAAGCATAGCTCTGTCAAAGCTCCACGGTGTGCTCAGTGTCTATTTAAACAAACATTTGGATGCTGCCATCATCGTGGCTGGGAAATTTAATAAAACCAACTTCTGGCAGGTCATGCCGAACTTTTATCAACACGTCTCCTGTCCAACTTCAGGGACAAACACACTGGACCACTGCTATTCTCAGTTTAAGAATGGCTACAAAGCTAAATCACTACCAGTTTTCAGTAAATCGGACCATGCTGCCATTTTCTTCCTGCCGGAATATAAACAAAGACTCGTACAAGAAGCTCCTTGAGGAGGTGGTGAAGCTCTGGTCCACCAAATCAGAAGCTAGTAGTGTGCTAAGCTGTCCGCCACACAGGTGGAGCAGGTGGAGTCACCTTTCCAGCTTAATGACTCCTGATAAGGCATATGGCAGGAACTAAGGACTATCAGCGCCTTCGGAGGCAAATCCACCGCTGCGGTGAGAGCTGACTCTTCTCTGGTGGACAAGTGAGAAGAATCTGTTGTTATCCCTGTGCCAAAGAACAATAAGCCCTCTTGCTTAACTGACTATCATCCTGTAGTCCTCTCATCACTTGCCATGAAGGTTTTTGAGAGGCTTATCAAAAACTCCATCTGCTGCTCCATCCCTGACACCACTGATCCACTCCAGTTTGCCTACTGCCCCAATAAGTTTACTTAGGATGCCATCTCTCAAGTCCTACACACCACCCTCACCCACACCGACAGCAACAAAGGGACCTCTCTGTGATTGGGTCTTGGATTTCCTCATAGATAGACCCAAGGTGGTGAGAGTGGGCCAGTTTTAATCCAACACCATCACACTGAGCACAGGAGCCAAAGCCAGACAATGGTTGTACCATCTGAGATTGCTGAGGAAATTCAGGGTCTCCCCAGCCATGCTGAAAATGTTCTATACTGGAGCTATAGAAAGTTTTATTTTTTTTAATTTTTTTGAACATCCATTTTTTGCATATTCCTGTACAAATATTTCTTATTTCTTATTCATTTCTGATTTTTTAAAATTTGTTATTTAAATGCACAGTCGAAAGTGGAGTTTCACTGCAAGTTATATACTGTATATAATTGTGTATATGACAAATAAAAATCTTGAATCTTGAATCTTCACTGATTATCTCGAAATTCTGACTTATTTTATAACAATTCTGATGGATCATCTTAAAACGTTGACTTATCTCAAAATTCTGGCTTATTATCTTAAATTTCTGACTTATTATCTTCAACCTGTGGCTTATCTGAACCACTCCTGCAGTGCTTTGGCCTTTTGTTTGGGACCACTGTCCTGCTGAAAAGTGACATTTCTCCCCAGCAGACTGAAGGAGGGAGGTGAAACCTGACTGGGTGTGTGAGATGAGGTGAAATGTGACCGGGTATGGGGGAGTGGGTGAAGGGGAGGTAAAAGGTAAAAGGTAAAAGGAGGTGAAAGGTGACTGGGTGTGGGTGAAAGGGAGGTGAAAGGTGACCGGGTGTTGGTGAAGGGGAGGTGAAAGGTGACTGGGTGTGGGTGAAGGGGAGGTAAAAGGTGACCGGATGTGGGTGAAGGGGAGGTGAAAGGTGACCAGGTGTGGGTGAAGGGGAGGTGAAAGGTGACCGGGTGTGGGTGAAGGGGAGGTGAAATATGACTGGGTGTGGGTGAAGGGGAGGTGAAATATGACTGGGTGTGGGTGAAGGGGAGGTGAAACTTGACTGGGTGTGGGTGAAGGGGAGGTGAAACTTGACCGGGTGTGGGGGAGGGGATAGTGAAAAGTGATGGGGTATGGGTGAAGGGAAGGGGAAATGTGACTGGGTGTGGGTGAAGGGGAGGTGAAATATGACTGGGTGTGGGTGAAGGGGAGGTGAAATATGACTGGGTGTGGGTGAAGGGGAGGTGAAACTTGACTGGGTGTGGGTGAAGGGGAGGTGAAACTTGACCGAGTGTGGGGGAGGGGATAGTGAAAAGTGATGGGGTATGGGTGAAGGGAAGGGGAAATGTGACTGGGTGTGGGTGAAGGGAAGGTGAAACGTGACTGGATATGGGTGAAGGGAAGGTGAAACGTGACTGGATATGGGTGAGGAGGAGGTGTTTCCACTCACCTTTTGATGACAATGAAGGCGACGAGGCCGAGCAGCACAGCAGGTACAATGGAGGCGTACAGGGGAATGAGATTTTCACCCAAGCCCAGGCCCAGTTTCTTGGGTTCAGGGCCGGTGGTTGGCATGCTCTCTGTGGATTCTGGTAGCCCTTCCGGTGGAAAGTTGGTGAAGTCGAACGGAAGCTCTGACGGCTCCAGAGAAGACAGCGGCGTGCTTGAAGTATTCAGAAGGTTCGAGTCCACTGGAAGAGAAAAAATATATATGAACAAAAAATATATATACCTTTGAGACAAAAGTCAAAAAGTTTACATAATTGATGTAATAATATATATTAAATTTTGTTGTTTTTTTCCACATTTTCTCCCTAATATGTTAGATTTTTTGGCAAATCTCAACTAGCAGCCAGCTCTTCCCTATCACACAACAGCTACAAACTGGAGACCGTGAAGGCTAGCATGTGCTTCCTCCAAGACACTCTAAGCCAGCACCACATTTTTTCAAAACTGCTGTTCATGCTGTGTCACAAGGCAGCGTAACACACTCGGAGGAAAGACTCACTATCAACCTTCTTCTGCATACATGAGCTCATAAACACAATGGTCGGTTAGTGTCACTGTGATTGACAAGTGAGAGAGTAACGCCATCCCTCCAGTCTAGAGAGCACAGCCAATACTCCCAGCCCCAGATGGCTGTGACATTGTCGGGTTCCTGTCAATAAGGTTAGCATAAGCAACTGCGCCAATATATCTGACTAGGATGAATACACAGTCAGGTCCATAGGTATTTGGACAATTTTCATACTTTTGCCTCTGTACACTACCACAATGGATTTGAAATGAAGCAATCAAGATGTGATTGAAGTGTATACTTTCAGCTTTAATTTAAGGGGTTTAACAAAAATATTGCATTACCCGTTGAGGAATTACAGCCATTTTTTACATAGACCCTCCATTTTCACAGGCTCAAAAGTAATTGGACAAACTAACAACCATAAATGCAAATCCTTTGCAGTCAATGACTGCCTGAAGTCTGGAACCCATAGACATCATCAGATGCTGAGTTTCTTCCCTCAAGATACTTTGCCAGGCCTTTACTGCAGCTGCCTTCAGTTGCTGCTTGTTTGTGGGTTTTTTCTGCCTGAAGTGTTATCTTCAGTAAGTGAAAAGCATTCTCAGTTGGGTTGAGGTCAGGTGACTGACTCAGCCATTTAAGAACATTCCATTTCCAAGTTCCTGGGCTGCTTTTGCGGTACATTTTGGGTCATTATCCATCTGTACTGTGAAGCACTGTCCTATCAATTTTGCAGCATTTGACTGAATCTGAGAAGAAAGTATAGCCCTATACATTTCAGAATTCATCCTGCTACTTGTATCAACAGTCACATTATCACCAGTGTCCCAGTTCCACTGGCAGCCATGCATACCCATTCCATAACACTGCCTCCACATTTAACAAACGATGTGGTATGCTTTGGATCATGAGTCCTTCATTTCCTTCTCCATACTCTTCTCTTCCCATCATCGAGGTACAAGTTAATCTTGCATCAGAACTGGTCAGGCTTTCTAGAGCATTTTTAGCAAAGTCTAATCTGGCCTTTCTGTTCTTGAGTGTTACCAGTGGTTTGCATCTTGAAGTAAGCGCCCCTTGGAAGCGCCCCTTGATTGTAGACTTTGACAATGACACGCCTGCCTCCACAAGAGTGTTCTTGATTTGGCTAGATGAAGGGGTGAAGGGGTTTTTCTTCACTAAGAAAATAATTCTACAATCATCCACTTTAGTTGTCTTCCGTGGTCTTCCAGGCCTTTTGGTGTTGCTGAGCTCACCACTGCATTCCTTCTTTTTAAGAATGTACCAAATTGTTGACTTGGCCACTCCTAAAGTTTCTGCTATCTCTCTGATAGGTCTTTTTTGTTTTTTCAGCCTAATGATGGCCTCCTTCACTTGCATCAACACCTCTTTGGACTGCACAGTGAGAGTTCCCCTGAACAGCTACCAAATGCAAATTCAATTCTTGGAATCAACTCCAGACCATTTATCTATCGGCAACACCTGGCCATTAAACTGCTTATCAGTCAGTTGTCCAATTACTTTTGGGCCTGCGAAAATGGAGGTACTATGTAAAAAATGGCTGTAATTCCTAAACGATTAATGCAATATTTTTGATAACCCCTTGAATTAAAGCTGAAAGTCTACACTTCAAAAACATCTTGATTGCTTCATTTCATATCCATTGTAGTGGTGTACAGAGGCAACATTACAAAAATTGTGTCACTGTCCAAATACTTATGCACCTGACTGTATATACATAAGGCTAGCATAAGAATATGTGTGAGTCTGTAAGAGTAGCATATCTGTGAAGCTAGCCTAAGAAAATGTGTACTAGCATTTCTACAAGGCTAGCATCAGAATATGTCCCAGTATGTATGGCTAGCATATCAAAAGGCTAATGAGTGGCAATCTGTAAGACTTTGTTCATAGATAGAAAACAAGTTTCAACTTAAATCACATTTTTTTAGTTCTGTTATCTTTAATGTCCAGAAGAAATGTTATTGAATTTGACGGTATTTTTTACTGCGAGTGACATCAGGCCTCAGGCAATCCGAGGGGAATAAAAAGCAAGGAGAAAACAACATTATGGCTGCGGCTGCTTTTATTTGGACTGCAGTGGAAAGTTGGAGTGAGTGAGAGATGGAGCGGCAGATGAGATTAGACGTGATTCGATCGGAAGCCATAATAAACATACTCTCGCTCCAAGTCGAGGCTAATGCACACTAAAGCAGGCTCGCGCTATAATGGGACTCGAGCTACAGGATGTTCAGCTGCAGGGACAGATGGACGCACATATTGAGGAGCATCTGTTATTCCGGGCATGGGGGCGGAGAATGGGCGCCTCGGGTGTGTGTGTGGGCGGGGGGGGCGGGGCGACCACACAGTAATGGAGGTGGAACTTTCTAGAAGGTACTGTATATAGGAGGTATATAGGAGGTCTATCTGTGCTAGCTGGCTGAAGATGCCAATAATATCATGTTGTGAAGACTTTCCTGTGTCGGAAAACCTAAAGTTCGAGCTTTACCTATGAATATTACAAAGCTCTTGCACTGGAGACTCCTTCCGTAAATGTTAAGTAAACATCTCCTCACATAACAGATAAAAACTTTATCTGTTACAAGCGTTATGTTTTTTTGTATAGTCTGTTTTTTGTATTATGACCACTCCCTGTTCCCTTTTCCCAGTGCCATATATACACCATATCAATACACACACACACACAGACACACACAGACACACACACAAAGTTTCTTTCCCCAGAGACAGGACACCAGACACCAGCGTGGACAGAGATACTCTTTGTGGTGTACAAAACACTCTCAGTCTTTTCTTTGCTCTCTCTCTCTCTCTCTCTCTCTCTCTCTCTCTCTCTCTCTCTCCATATATCTCGTCTTCTATCTCTCTCTCTCTCTCTTTCTTTCTGTCTCACTCTCTTTATCTTCCCATCTCTCTTATGCACTGCTGAGGCGGTCTCCATCAATAAAGACCAGACTACCGTCTCGCTTGTCCTGCTCCCCTCCGGTCATTTTCTCAGTTCTCCTCTTTCCTCACTCACTTCTCCTTCATGTTTTTACACCACAACATATGAAGGTCATTTTGGTGTTATTTTATCAATCAGACTTCCCTGGTTTTTTTTTTTTTGTAGGTAAAATATAAGACAGAGAAAGAACAAGCAAGAGAGAGAGAATGAGAGAGTGTGTGTGTGTGTGTGTGTTTGGAAGTGTCCTCATTAGATACAGTAATTACACTCTAAATGGAAGCAGATGGACTCGGCCACTTCAGAGAGGTTTTAAAGAGATTAGGTTACACTCTATTGGGTTACACTTTATCGGCTTGGCTTATGAGTGTTATCCAAATATCAATTAACAGGGATTCTGTGACATCGGAAAATTCGAATAATTTCAATTTCGCTCGAGGTCACATAAATTGATTTGATTGATGTGAAAAAAACAAGCAATGATATGCATTATGTTCCAATCCGAAGGCAGATCCCTACAAGAGTTTGAGTAGGATGCGTGTTCTGTGCTGTTCAAAAGGCTTCAGAGTTACTAATTCCCATAATTCCTATAACAATGGAACTCAGGCCACACCCACAGGCCACACCCACAAGCAACAGCAGAAGTGGTCATTGCACACCCACAACAGACAAACTACAACTTCCAACTTTTCACCTGCTAATGTGAACGTAGGATTAGAACACATTGTTCTTCAAGGGCTGGTCAGATAATTAAGACTTCGTAGAATCCAAAAGATCGGAATGTTATGCTACATATAACCTTTAAGCGTTCACATAGAGGGACAACCGAACAACATTTAAGCATGTGATTTGAAACATGTTGTTTCTGTTTGATTGTGTAAATATTTTTCGTTCATCTTCACTAAACTATGAATCTAAACTTCACTTTATCCTGGTAGTGGATCCAGAGCCTATCCGAGGAACACTGGGCGTGAGGTGGTAACACACCCTGGATGAGATAACAGTCACACACTCACACACACTTTCACTTCAGATCAATTCAATTCATTTGTATAGTGCTTTTAACAATGGACATTGTCACAAAGCAGCTTTACAGAAATAACTTTCACACCTAGGGGAAATTTAACTTTGCCAATCCATCCACCAGCATGTTTTCTGGAGGTGGGAGGAAATCTGAGAACCTGAAGGAAGACCACACATGGACAAGGGGAGAACAAGTTAAACTCCATTCACTATCGCTATGCCTGTAAATATTGTGGAAATTGGAATATTATTAGATCGAATTCATAAAATTTGTTGTGATAGCCTGAAGGCAAGAGGTTTTAGGGTAAATTCAACCATGAATAAGGAGAAAGAGCTGCACAAACTTAAGCATTTTTTCTTTCAGATCGAGACATTGTTGATACTCACTGATACTGATACTGATACTGATACGGAAATGAATAACCTACTGAGTATTAATCAATTAGGGACGCCATGCAACATTTTATTTAGCTCTATGTTGACTGTTAAATGTGTCTTAGTGCTCATCGCATGCAGAACTAACGTGCTCTCATGTGTGATGGCTTCTCTGCAAGCTCGCATTTGACCGATACCAGTATCAATGCATACCCTACTCAAGACGGAGCATGTCTGCGATAAAAGCCTTCTTCTACTCGTGTGTATTACACAGACTTGACTGGCCTTAGTCACTGAGGAAAAAAGAAAAAGATACTTCCATACACACACACACACACATATATATACACACATATATATATAAACACACCTGAAAGCGTAGCCACATGTTAGTGCAGGTGTGAAAGTCTCGTTAGCTTAAAGGTGTGACGATGCAGAAAATGATTTGTCCCGCCTCTCGCTGCAAGTTATTTTGTTTATAGAGTAGTAACTACATAGCTACCATCAGAGCAAGCCTTGTCATGCCAGCCAGGACAGAAAATTTACCTCTGTTTGTGTGTGTGTGTGTGTGTGTGTGTAGTCGGGTTCTCTACAGCAGAAATGTTCCCAGAGGTCAGGCTGTGAAACCTGATAAGGCAGGAGAGAAACTTCATCTCTTCTATCGACTGCATTTGTTTCTCCGCATCTGCTCATTCGCTCTTTTCCCTTCCTCTTTTCCGTCTTTATCTCAAGAGTGCATCTGTCTCGCCTTTCATTTCACTCCTCCTCCTCCTCCTCCTTGTACGTATGTGCAACGTACAGCCTTGGTTGTACATATAAATATACCAAAAATAAAAGAGTAAAACAAATACGCGACTCGCGTCAATTTCTTCACAAGCTTTGGATGTTGAATGCTCCAATTCAGCGACAGCGTCTTGTGATATCTGAAATATGACCCGAGTCCTAATGCGTAGAGAGGAAATCTGTAATTTGGGCCAGTCACACACTTTGTACGGAGCAACAGATTGTACACATATATACTGTAGTAGGAGTCCCTAATAAACTAATAGGTTTTAGGTTGAACTTTTTTTTATTTTATATATAAAGTTTAAACAAATTGATAATGCCTAAATGAAGACTCAAGCACTGATATGATGTCGACGAGGGGCCTCAACTGGTGGACCATCACCCAATTTGGTCTCATTAGTAAAATGACCTTGTTGTTTGGTTAAAAAAATATATATATATACCACAGGAACGGATTGTGATATATTTTGTGGAGTCGCAGCCGGGCACAAAATGGCGGAGTACCTGGAGTAAGGAAATTGTTCATGTAAAAAAAAAATTTATCTGCACCTTCCCAAATTATTAGTACCCCTGACATAGACATTCCTTATTGGAACCTGACTTAATGAGGTGTTTCTCCAAACACAGCTTGTAGATCTTCATCTTGCCGCTTGATGACATCAGCAGAGCCGTGTCTACAGCAGCCAATCAGGAACAAATTCACAGCAAGTTCGGCTTCGCTGTATTCCCCTACAACGGCGCTGGTGAAGGTATTAGTCGACTAGTCTGTGTAACCCATAATATACTGTATTTTTCTTTAAAAAAAAGTATCACTATAATACAAGGCATCATGTAATAGTAAATAGAGTTGAATAGTTTCTAGATTTCTATCATTCTAGATAGTGTGAAAATGTTGGAGCGTATTGCAAGCCTTGATTTTGACACGTCAAGGCCAATTGCAAGTGCAAGAAAAGTCGAAGTGACAACAAAACAAAGCAAAACATAGTCTTTCTCCTAGAAGCAGCAGCGATGTCATGCAAGGGCAACTTTTTGCCGTAACTGAAGTCGTAGCACTCTCACAGATTAGATGGTAAGATAAGAGAACAAGTAATCCACAAACACCACAAAAGACACAAGCAAGCGCTCCTCATAAGGAATGTCACATTCGGCACTGGGAATTCTGCTCGGGTGAAATTTAATGGCGTCCCCAGTTGTCGAGGTCATCCTTGGCAAATTTATGAGGCAGGAGAAAAAATGCCATGGGCTGAGGCACGTGCTCGGGCTTTCACCTCTTGGACCTTTGTGGCTGCGGAAAAATATGAAAAAACTCTGGGAATGTTATGGGGTAAAAGCCAGCAAGCATCAGGCGCCATAACACGAACTGGACGGACTTCATTGTGTAGAAGCGTGGCGAGAAAGACACCGAGAGATGGAGAGTGATGGAAGGATGCTGGGGTGAGAGAGAGGACGGCAAAGAGAGATAGAGAAGCGCATTAACGCGGCGTCTCTTCGGGCACAAAGCCACACATTGTATTAGGCAACGGGCTAAGGTGAAAGGTCAGTCCTGGCCGTGATAACTCTATCAATGCCCTGCTGTGGAGGGTCGGCGTACAATGTGCTCTCACACACACTCTGAGTGATAATCGTATGACGGAGAGAAACTGGAATTCAAGAGGCACACACAGTCACACAATCAGCTTGATCTTCCATAATGGCTTTGTTTCGAACCTCTAAGGCAGGAACTTTCAAGGTCAGACCCACAAAATTCCCTTGGGTTTCTATTCAAGCGCCACTTCCTGCTTCTTCCCTGAAGTAATACCTTGAATGGATTCTGTCAGCTCTTACCAGTGCACTGCTGAATTCTAGATTCTGATTGGTCAGAAGGTGTGAAAACATTGCTCAACATTGGTGAAGTTCTCTGTAAGGAGATGTTTATTTAACATTTACTGAAGAAGAACCCCGGTGCTTTGTTTGACATGGGAGATCTGACAGTGCTCAGAACCGTTCTTCTTGTGGTCGTCCATTCATTCATTTTGAACTCATAAATGAATTCCTTTCTTTCTCCCCATGACAGGACAGACACTTAGACCATCAATTGCACCAATCAGGACCTCTCCACTTGCGTAACCCCGAAAATCTTGGGGACTCCCAAGTGGCGAGTCGGATGATGCCACAGATGGCATACTCTCTCAAAACCAATCGTAGTCATCTTTGAGGTCATGTATGTGGAAGAGGGTCGATAGCAAGTGTGTTACACTGTGTGTATGCACAGCAGTGCAATTGGCTCCATGGTTCTTGGAGAAAGCATGTGTTCATGCTCACTCTCCCTGGTTGGTAGTGGTGGGAGAGCTGGCTGGCGGGTGGGAATTGCTAGTGACCAAATTGAGGAGGAAATGGGGAAGAAAAAGATATACATTTGTGAGTCCTGTTCATCTCTCTGTTTATTTTACTCTTTTGCTCTACTGTCTGATCCTTGTTTTTGACCTCTATCCGTCTCCCTGCCATTGTATCAACGTCACTAAGTAGATTTAGCAATATAGCAATGAAGCTAAGCCCCACACTGTCATGGTGAAATGAGCATAATTGATTGGACCCTTCTTTCCTGGGAGTCTTCTCTTCCTCTCAGTCATTCATCACACACCCACATGGTAGAAGCTCTGAAACTGATCCGTTTATTAATGAGATTACACACCACTTTCACGCATCCTCCTCCGCTAACCCAAATGGCTTCCTGTGTGGCCCCCTCCAACCTCCACCCCCCAGCCCCACCCCAACACACACTCACACACACACACACACACACACTCATTACAGCAAGACTCAAGAGCATGTCCGAACCAGATGAGATCAAAATCATTTCTGAATATTGGTTTTCCTCACTTTCTTCCGCTCTGTGATACAATGCTGAATTTCTCCTTCATCATGATAAGAACATTGACGCCAGATGTTTCGAAAATTCTGATCGTTTAGAGTGAAATCTACCAGCAGTTAAGGCGATAAGGACCTGTCCTGTTGCTGAACCTCTAGCTCGTTAGCTTTAAGCCTTTCATCAGCTGAGAGCTTAACGTCGTGTTTACAGAGGTAATCAACACAAACGCAAACCTTCCACTCTATTCATTAACCCCTTGCCTACAGTAGCCTCTCACAACCTCTGACCTTTCACCCCCTGGACTGAGATTAGAGCAAAAAGGTCCGTTTGAAGCTAAACATCTCTAGCAGTGAGACAAATTTAGATAGCTAGCAACAACACACCCTAAACCCCCTTCTGTCAGTCTTAATATCAGAAATTAATTTTGGCATTTCATAAGAATTTTTAAAAATGTACCATGTGTCATTGCTAATTGCTGACAGGTGACAGGTATTGAAGCAGACGCACACCCCCACACACACACACACACATACACTGTTAACCTGTCTGTTGCCTGCAGGTGATGAAAGCAAAGTCTGTCTCCACATGTACAGGAAATGACTTGCCCGTAAACAGGATATTAGCCAAACTGACACTAATAATATAGAACAGGCGCAGTGCAAAGTCACTCATTAGAGCGTGTTATTACTTGACATGAGGGCTGTCATTAACTGATCTGTATTTGCACATGTGCAAGTGTGAAATTTATCTCTGTAGCACCTAGCATACTGAGATTTAGCAGATTTAGAGCGCTCTGAGACTGACCAAAAAACCTAAACATGCTGCGTAGGATTAACGCATATCAGGAAACATATCAAATTTAAAAAGTTTTCGACAAGACAAATAATGACACACCTTAGAATGTTAATTACTAGCCTGTGAGTTATGAAAAAATACCTCATTGTTTTCAACAAGAGGTGGAATTGTTAGCATTTTTTCCCACATTAGCGTCCTATATTTTTTTAGTACTGTCTTTAGATTTCATCCCTTAGCCTGTTAGTAGCCTAGCGTATCTTTCATTCTGGCTATATGTATTAGCGCACTTTTCTATTTTTAGAAGCTTTCTTTGCTAGTTTTGCCAATGTTTCTAGCAAAAGTCTTGTATTTGTGGCAGCAAATGTTATTGTTATGGACTCGGCTAAAACGCAACCCGACGTTAAACTGTTTTGTTTTCTTTCTTTCAGTATTGTGTACACGGAAACTCCTCGAAACTGCACGCTTTACAAATGTATAATATTTAGCACAGAAAATAGGCTATTTAGCTTTGCTAGCAAGGTTGTTTTTACCTCATAAAAATATATTAATTGGGTCTAAAATCCATTTTACAAAGAGAAGAAATGTTAAATGAAACTTCTCTCAGCAACCAAGAAAAAATGATTTAAATTTTTTTTAAAAAAAGTGGCTACGCAGTTAGCTAGCTAGATGTCACACAAGGCCATGAATCTACAGTGGATGGAAAAATGAGAATAACAGTTTTACCACATTAGCTTCCAATCAACATGTAGGGAATGAGTGGAAGAGGGGGTTAAAGGTCACAGTCAGGGTTAACCTCTGACCTCTTGCCACTCAGGGTGCTAGTCAGTTGGCTACAGTGATACTTTTTTTGATGGGTTTATGAGGTTTTTTTAGATTTACGATTGGCCAAGTGCTGTTGGAAATCTCTGTCCCTCTGCTAGTTTCTCACCTGTTTCGCTTTTTCTTTTATCACCTGTCGCTTTCGCTTTCCTCGTTCATCTCTCAGCTCTCCCTTTCTCCCTCTCTCTCTCTCTCTCTCTCTCTCTCTGTCTGTCTATCTATCTACCTACACTGGATTCTGGTTTCTGATTGGTCAGAAGGTGTTTTTTAATTTTTAATTTTCTATAGTAGCAGCTTTGACAGTAGTGCACAAGTTTACATCAATGCACTCATTCACAGGGACGTGTATGGATGACGTGCCACAAAAACGTATTAAAAACGTGTGTTGATATGGTTGATATGGTGATAATAAATTTTCTGTAAGGAGACATTTATATAGCATGTATGGAAGGAGTCTCCAGTGTCAGAGGTATTGCTGTAACTTCATATTTTCCAACATCTTCAGAACGGAGCAGTTTTGCGATTATCATGATAAAACGTTTTTTTTTCTGTATTAACTTCAAAAGAGAGAAAAAAAAGAGGCTGATAAGGGAACAACTGTTTATAGCTGCTATAACGTGTAATAAGTGAGAACAGAAACTAACTTGTTTTGCAAACATTAAATGTAACTGATGTAACAGATAAAAAACACATGTTGCTGTTTAATGAAAAAAAATTGTAATCGTTGGCAAATTGCTAACACACTGTACTTTGAAATGGTAACAAGAACTCGCTAGTCTTGACAAACTCAGAGTGCACCATTTGTACCCCGCACACTACAGCAACGCTTTCGTACCTTGGCACACGGTGTCGCTGACAGCGGTGCAGTGCTGGAGCTCCTCCGTATCCTCGCAGATGGTGCACGGCAAGCACAGGTTGAGCTCGCTCTCCTGGTCTGAGTACGTGTCGTCCATGCATGTCTCGCATACGGTGTCCTGCTCGGGGTTGCAGCGCCTGAGCACACCGCTGCCCACTGGACACGCCGTGCACGCCTGGCACTGCCCCGTTATGCGCGACATGAAGTAGCCATAGTCGCACACACAGGTGGCGTCGTTGGCATCCGTGCATGGCGTCTCCATGCGTAACAACCCAGTGCAGTCTGTGCATGGCATGCATCTCTCCGTGTGGCTGAAGTTCTCTGAGAACGTCTCACCTGCAAGGAACGAAAGCAACGTGATTGATGGACTTCTAAAGCATCCCTCAAAAGCACCAGCTCAAAGTCTGTGTAAAAAATGGTGTAAGACTGAAGAAGCTGTTTCAGCTCATCCTCCCTCTCAACATCATCATCATCATCATCATCGAATTTGATATGATTTTTTAAGTTTCATGTTAAAAAAAATCAAAATTTTTCCCCCAAGTAAATAAAGAAATAAACAAGCAATGAACAAACAAATAAATAAATTGGCAGAAAAGAACTTTCACAGATTTGATCTGAATTAAACACAAAAGATTCATTCAGCACATTTACTAGATCATATGATGTTTTCAAAAGCCTGTTAATAAAAACAGTTCTTAAAAGACACCATGTGATAAGGGCGTGAAATGAGAAAAGAAAAAAGAAGCTAAGAGAGTGTGATAGCTTCAGTGCTGTATTTAAGGTCTCATTTGACCTTTTCTGGCCTTTAAATTTATGCTGTGTGTGTTTTTTTTAATTTGCACATAATAATGGAATAAAAGAGACACTTGATTGTTTTAAAATAATCCTTAATTGCGACAAAATGTATGCTGTATCTCATGTTCGAGACAGGTCAGGTCTCAGTTAGAAGTTGTGACAGTAATCAGTTTTTGAAAATCAACAAAGATGCCAAACGTTTAGAAGCAACCACATCTTTGGAAAAATAAATATGAAATTTGCTTGCAGTAGATTAACTAACCAATTTGCTTGCAGTTGATTAACTACCTGCAGAATTGTTCATTCATTCATCTTCAGTAAGCACTTTATCCTGGCCAGGGCTGGGCTGGTGCCAGCGTCTATCCCAGGAACACTGGGCGTAAGGTGGGAATACAGCCTTGATGGAACACCAGGCCATCACAGGGCACTTGAGAGGTGGGACTAAACTGGAGAACCCAGCGATAACCCACCCAGGCGTGAAGAGAACATGAGAAACAGTCACCTGAACTCAGGATTGAACCAGGGACCCTGTGAAAAAGCAATGTCTTTCTTTTTTCCTTAAATTCTTGGTCAATCAAATTTGACATATTCGAGGTGTCCTTTCAGGTCGCCTCAGCAGAGATGCCACTACTATTCTGGTATTCCAAGTCTTTATAAGTGTATATAAATCCTTATAAATGGTTGGACAAACTTTCATTGACCTCTCAAATTTATCGTAAAGATGTACCAACCGTGCAGCTTGTTTTCCATTGAGTAAAACGCCAATAGCCATGTTAGCGTTTGGCAAATTGATGCAGTCCCGGCTCCTGTTTCAGCCCATATTACTACTTCTAATGTTTCAGTCTGAGTCCTGTTCCTATTTATGTCCTCAGCCCTGTTTCTGTGTCAGATCCCCCTCCAGACTGGCCCGTGCCCAAATACAGACCTGGGTATTGTCCTGTTGTTACCTCAGGCTGTGCTTTGCTTTGTATTGTTTGAGAAGTCTTGCCTGAGTAAACTCCATTCTACTCATTTCTTGTTTCCCTAAATCCTCATCCTGGTTTCTTAATCATGAGTCCTGCTTTGGGCCTACTGCAGCTCTGTTATGGATTTTTGACTATGATTCTTGAACTAATAAAAAAAAAAAACTTTGCAAATCTGGTCATATGAAGTGCCTCTAAATTTAGATCTCACCATAGCACAGAAACTGACTCATTTACTGTTTTGTGTCTTCTGTCAGTAGAGCACTCTCTTCATACTCACAGATCTTTGTGCAGCTTAGATGCTATAGATCCTTTTAAATTTTGATTGACATTTTACATGACAGACTTCAGTTTTTAAGTGAAAATGGGGTTATCTTAAGATCAAATCCTGATGATCCAAAAGCCATCCTTGGGGGTCCATGAGAGCAAAACTGGTCAGACGGATGGTGTTACTGCAATACTCTCTTTCCTGTCAATCGAAATGACACTAAACAATCATGAATGTCTCATCTATCAGCTCATGTATAAGTAAGTGGGAAGTTAAGGCTTTCCTCCAAGTGTTTAACTTTTCTGTGATGTAGCATGAGCAGTAGTTTGAAAAGATGTGGTGGCTTCATATGCTTTGGAGGAAGCACATGTTAACCCTCACCCTCCTTGGTTGGTAGCTGCCATAGATATTTACAGTATGGGAATTGACAAATGACCAAACTGGAAGAAACTAGAGTAAAAATCCAAACAAAAATTTATCTGACCCTAAACAGGTACACTATGGTGTACCACAAAGATAAATTCCTTTCCTTCTGTTGTTTTCTTTATACATGCTTTTTTACATTAGCTAGACCAAATGAACTATAGATTAACAGGTTGTATCAGGAACATTAAGGACTGGATGCATAGTCACTTATAGAGGTTTCACAACTAGCCAGAATGCCCAAGTCTACACCCAGGAACGATACTGGGCTCATCTGTGAGAGGGCCTCATGCACAGCATGCCATAATGCAGGAATATTGTAAGCAGGGAGCCGTTCTCATTTAAAAAGATTTTTATCCATGCAGTCCAGCACAAGACGTGCATTTTTCACAATGTTCTCAGTGCAAGCAATCACACCCTGTAGGTGTGCTAATTACAGTGCTCCAGTCCTGTGCAATTCTGGTTTTAGATATCAGTAAGGCATTCTGTCTCCTCCAGTGACCATAACAACCCTTTCCACACCATCATGAAACTTGAAACAAGTATAGTGACAAGTTGGACCAATCTTGGCATGCGGCGCCAAGAGCAGATAGTTTCCACACCTGACGTAGACCCCATTAGGAAATCATCCCTGAAACCAAGACAATTATAAATAACCTGGCTAAGCACAGTATGCCTTGCACCACTAAATTTTGGTGTTGATGTTAATGATCTTTTTCATTTCTGGTATATGGATGAGAAACTTTTATTATAAGAAGTATGAACTGGCTTCATTTAGTCTAGGGTTCTTACAGTAACTAGAAACATTGAGCACTTGGGTTGCCTCCAATCTACATTGGCCGCCTGTTATGTTTTGTAAAGACTTGCTTTTGACATTTAAAGCTCTAAATGGCTTAGAGTAGTACCTAAGCAATCTCACTTGGTCTCTATGGTTGCTAAATGCAGCTCTCTGATCAATACAAATAGACCACGGTGGATCCTTTTCCTACATGGCTCCTAGGCTTTGGTAATGCCTTACTGACAATAATCAGGATTTAGACTCTCTCTCTCTCTCTCTCTCTCTCTCCCTCTCTCTCTGTTCAGTCAAGCCTATAGCTGACCTTGTCAAAAAGGTATAGGTGGAAGACCATGGATGTTCTGCTGAACTGAGATGTCAGTGCTGTCTTTTCACATGCAATCACCCAACTTTAACAATACGATCAAGTGTTGCCGGTGTGTGTGCCTTATTGCTTCACTTCTGTTATTTCTATACTGCACAGGTTATCAATATTGATAACAAATTTAACACAGATTAGATCAATGTAAAAAATAATAATAATAATAATAATACATACCACCTCTTTTATTACCTATCCTGAGGTCTGTAAGCTCCTATTCTTGGCATTGAGACACCAATAATCTCTTGCACCAATCCATACTGAGGCCCAGAAGCGTCTGTTCCTATTAAGATCTTTCGGCTGTCACCATCATGAAGGCTGTATGTTTTTGCTCCATTCTGATCCTATGTCTTCCCACGAGTCCTGAGACCTACCACATCCTCATTGTCCTCCTGCCACCATGATGCCAAAATGTGCTACCCCTACTCCTGTTCCTTTGAATTCTTACTTCCTCCACTCTGAGGCCTATGAGTTCTTCTTGAGAACTTCTTGAGGAATATAGGTTTCCGACCATTCCAGGTCCTATGGTTGCCATCCTGACACCCAGGAACTGAAGCCTACACAAGACTCTGAATCCAATCCAGATCCCACTCCTGCCATCTTCAGGCTCACAAGCTCCTGCAGTCATCTGGACCTACTCGAGAGCTATAAGGGCTGTAGTTTCTGCCCCACCCATAACCTCCTGTTTCCATCTTGAGACCCAGAATCTGAAGCCTATGAGCTTTTGCCTCCATCATGATCCTACTACTGCCATCCAGAGGGCTATAAGCTTCAGCTCCCATCCTAAGGCTTATAAGCTCCTGTTCCTATTCTGATCCCACTCGTCATTTTTAGGCCCACAAGATTCTGCTTCATCTCTCAAGACCTACCACATCCTCATTGTACTCCAGCCATCATAATGCCAACAAGCTCCTTTTCTTACAAGTACTTATGTCTTCCACTCTGAGGGCTACAAGTTCCTGCTACCATCTGGACGCTTCTAGTGCCATCCTGAAAGCCAAAATTGAAGTCTATATGCAACTGACTCCATCCAGATCTTACTCCTGCCATCCTATAGGAATACATATATCTCCTGGTGCCATCCTGGTGCTCCCATTCTGAGACCTAAAAGCTCCCACCCCTGAAGCCTTCAAGCTTCTGCACCATCCAGATTCTACTCCTTACATTCTGAGGCCTTGAATTCCTGCCACAGCTGGACACTTTTGCCACCCACAAGCTCCTGTTCCCATCCTGAGGACTACAAGTTCTGATTTTCATCTGAGGTGATCCAATGACCTAATGTGTGCAGATCAAGGGCAATAGAAGCACCTGATACTTTCTCTTTAACTGTCTCTACTATGACTAACCTGTCTCTTTAGCCTACAGTATAATGGCTGTCTTAATACAGATGAGGCCACCGTATGCTGCTAAATGAGGGATAGTCAACAGGGGATCATTGTGTCCATACACACCCACACTCAACACACATCTACACATTCTCCATACACTCTCACATGCTCATCAGTGCTTGATTATTACCTCTCTGTATTCCCCGGTGTGTCATGCACTATGGTCACTAATGGATTTTCTGATGATGGCTAAAGCGAAGGAAAGCACCCACTCAGCCTTTTCCTCTCTTTTTGCCCCCTCTCTTTTTTCATCCCTTGTTTCTTCATCTTGCTCTCTTCCCTCACTCCTCCTCTCTTGCAGCCGTTACCATAATGTGCGTCATCAATAATGCATATCGACATTATCGAGAGACTGCACCATATGTGTGTGTGTGTGTGTGTTTGTGTGTGTGTCAGTACCATGGTTCGTACTTTACAGAGGAGCAGAGATAGCATTCGGTAAATGACTTCTATGTGTCCATAAAAGGTAAACTAATGTGGCCAGCTACAATTTATTCTTGTGTGTGTGTGAGTGTGGACTATCTGTATCCATCTATATTTGTGTATCCATACTAGCATACTGGCGAAGGTTGTACATGTTTTCTGTTTTCTACACTCAGAAGGTCTGTGTGTGTGTGTGTGTGTGTGTGTGTGTGTTGCTAGAGCAGCTGGTTTATGTCTCTATCAAGCCACAGTCATTCTGTCTGTACTCCCTAAGTTCACGTTGCTATTATGTCTCCTACTTTCAACAAGTTGGGTTTTTAGATGCCTCCTAATAAGCCATTTATGACCAGGAAAGGGGAATTGAGAATTAGACCTCACATCTTGAAGTTATTTAAACACCTTTATCATAGCAATCTCTCGACTGAAATACAAATCTGAGTGGAAGAATCAAATTTCACTCCATTCATCTACAGACTGTACATCCTGAGTGTAAAAAGGACACAAATTGGTGCTGTTGCTCCTCTCAATCTCTGGACCTGCCTGATTGATCCTGAAGCTCTACTTCTTCTTGGAGCACCTGCACTTCAGACTCACCTTCTGCTGTTGTGGATATTTGCACCCAAGGTTCACCCCTGCTTCAATGTTTAATCTCACCTGGACATTTATACTCATGACTCTCCTGTGCTTCAACACACTCAGTACATTACTTTTCTACACATTGTATATGGTAATGATTTATAATCCTACTATCAGGTGTCACCCAGAAAAGTACCAGTTCCTTTTGGAGTCTGGTTCCTCTCAAGGTTTCCTCCTCGTGTCATCTCAGGGAGTGTTTCCTCGCCACTGTCGCCTCTGGCTCGTGCATAGATTTGGCTTGGATTAAAATCTACATCCGGATTTCTGTAAAGCCGCTCTGTGACAATGCTTATTGTTAAGAGTACTATACTAATAAAACTCAACAGTGTTGCCAATTCTGATTTTAAAGACGATGAACCCACAATCTAAGGAAACACTTTGAAGATGGTGACTTTCAAAAGACTTTAACTTAAATGGGAAAAGATGCTAAATGGGAACAAAATACTTTTAATCATTTTTTTCTGTTGGCTTGAAAATTTGCTTCTTTCTAAAAATAAATACTTGGAACCAGTAAAAATGTATAGAAATAGACTTCAAATCTTATAATCTTACAGTCTTATTGTAAGTGTGCAGTGTATGAAGTAAATAAAGTGATGGGAATGAAGGAAAGTGATGGGAATAATGCTTTCACAAAACAAAACAAAACTAAATCACCACTGAAGTAGAAGTTTAAAATGAGGGCAAACAGAGAGTCTGAACCAGAATAATGAATGAAGTCTACCCACTGCTTCCTTTTTCTTGTAAACCCGTTACAGGTTATTCGTATTCGTACCATATAACCTTTAGCCGGATGAGAAAAAGTGACAGGTGGGTGATCAGAAAGAAGGTGGAGGGCCTCATGTGTGATGATGGAGTATTTTGGCCTGAGGCGAGGGAGTTCCATTGAGATACGCACGCATGGGCGCTTTAAAGGCTTGTCAGATCCTCCAAAACACGACGAATCACAAGCTCCAGGCGACGGAATGATTTTTATTTGAGGTTAAAGTCTCTCCATAAACATCGGGATCTGGAATGCAACTCTAGTGTGCTTTTCCAATCAACTGATTTTACTGATTTTGAATGGACATATTGCACACCTGAGAACCTAAATAGAGACAGAAATTCAGGGGCAAAAAGGCTTGCTCGGAAATGGGATCGGGACTATCGGAGATCAGCGGACACTAATAATTATATACTCGTAATTTTGGTCAAAATGTCCAGTTTTGACGTGTCCCTTCAGTTTTGTCTAGCCTGATATTAATCACTGTCCTGGGAAAACAGGTGTTGCTGGAACGGTCTTCAGCGTCAACTTGTTAAAATATTACTTTTAGTTGTTTTTCAGCTTGTAGTGGTTAACCCTCAGGTTATGTTCAGCAATATTTCACTGACCCAGGCAAAATGTTCTGCAGGTGTGTGCGGACAGATTAGCGTGGAAAGCTGATTTTACTTTTTATTTATTTATTTATTTAAGAAAAATCACTATCCAGGGAGTTTGAAGCTGACATAATTAAAGCGGTTCATGCGAGGCACCCACCGTAACTATAACTCTCTTACCAGTCTTAGCTAGTATCAGCTATCTAACTAGCCTAGCTACCTCTCTAGATTAGATTTATTATGAGAAGTAATGCGGATGAACTAAAGAGCTTTGGAGGCAGAAAATCAAGTGAATTTGAGCTGCTTGTGCGACTCGACAATATGCAGCCACAGTTAAGGTGGGATGTCACATCATGTACTGGTGAAAGTCCCAAACAAATTTTGGTGTCATTCATTTCAATCATTTTTCATATTCGTTAGAGATCTTCAGCCAAATGCAAGCACTTCTAGTTCCGCATTGTTTCATTAAAAATTTTTCAATTTTAATTGAATTTTTAAGTGAAGATCAATGAGGAATTTTTAAGCTGTCCTCTTGGAGGTATGTGGTCCTGGAATACAGGATGAGGTCGACTAGCAGGTTTGGGGTGGGGTTTGTGATATAGTGTTGGTGGGTGGTTCCATATCAGACACTAGCTGCAAACAGTTTTTTTTTTAAAGGTGTCACTCCAGAAATATGCCAGATTTATGGGCTTAAGTGCTCATTTCATGACATAAATGAAGCTATACCTAAACAAAAATTCACCCTTGTACTCCAAATCACTGACGAAATGTAATGACATTTCACTTAGAACAAAATGAAACTATCTTCATTTACAAATTCGGGCAATTCAAGGACTGATCACTGGCATGGCTGCAACAAGATTTTAATTTAAAAAAAAAAATGTAAGTTAAAATTCATGCTAGCTGCTAGTTTGCTAGGTTTTGTGTAAATCTTGTGGTAATGAATGTATGATTTCATACCAGATGAGTGGTCATATGCCCTGCTAGCTAGAATGAAGACCTGTCTATTTTGCTCTAAATTGTGTAGCTATTTTGATAACATGAACTATTTTGATAACATTAACAACTCTTTTTTTTCTAGCTGAAGTGAAATGATTTAGAGATAAAAATGTTTTGATCTTTCCAGAAAAACTTATAGCAGCTATAAACGGTCTTTCCCTCACCAGCCAAAAAAAAAAAAAATAGCTTGTTATTTTACTGAGAAACTACAAAGCATAAACTCCTCTGTCCTGAAGATGTTGTAAACTTTGCTACAATACTTGTAAAGTCACAGCTTTACCTCTGACTGTTACAAAGCGCTGACACTAGAAACTCCTTCTACAAATATTCAAACGTCACCATATCTATGATTATGCATATTTTTAAATCGATTTATGCAGTACAAGTCCCTGTGAATGAGCTGTTACTATAGAAATGATAATGTCTTAGAACAAGCGCGTTAATATAAACCTGTGAGTTTCAACTGCAATACTGTCAGAGCTGCTGTTATAGAAAATGAATACCTTCTGATCTTCTGTGGTATAAATGACTATTACTAATTTATATGTTTGGTCCAGGTTCCTTTCTTTCATTTGAGTGGTCTGCGTCCAGCCATCCAGACATGTGGGAGACCAAGAAAATCAACTCTGAGCCCGTCACACAACTTTTTCCAAGTGTGAAAGCACCCATCCAATGAAAACATTCACTCGAACCCGTTTCCCATATAATTTATTACAACCACGGCAGCGAAAGCCCAAGAGCGCTAGCCCTCACCTTCTGTTCAGCGTCAAACATGACACATTTTAATCAACACACTGACCCTGATCCTCAGATGTTTGGCCTCAGGGTGGAATTTGCATGTTTCAAGCTCAGATGTATTGTGTTCTGTTTGCAAACAATGATCTTTTTCTTGGCAGGGACTGCATGTCCGCAAGAGATCATTCTGCTGAAGACTCATCAGCATTCGATAGTCAGGATTCCCTGAATCACAAACAGTGTAACCGTGACCGAAATGGATGAAGTGAGTCTTATTGTCATTAAACAACAAAGATTCCTTGCCAAAGCAAAAAGCAATCACACTGATTAAAAAAAAACTTCAAGATACAATGCACAAATGGCATTGATTTTCATTAACGACCCAGAGAAAATACCGAAAAACAAAACATTTATTGCAAAACGTCAATGCAAACAATCACAAGGGGATTGCTTTTTAAGAATTAAACACTGACTTTGGTCAGAAGTGAATGGAATTCCCCAATGCAGTCATGCTACACCGAAATGCAATCACTGTCCAATCACAGCCTTAAGTCATACTCGGGGGCGTGGCTCCAAAGAGCAAAAGGCCCTGAAAATGTCATTTTCCAGGAGGTGTTTCTGTCCATGTTAAGCAACACCCTTTATAGTTTGTTATGGGTTGTTGCATTCCTTCTGCACTTATGCTGTAAAAAAATAAAAATAATAAGATTTCCAACATGACTACAACCAAACTAATTAGTACGTTCAAACAGGGTGGGGCTTAAATTTGGTCAGATCACATCACCACAACAATTTACCCAACAATCGCTAGCTTTCTAGCAACTAGAAATACTTGTTTTTGCTTTATGTTCTATTGCGATGTTCTAGTCAAAATCATATCACTTTTTTTTTCAAACTCCTTTGGTTTGTTTCTCTAACGAACATAAAATATTTTGACTATTTTTTGGATGATGGTATGATTTTGGCCCTAAAAATAACAATTAATAAAGCTGGTAAATATGTAACTGAAATGAATTTTCTTTTTAAAATTTTAATTTAGCTAACATTAGTAAACCTTATTTACTGTGTAATTTTAACCGGTATTTTATGCTAAATATTAAATCAAGAAGTGAAAAGAAAGTGAAAAGAAGAAGTGAAAAGAAAGGTTCATGGTGATAGTGTATGCTCAGATATGCGAAGGCCATAACATGACAAAAAGCACAATATGACTTTGCAACAAAGATAAAGGAAAAGAAGGGGTGGGGGAAACACAGAACAGGTGCACACAATCAGGTAACACACCAATGACCAAAATCAAAAGATAAGTACATGGCAGGACCTCAAAACAAAACATCTTTAACTGCTAATTAGCTTTGGGGAACTAGCACTACTTCAGCCTGGAAAGTAGTGAGGAATTGGCATTTTAAATCATGTGACTTCATTGTGTACTCACTGTCGAGGCACGGCTGACACTCTGTTTGCGTCTCTCCACACGGCTGGACCACGCCTTCGCCTGGTGGACACTGTTTGCAGCACTCTCCACTGGTGGTGTACTGTCCTGAGTTACACACTTTCTGAGCCGAGAACACGCCCACCTTCACACAAACACAGAAAAGGACGAAGAGTTACTGGACAGGCATGCTTACTAACACACTGTGTTCACCGATTCAGTGTAACAAACACAAACACACCCATCAGAAAAAGACAAGGAAATGCTAGCATGCGTAGCAGTACATATATGCTAGCAACAGAGGTGGTTAAAAAGTCCTGAAATCCTTTAAAAATTATGATTACTCATCTAAATAAATGCTCTGGTAAACATTTACGTATGGCTTCAAATTCTTCAAAGTATAAATGCATAAATTCACGTGAAGTATGAAAGAAAAAAGGAAAAGATTTTAATTCCTGATGGTAAATTAGCATTTCTTTCACCAAGGAACATGGAAAAACTTTAGATTAGGCTAACTAACAACAGTTTTATTCCTCATCTCTCATGTTAGCTAGCATGATAATCACTTTGACCAAACTAGCTGAATGCTAATAGCAAGCTGTCACAGTACAAGAACAAAATGGACATAGTAGCAGATAGACTGCAATGTAGCCTACAAGTAAAATACAGATATTGTTACTTTCCACCTCTGGGCTAACAAGCAATGAGGCTCGCGAGTGTATTGTAGGAAAAGCTACATATTTTTATCATGTACTTACAGTAACATAAGCACTCAACAAAATCCTTAAGTGTAGTTTTAAGAAAAAATGCTAGCATGCCTAGCAAAAAGCAAAACAAGCTAGCATTGAGCAGAATCAATTAGCATATTTTTACAACCAAAATTAGGTGAAGTGAAATCAAAAATGGTTTCCATATGAATTTTTTTTTATTATTTCAATATTTCTCCAGCCTATACACGGTGTCCAATCCCTAAACTCTAGAAACGCTAAACATTAGAGATGTGTCATTAAACAAATTGACTCTTTGAACCGACTCTGAATGTTGAGAGCCTTGGTGCTTCATATCTTGTAGAAGTTTTTTGGGTTTTTTTTTTTTTGGCAGTGATGGATGCACATTCTCAGACCTTCACTCTGGGATCACGAGTCTCAGGAGACTGAATTCCTGGATCCCATCTATCACTAATCTTTTCAGTGGTAACTTCACTGTTGGCATTAACCATGTGCCAGTGTGCTCCACTATGAATCCTAAACGCACATCTATCAAAGCAGGACAAATGAAGTGAGGCAGACTTGATGCAGCAAAAATATTTCTGAACTGATTCCAACTAGGAGACTTTTTCCCATAAAGAAAAGGACTAACCCCATGACCTCTGTTGGTACACGTTCTATTATGTATGAAGCTACAAATCATTCCAGTAATGATTATCATTATATTATTATTATCTAAGGCTTAATCAGAAAATGACTAACACATAGAGAAAGTACACAGCATTCCTTTTTTCTCTGATGGCTGGGATTAGTCCTTTCAGCCAGGACACTATTGTGATATACAACCAAAATCTGTCAACATATTCTTTAAAAAAAAATCAGCTTTCTGAGTCTTGGAAAACCACTAAAGGAAATATTTAATCAATGTATGACAGCTATATTTTCAAATAAGGTCCTTGGATAGCATTCAGAACTGTAATGATAATTTAAATATATAATTTAAATATATATATATATATATATATATATATTTATATATATATTTATATATATATATATATTTTTTTTTTTTTTTTTTTTTGGAAAAAACTACAAAAACAGAAAAACAGAAGAAGCGTGGGAATCTCTGAGAGTCCACACACAGGGTCATGTCCCAACATGAGTCTGGGTCCAACCCTGATTATTATTATTTTTTTATTTTTTTTATTTTTGGCAAAAGCTCCTGCTTTATCTCAGATGATTTGGACAAAAGTCCAAAATATATATATATAAAAAAAAAATTCTACACTTTGTGACTGTGAGGCTGATACTAACCAGCTGGCCTGGATATTTAATTATAAATATGACACATTCTGTTAATTTCACAACAAAACAGCCAAATATACTTGACACTTAATGTACTTCTCTCCAAGAATACTTAGATAAACTAGTATACTAGTTGTAAACTGAAAGTATACCTAGCTGTATTCTTTTACTATCTTTTCTAAGTGTTTACCACTAAAGTCCTAGCTCAAACGTCGGAATATTCTTTTAAATCTGATGAGTTGTTCCCACACCTATTGGGTGCTCGTTGTTGAGTAACACACTAGTGAAATGCAAATCTAGCATGTAGGAGTTACATTTAACTATGAAATTACAAGGAAGGCCAGTAACTGATGTTGAAGATTAACGATGTAGATAACTGTCGACAAGTGCTTGAGTGAAATGTGTCAAGTGGCCCCTTTTGGTTCAGGTGAGTGGAATTTTTCACTGAGAGAGAAAAGAGATAAAACAAGCATAGCGCTTCCCCCAGGCATGTTCGAGTCAGCTGGATAAACCACAACGAGAGGCTAAAAAGGAAGATGGCACTTTTGCTCAAGTTTGCATTCTTCACATTTCTAGCCTCTCACCCCGCGCTAGCCTTCTGGCAATCATTCCAAACTCAACCGACAAGCAAAAACTACCAGGACACGTGCAGTAAGTACTTCTTTCTGTTCTCAGGGAACCAGAACAAGGTCATAAAAATGAGTTAGCGTGACGTTTGTATACGGACGTGAGTTTCCGCCCACTCCGATTTGAGGAAGGTGTAATCTTGGTAATTGCATGCTATTTTTTTCTCTCATGTATTCTTGTCTCATTTTCCTGTCATGAACTCTTTAGCATCTCCTGACCTACAAAATGTTGTTTTCTGTACTAGTTGCATAAAGTGATGACACCATCCGCTGCCTTTCTCCTCCCTTCTTTTATTCTTTGTTAATGAAAAAAAAAAGGAGAAACTGAGCGGAACTGTCCTAATCCCTAAACTCGATTTCACCTCTTTCCTTAATGTCTGTTCATCGACTGAAAACAAACACGTCTGTCACCAGGTATTATATATGCAACCGCCCTGCCCCTGAGCCACCCTAAACTTCTCATGCGCACAAACATACACACATACGTAATGACATGCATACGACCACACAGACAGAATAAATAACTCCTGTTTACAGAACCAAAGATAGCGTGAAATGGGAGGCATGTCACGCTAATGTTTTTAGGAAACCTTTCTTCTTCCTGTAGCATAAACACTTCAGAATATCATGCTGTGCTTGAGAAACGTTTTATTGTTCAAGCATGTGTAAAACAGGGTAATGTTGAAAATATTTGGACGATTTCTTGCACTTGCACTTTCGCAACAAGAACATGAACATGCACCCACATATGCACATTAGGTTGCACGATCTAATCTCTAAATCTGCCAGGCCCTATTGCAACTGGGGGTACGATACTCAGGGAAATGTCTGGAGGTCGGGCTCTACCAGAAAAGGCAACATGGGGGATTGGTGTAATCCCACCACACACAGGGTCCATAGTACATCAAGTGGTGCTTGATGTCATGGAATTTGGTATTCATTGGAAGAAACAAATGATACCCAGCCAATAGATGAAACACTGGCCAACATCTTGCTGACTTTTTGTCTTGGGCACAAACATGATGTGCTACATCAGACACTTTCTTAGAAAAGGATAATGACTATGGCCAAGTCGTCCCCTATGCAGGAATTTCTCCACTATATGGCTAAAGGTTTGTGGACATCTGACCATCACATCCACATGTGCTTTTTGGACATCCCATTCAAGATTTAGCCCCCCCACCCATTTGCTTTTATAATAAGCTCTAACTCTTCTGGGAAGGCTTTCAACTAGATTTTGGAGCATGGCTGTGGGGATTTGTCCATTTGTCCATTTAGTCACAAGAGCATTAGTGAGGTCAGGCACTGATGTTGGTGTTCCAGTTCATTACAAAGGTGTTCAGTGGGGTTGAGGTCAGGGCTCTGTGCAGGACACTCGAGTTCTTCCACTCCAACCTTAACACACCATGTCTTCATGGAGCTCGCTTTGTGCACAGGGGCATTGTCATGCTGGAATAGAGTTTTTGCCTCTTAGTTCCAGTGCTTAGTTCATGTGCTTAACTAGCTAGCTGTATGTTACTAAAATATATTAGCTACCTCTTTTTTAGCCTAGTCAGTGAGGTGTCAGGCCACAACATTTCACTGGGGAGCACACTGGAGCTTTTACCTGTCCGATGGACCATTTGTAGTTAATGCATTTATGATTTGTTCACACCTACGTAGTATCTAGACTTGTCACAGGACATATGACCATGCACAAACTTAAAACCTCAACAAACTCACCTATGTTTTGACTCTTTTGGCTTTGCCTGATTTTTTATTCTTTTTTTGTCTTAGGTCTGTTTATTACTAACACTGATTTGCTGAGACGTTCAACTGATTTACAACTCTGAGCTTTTCTCTAGCTCCTTATTCCCTGTTTACTTGACATCCCATTTTCTGTTTTCTCATCATTATAATCCTTGGATTTCTAGGCATTTTAAGATCTTGGTTTAGTCAGTAAACTCTAAATCTTCACTCCTGTCACACCCTTATCCAACACACACACACACACAAAGATCTTAACACATGAAAATGATTCATTCCAGTTGCTTCATGGACTTCTTGGACACAGATGATTCAAGTTCACTCCTGTCACAAAGATTTTTCAGTGTGTAAGCGAACCAGTCATTGTACTAACATTTCTAGGAAAGCATAAATCATAGATATGACAACGATCTACAGGTTTTCACTGGTCTGTCCCAATAAAATGCCACAGAATTGTTCAATATTGAAGAACCACACAACCAAGTGGCAAGATGTCATTTAATTATTGAAATGTAACTTGAAGAACATCTTTTTTGTAATAAATAACATTCCACCACCTGCAGTGTCTGGGCTGGAAGTACATCAGATTCACTGTGAATCGATTGCAGAGAAGTCAGAATAACTATTTTATGAGGAAGAGTGGTGTCTTGGGTGATTTACCAGTTTCTTATTAATTAGGCCTGCTGGTGCATTAGTAATACACTTGGAATCAGATCTGATCATTTTATGAACTTGTGCATGCGTTCCTCAACGACAGTAAACAGTTTCTCATTGTCCTACCTTTCCTGAGGACCACAAGTTAAGTTTTACAAGGTTCTGCCACTGTCCTGTAAACGACAAACTTCTGCTTCTATCCAGATCCTACACCTGCCATTCCAAGACTCAAGAATTCCATCCTGAGCATCACAAACCCTTCATTTCCTTCTGATGATCTTAAGCTCTTACTCCTATCCTGAGGCTCTCAAGCTCCTTCTTGCATCCTGAGGCCCACAAGATCCCACATCGCTCCTGAAGAGTTCTCAAGTTCTTCCTTTCATTCTAAGGATCTCAATCTCCAACTTCCATCCTGAGGATCAGAAGCTGCTGCTTGACATCCTGAGAATCACAGGCTTCTACTTCTATTTTCAAACAAGCAATTTACATCCAGAGGATCAGAAGCTCTACTTCCATCCTAACAATCTCAGACTCTTACTTTCATCCTGAGGATCACAAGATCATACTTCCACCCTGAAGATCACAAGTTCATTTATTATTTTCTGAGGATCAAACGCTCCTACTCCTGCCACTCTGATGATCACAAGCTTTTACTTTCTTCCTGAGGATTACAAGATGCTACTTCCCCCTGAAGACTGCAAATTCTTTCTTTCATTCTGACACCCTGAGGATCTCAGGATCTTCTACTTAAATTTGGAGACTTGCAAGCTCTTTCTTCCATCCTGAGGATTATAAGCTCCTACTATAAGTATGATCTTCACAGTGGAAGATCATACTTCCACCCTGAAGATCACAAGTTCATCCATTCATTTCAGAAGATCACAAGCTCCTGCTCCTGCCACTCTGATGATCTCAAACTCATAATTCCAGAGGATCTGGCAGTGCTACTCCTGACATCATGAGGATCTGGATACTTCCAGTAGATAGTGGATAGTTCCACTATCTGGAGGTTAATTCTCCTATCCTGCCACAAGCTCCAGCTCTCTCTTTCTTGATTGACAGCTCATGGTGGAATTTAATTTCTTTATTTTCCATCGAAACTGGTATTTACAGACATCATATACCAATACTTCTGACTACTGGACAGAGGGGAAATGGCTCCATCTTGGTTCTTCCCAAGATTTCTGGAAATACTGATTTAAAACGTATGACTAAACTGGTTGAAAACTGGCAGTCTTGATGAAATTTTTTGCACATGAGTAATTTCGTTCTGTCCATTGCCAGTTTTTGACAGCTTCTTCTGGACCACTTCTTTAGTTTTTCAGCCACTGTATTTTTTTTGTTTGTTTGTTTGTTTTTTACAAGGCACAGTTTTGCAGATGCGGTATCTCATAATGGCAAGGGGCATCATTTTGCAAATGGTGTGTAAGCAGTAAGGAAACTGTGATGATACGGGAAGCTTCCATCAGAGGTGACTTTCACATGAAAGCACTTAACCTTTTTAATCCTACACCCGTCAGCACCTGGTTTACCGCACTGCAATAAACTCAATGCACTTCTCAAACAAAGCACGAGTGTGTGAGCACTGTTAATATTACACAGTGATTCTAAGTATTTAGGCATGATCCTAAGTATTTATATACGTTATTTTAAACTCATATGGAATTGAATTTTTTTCCAAAACCTTTTACTTCATGCTAAAATACTGACTAAAAGACATCCCAGGACATATGCAAAGAAGAATGAGAAGATGCTCTACGAAAGGTGATCATTACAACATAGGTTACAAGTGTTAGGACAAATAGTGAGTACACTATCTAGGATAAATGGCTAAGACAGTGGACAGAGGCTAGCATAAAGGCTAGGACATACACTAGGACTGTAGCTAAGACACATGCAATAGGACAGATGATCAAACAGAGGCATAGGACAAACAGCCTGTAGAAATGCTAGGAAATTGGACAGGACAGGTGCTAGGACAAAGGTTAGGACATGATCTATACCAGTGGTTAAAAAAAAAAGTAATGGTGACAACTAAGATATCAGCTAGGACAGACAGCCAAGACACAGGTGACAGAGGTGTAGTACAGGCCCTATGACGCAGAATAGGACAAACACTGAGGACAATCAACTAGGCTACTGGCTAAGTCAAATAGCTAAGACAAGATGCTAGGATATAATTTTAAGACCTAGGTTAGGACAGAAGACTAGTACAGGTGTTTGGACAAAGGCAAGGACAGCTCCAGGCTAAGATAAACAGCTAGGACAGTGTATTGGACAGATGCTAGAAAGTACTTGAAGCACAAGCACATTCTGCATCACAGAATATTTTTAGGCTACTAGATTTGCTCTTTAAAAAAATTTGCCAGTCGATATTAACTGAACTGCATTAGCTAGCTATATTAGTTAGCATTGGATGGAGTAGGGTTGAGGTGGAGAAGAGCGGGTTTTGTTTCATTTCAGAAAAGCGCTTCTGTACAGCTGTCAGTAAAGTACGTTTTGTTGCTTCGTTGTTCTGGAATCCCTTGTTGTAAATGGCCATCAAAAGCAACATGCTGGGGAAGACACACCTAGCATTGTCTTACCTAGCTAGCCTAGCTAGCGTTTGCTGCAGCATTGGTTGTTGCTGCGTGCTGCTAGTCAAGAACTCTTTGTGCTGAGTTTTCAGATGTTCTGACAGTGACGTAAATTGCAACAATAGGGGAAAGGAAGAGTGTGTCTCAGTGCTCAGTGCTCGCAGAATTGAAGTGCTCAAATGCTACAGCTTTTGAGGTTAAATTGCTTATTTTTTTACGTTTACAGCATTTAGCACATGCCCAGATGTTGGTGTCGGAGCATTTTTATGAATATGAGTACAAGTAAATGAGCATAGTGTTCACACTCAAACTGTTTGTATTAAAAGTTATAATGGTGAAAGTAAGGATTAAGGGCAGGGTTAAGGTTTGTGCCTTTTCTTACAATTTGATTAGTATGAAACTAAACTGCAGTGAAATTCATGAGAACAAGTTGCAGCTTTTCTTTCAAAGCTAGAACCCAGTGTTTATTTTTTCCTATGCTGAGTAGTTTATTGAAGACTGGGTGAAGATTTTGTTTGTGCTTGACTGTGCTTTTGTGGGTGTGTCTTTCAAAGCTAACAAAGGTACACTCCACTCTGTTGCCTCTTAAACACCTTATCAGGTCTCTATTAGGACCTTTAAAACAACACACACACACACACCATTGACCGATCTATTGTGAAACCTCAGTGAAAAGAACAATATGATAAAGGGAAGGGACGGTTTGAGAGAAGTAGTCATTGTGGTTTTGTGGGTTTTTTCTATTCTGAGTAGTTTATTGAAGGCTGGATGATGATGTGCATTTGTGTGAAGATGTGTGTGAAGAAAAAAAGAAAAAACAGCATGTTGTGGGCATGTCAGAGTAAAAAAGGAAAAACTGTGTGTTTGTGTGTGTGTGTGTGTGTGTGAGTGAGTGAGTGAGTGAGTGACAGAAAGTGATTGCATGTCACATCACACAACACACTGACAAAGCAGTTCCACTTGAGAGGCCTGAGTAAGAGGCTTGTTGTTGTGTTTTGTCATTTGGATTATGCCTCTTTACTGTAACCTCAAAGAAACACAAGATGTAAAAAAAAAAATTGTGAATAAACTTTCAGTCATCTACATGTTGCATGTAAAGTTTCCACTAAATTTAAATGTCCTAAATATAATAACAGTCTATCAAAGTATAACATGCTCTATGTGGTGCTATTATGGTAAAATAGTGTTTCCACCCCTATTTATTTATTTTCCTATAACAGCACGTCCCCAAGTCCTGACACTGGAGACTCCTTCCAATAAATGTAACATAAACGTGTCCTTACAGAAAACTATACCAGGGTCTCTTCAGAACACTGATACAATCACTTCGGCACCTGGAGCGAGTGTCAAAGCAAGTACAAAAGAGCTCGAATCCTTGCTTTGAACACAACACAAAACAACACACGCACACACATACACACACAGACTGTAACTGAGAAGCGTGCAACTTCTATACAGCCAAATCCACATCTGAATTCACAACCCATGTTTCCACATGGCCAAGTCAAGATGTGGACTCTGTCCAAGTGCACCTGCCTCAGGTAAATCTGCAGGGATCTGCATTGCAAAACACACCACCTCAGGAAAATAATTAATTAATTAATTAATTAATAGATAAATAAAAGATTTTTTAAAACACCTTTAAATAAATAAATAAATATTATTATCATTATTACTAATAATTATTATTATTAATAACATTTTATTAATTAATTATTATTAATAATAATAAAAATAATAATAATAATAATAATAACAATAATAATAATAATAGCAATTATTATTATTATTATTATTATTATTATTATTATTAACACCTACTCTGGAAAAATACACCCTGCCAAAGTATAGTGTGTAGATTGAAAATTTTGGTAACAATTTGAAACAACAGCAAATAAAAATACTCCAAAAAAAAAAAAAAAAAAAAAAAAAGTAAATTTGCTTAAATCCTTTGGAAATTGTTAACAAACTTTTTTTTGCAGCGTCAAATGAATAGAAGCAGTGCGCGTGCCGTGCTTGATCCCGACGCGCGTGCAGCTGTGCGCGCTTCATTCCAGCAAGCGCGAGCAAACTTACGTTTTCACGTGAAACTTGTGTTAAATAATAAACACTACATGCACACACCCATACCTGCACACACACACACACACACACACAGACACGCACACAGATAGAAAGTTGAACACTTACCACTCCAAACACTGCCGCGAGCACTACAGCGTACATGTTTGTTAAGTTCTTTGAGTGCACGCGGACTCTTCTCTTCTCAGGATATTAAAACAGATGATGATGATGATGATGATGAATCACTGGTGCACGTGAGGTGCTGAAGTGAGCATCACTGCGATGTTTAAACGCTCTTTTCGGTGTTAGTTAGCGCGCGCTCTCCGGCTTAAGTTCTCCACTGGCCGCGAGCTCCGAGTCGCGCGCTCATTGATGTCCAAAAGTGAAAAGAAGGAGGGAGAGAAAAGCAGAAAGACAGACAGAAAGAAAGAGGAGACGGGCTCGTTACAGAAGAGTGAGGGAGTGAAGAGCGAGTGGAGTGACGGCTCAGGGGACCGAGCAGTGAATAGAGAGGAAATGATCCGGCACTCCTCTTTTCTCTCCTCCTCTCCTCCCCCTTTCTCTCTCTCTCTCTCTCTCTCTCTCTCTCTCACATGTTGTCACTTTTTTTTTGTGTCATTCTTTCACTTCCTTTTTTTCTTCTGTCTCAACTGTCTCACCTCTCTCCCTCTCTCTCTCTATCTCATGTTCTTTCTGTCTCTTCCTCTGTCACTGATCCCTCTCCTATTCTCTCTTTCTTTCTGTTCCAGTCTCTCTGTCCTGTCTCTCTCTTTTCTCTACTTCATTCTCATCTGTCTTTCTGTTTTTCTTCCTCTCTCTCTCCCTCTTTTTTATGTCCTTTCTGTCCCTCTCTCTCTCTCTCTCGGTTTCTCTTCTTCCATCACTTTCCCTCCTTCTCATTCTCTGTCTCTGTCTCATTTCTTCTGTCTCTCTCTTTCCCATTCTGTCCCTTTCTCTTTTTCTTCTGTCTCATCACTCTATCCCTCTTCTCTCCTTTTTTTATGTCCTTTCTGTCCCTCTCTGTTTCTCTTCTTCCTCCCTCTGTCTCTCTTTATCTCCTTTTCGTTCTCTCCGTCATGTGTTGTCTCTTTCTCATCTTCTCTGTCTTTCTGTCCCATTCTCTGCCACTTTCTCTTTTCTTCTCTCACCTGTCTAACTCTCTCTCTCTCTCTCTCTCTCTCTCTCACTCACTCTCTCACTGTGCATGCTCAAGTGCAGAGGGAATGCATGGAAAGCTCTGTGGCATCTTGCCAATTTTTCTGACGTTTTATCCTTTTCTTTCTTTTCTTTTTCATTAATTAAACTGTGAAGTTGTAGTTATATGTGTTGAAAGGGGGAGCGCACTGCACTGAAACAGTCACTGACCTGTTAAAGCAGCAGCAGGAGCAGGATCAGCAGCAGGAGCAGCAGGAACAGTAGCAGGAGCAGGAACAGCAGCAGGGGCAGGAGCAGCAGTAGGAACAGCAGCAGGAGCAGCAGCAGCAGGAACAGCAGCAGGAGCAGGAACAGCAGGAGGAACAGCAGCAGGAGCAGGAACAGCAGCAGAAGGAGCAGAAGCAGCAGGAGCAGGAGCAACAGCAGGAACAGCAGCAGGAGCAACAGCAGGAACAGCAGCAGGAACAGCAGCAGGAGCAGCAGGAGCAGGAACAGCAGCAGGAGCAGCAGCAGGAGCAGGAACAGCAGCAGGAACAGCAGCAAGAACAGCAGCAGGAGCAGGAACAGCAGCAGGAGCAGGAACAGCAGCAGGAGCAGGAACAGCAGCAAGAACAGCAGCAGGAGCAAGAACAGCAGCAGCAGGAGCAGCAGCAGGAACAGAAGTGGCAGGTGCAGGAACAACAGCAGGAACGGGAACAGCAGCAGGAACAGCAGGAGCAACAGGAGCAATAACAGGAGCAGCAGCAGGAGCAGGAGCAGCAGCAGGAGCAGTAGCAGGAGCAGGAACAGCAGCAGGAGCAGGAACAGCAGCAGCAGGAGCAGGAACAGGAGCAGCAGGAACAGGAGCAGCAGCAGGGACAGCAGCAGGAGCAGGAACAGCAGCAGGGGCAGGGGCAGGAGCAGCAGTAGCAGGAACAGCAGCAGGAGCAGGAACAGCAGCAGGAGCAGCAGCAGCAGGAACAGGAACAGCAGCAGGAGCAGGAACAGCAGCAGGGGCAGGAGCAGCAGTAGGAACAGCAGCAGGAGCAGGAACAACAGCAGGAGCAAGAACAGCAGCAGGAGCAGGAACAGCAGCCGGAGCAGCAGCAGGAGCAGGATCAGCAGCAGGAGCAGGAACAGCAGCAGGAGCAGGAACAGCAGCAGCAGGAGCAGGAACAGGAGCAGTAGCAGGGACAGCAGCAGGAGCAGGAACAGCAGCAGGGGCAGGAGCAGCAGAGGGAACAGCAGCAGGAGCAGGAACAGTAGTAGGAGGAACAGCAGCAGGAGCAGGAACAGCAGCAGGAGCAGGAACAGCAGGAACAGCAGCAGGAGCAGGAACAGGAGCAGCAGCAGGAGCAGGAGCAGGAGCAGGAACAGCAGCAGGGGCAGGAACAGTAGTAGCAGGAACAGGAGCAGGAACAGCAGCAGGAGCAGGAGCAGAAACAGCAGCAGGAACAGCAGGAGCAGCAGGAGCAGGAGCAGGAGCAGGAACAGCAGCAGGGGCAGGAGCAGCAGTAGGAACAGCAGCTGGAGCAGCAGCAGCAGGAACAGCAGCAGGAGCAGGAACAGCAGGAGGAACAGCAGCAGGAGCAGGAACAGCAGCAGAAGGAGCAGAAGCAGCAGGAGCAGGAGCAACAGCAGGAACAGCAGCAGGAGCAACAGCAGGAACAGCAGCAGGAACAGCAGCAGGAGCAGCAGGAGCAGGAACAGCAGCAGGAGCAGCAGCAGGAGCAGGAACAGCAGCAGGAACAGCAGCAAGAACAGCAGCAGGAGCAGGAACAGCAGCAGGAGCAGGAACAGCAGCAGCAGGAACAGCGGCAGGAGCAGGAACAACAGCAGGAGCAGGAACAGCAGCAGGAGCAGCAGGGGCAGGAACAGCAGCAGGAGCAGAAGCAGCGGGAGCAGCAGCAGGAGCAGCAGCAGGAGTAGGAACAGTGGCAGAAGCAGCAGCAGGAGCAGAATCAGGAACAGCAGTAGGAGCAGCAGCAAGAGCAGGAACAGCAGCAGGAGCAGCAACAGACACAGCAGCAGGAGCAGCAGCAGGAGTAGGAACAGTGGCAGAAGCAGCAGCAGGAGCAGAATCAGGAACAGCAGTAGGAGCAGCAGCAGGAGCAGCAGCAGGAACAGCAGCAGGAGCAGCAGCAGCAGGAGAAGGAACAGCAGCAGGAGCAGCAGCAGGAACAGCAGCAGAAGCAGGAGCAGGAACAGCAGCAGAAGCAGTGGCAGGAGCAGGAACAGCAGCAGGAGCAGGATCAGGAACAGCAGTAGAAGCAGCAGGAGCAGGAACAGCAGCAGGAGCAGGATCAGGAACAGCAGTAGAAGCAGCAGGAGCAGTAACAGCAGCAGGAACAGCAGTAGAAGCAGCAGCAGAAGGAGCAGCAGGAGCAGGAACAGCAGCAGGAACAACAGCAGGGGCAGGAGCAGCATCAAGAGCAGGAGCAGCAGCAGGAGCAGCAGCAGCAGGAACAACAGCAGGAGCAGCAGCACGAACAGCAGCAGGTGCAGCAGCAGCAGGAGCAGGAACAGCAGCAGGAGAAGGAACAGCAGGAGCAGGAACAGCAGCAGGGGCAGGAACAGAAGCAGGAGCAGCAGCAGGAGCAGGAACAGCAGGAGCAGCAGCAGGAACAGAAGCAGCAGGAGCAGGAACAGTGGCACGAGCAGGAACAACAGCAGGAGCAGGAACAACAGCAGGAGCAGGAACAGCAGCAGGAACAGCAGGAGCAACAGGAGCAGGACCAGGGGCAGCAACAGGAGCAGCAGGAACAGCAGCAGGGGCAGGAACAGCAGTAGCAGGAGCAGCAGCAGGAACAGCAGCAGGAGCAGCAGCAGGGGCAGGAGCAGGAGCAGCAGCAGGAACAGCAGCAGGAGCAGGAGCAGCAGCAGGAACATCGGCAGCAGCAGGAACAGCAGGAGCAGCAGGAGCAGGAACAGTGGCAGGAGCAGGATCGGGAACAGCGGCAGGAGCAGCAGCAGCAGGAGCAGCAGCAGGAACAGCAGCAGGATCACGAACAGCAGCAGGAGCAGCAGCAGGAACAGCAGCAGGATCAGGAACAGCAGCAGGAGCAGCAGCAGGAACAGCAGCAGCAGCAGGAGCAGCAGCAGCAGCAGGAACAGCAGCAGGAGCAGCAGCAGGAGCAGAAGCAGGAGCAGGAACAGCAGCAAAAGCAGTGGCAGGAGCAGGAACAGCAGCAGGAGCAGCAGCAGGAGAAGGATCAGGAACAGCAGTAGAAGCAGCAGCAGCAGGAACAGCAGCAGGAGCAGGAGAACCTGAGATATTCCCCCACAGTGGAGAGTGCTATGGTAGAAGAGGGAACAAGTGAAAAGATGAACAAATATTAACGAAGACGAAAGAATATCAACAAAACCAGCAGGGAAGTAGAGAACGATATAATGACAGAGAGTGAAGGCAGAGAACACATCTCCCCCATGGAGGACGGAGAGATCAGCTCAAATAAGACAAGCATTTCAGCCATCCTGTTCTGTCACTACCTCTCACCTGTCTACCTCTCTCTCTTCCTCTTTTTATGTTTGTTTTGCCTCTTTTTTCTGTCTCTCTATCCCATTCTGTCTCTTACTCTTTTCTTCTACCCCATGTGTGTCTCTCTCTTCCTCTTTTTATGTACTTTCTGTTCCTTTCCTGTTCTGAGTCTCTTCTGCTTTTCTTCTGTCCCATCTGTCTGCCTATCTTCTCCCCTTTTTTCCATCTCTCTGTCCTATCTGACCCTTTCTCTTATTCTGTCTCTGTTCTTTTTTGTCTCTTTCTGTCCCTCTGTACCATTCTATGTTCTTCACTTTTCTTCTGTCCCATCTGTCTATCCCCTCTCACTCCTCTTTTTATCTTTTCTGTTGTCTCTGTCTGTCCCATTCTTTCTTTCTCTCTTCTCCTGACTCTCTAGCCGATCTGTCTTTCTCTTTTCCTGTCTCTGTCCAAATTCTCTCTTTTTCTCTCTCTGTTTCATTCTGCCTCCTTCTCTTTTCTCTTTTTCTCTTTTTATATCCTTTCTGTCCCCTTCTCCACTTCTATCTCTTTTTCTGACACGTCTCCCCTATTTCTCATTCTTTCTTTCTGTCCAATCTCTGTCTTTTCTCATCTTTCTTTACATTTCTCTTTGTATCCTGTCTTGTCTTCTCTCTATCTTATACAGTTACTGGAATATTGTGTTTATAGTCAAAATGAATCTGTTTTAAGGAAAGAGATTGGTGAATGAGTTGGGTGGGTGAGCTGACAAAGTAAAGAAAAGCCAATATGACCAAGATAAATGATGCTTTCAACGAGACTAATGGCTATAGCAAGAGGAACCCTCATTACGCTCCTAACAGAGCTTGTAAATGATGATGACGGTGCATAAAAAGGCATCAATGAGCGAAATGGAAGTGGGACTGAAACCAAACAGCTGAGCCCCAAATTGCTCTCTGTTGGATACACAATATCATGTAGTAGCCATGCTCAAGGACAAAAGGCTCAGTTTGAATGAGGTGTATCACATGTGAATCGTGTCAAAATCAGGTGTGAAAATGAATGAATCATGTGAAAATCACATGTAAAAATAAATGAAATGTGTAAAAAAAAATTATTTCAAATGTGGAAATAAACTAATTATGTGCAAAAATCACAAAATCAAATATATAAATAAATTAATAATGTGTAAAAAAAACATGTAGAAAAAAATGAATCATGAAAATCACATGTGGAATTAAATGAATCGTGTAAATATCACATGTATAAATAAATGAAATGAAACGAATTATGTGCAAAAATCACAAAATCAAATATATAAATAAATTAATCATGTGTAAAAAATCACATGTAGAAATGAATTTGTCTGTAAAAAATTGCATGTAAAAATAAGTGAATTATGTGTAAAAAATCACATAGAAATAAATGAACTGTGTAAAAATCACATGTAAGAATAAATGAATTTGTGTAAAAAAAATCACGTAAGAATAAATGAATTTGTGTAAAAAAAAATCACGTAGAAATAAATGAATTGTGTGTGAAAAGAAATCACATGTATAAGTAAATGAATTGTGTTTAAAAAATCACATGTATAAATAAATGAATTACATGTAAAAAATCACTTGTATAAATAAATGTGATTTTTACGCAATTCATTTATTTCTATGTGATTTTTTATGTGTAAAAAAATCATGTAGAAATAAATGAATTATATGTAAAAATCACATGTAGAAATAAATGAATTATGTGGAAAAAAAACACATGTAGAAACAAATTATGTGTTAAAAAAAAATCACATGTAGAAATAAATGAATTGCGTAAAAATCATGTGGAACTAAATGAATCTTGTGTAAAAATTGCATGTGAAAATAAATGAATCATGTTTAAAAATCACATGTGGACACAAATGAATCGTGTAAAAATCACATATGGAAAAACCAAATCCTGTAACAATTAGATGTCAAAAACAAATCATGTAAAAAAAAAAAAAAAATTCATGTGAAAGTGTGCGAAACATAACATTTGACATGTGAAGTTTTCTGTTAGGGTGAACCGCCCTGCAGTTAGACACCCTTACCATAGACTATATAAGAGAACTGAATCCCAGATGCACTGCTGTTCAACATGTAGTGCACTATCTAGGTGTAGAAACCATGGTACCGTACTCTACTATGCCGTAATGCACACATATACGCAGTCCCTAATGGCTCACTAATGGAAATTTACTGCATTTCCTACCATCCATTACTTTATGTACTGTATGTAATGCACGTATATGTGTATCGCTAGTGGACATGTATTACACAACGCCGGGGTGTAGAAGTCATTATTTCACACTCTATAAATGGAGTAGGAAACTGTTCAACCACCACAAGATGGCGCCCATTCACATAACGTCTATAATATACGCAGCTACTGTATTTCTAATGCAAAACATCACCAATTGAAGTTGGAACTGGATCATGTGACAGTCAGGACCTGATCATAGGATGCTAAACATCAGTTCAAATATCTTCATTTCCACATTAGTGATGGAAAATCCAGCTCTTTTCAGTGAGCCAGATCATTTGATTCAGCTCACCAATGAGTCGACTCCCAAATGGCTCAATCGCTATTTTCATTCTTCACCAAACAAATTTTGAGTATGAGCTTGTGTATGTGAGACTCCTCTGAACGTTCACCTAAAAGAACCGAATCAAAGAGCTGACTAAAAAATCCGACTCATTTTTAGAAACAACACTTCCGTTACATTACAGCAGCTATCAGCTAATATTTATCCCTTTCTTTATAGCAGATATAAATAGTCGTCCCCTCACCTTTTTCTTTTTTCTCTCTTAACAAGATGCAAAAAAAAAAAAAAACAATGCAGTTTGTCATGTTAGAAAGAAACTGCAAAACATAAACATATCCATCCTGAAGACTTTCCCATGGCAGAAAACCTACTGACTGTTACAAAGCACTGACACTGGAGACTCCTTCCATAAATGTTCAACGAAAGAAGCAGAAAACTTTAGCAAATGAATGAAGTAAACAACTCATACAACTCATTTCTGTTTGAATTACAACTGCACTGCTGTCAGTGCTGCATTTATAGAAAAAAAAATAATAATCCACAACTTCTGACCAATCAGAATCCAGCATTCAGCAGCACTGTGGTATAAAGCTCATTACAAATCTATCCATATTAATGGAATTTTTTTGGTAATTGTCGACTCCAGTGTGATCTAAGAAAAGTAAATAAGTGCAGATAGCGTTGTGTTTTACTCTGATCTGTTTCTCCGACATTTCTTCTAGTCCGTTCCTGTCCTGCACACTATTACAGGAAAACTGTTTCCAGGCCCAGCTGTAACTGCTTTTCTTCCCCACGTTTTCTGATTTAAAGCTGCACCTCTTTTAGGCTGTTTTTTTTTTTTTCCTTCTGGCTCTTTTTGTACTGATGTAAATCGTCAGCATTGATAAAGTATGCTGTAAAGGATTTTTCTGGAAATCTGCTCTTTTCATATGATACATTCTAGTAGAGGTTAATGGATGAGAAACACTTCTACAAGAACCAGGAGCATAAACAGGATATTTACAGTGTTATGAGTAGTTAATAAAAAAAATGAATGAAGGTTTGTATTTTACAAATATATTATGTTCCCTTATAATCTCACAAATTCATATCATAAGTATGTCCAGGTTGTATTCCCCCAGTGTTCTAGCGCCCAGTGTTCCAGGGATAGACTCCGGATCCACCGTGACCCAGACTAGGATAAAGTCCTTTCTTAAAATGAACGTCAGTGAAAGCTGTTAGATGTTAGAAAGATGTTAGAAGTTCGTCTATAGCATGTGTTGCATATCTCTGAACATCTTGTGATGCACTGGTGTCCCATCCAGGGTGTGTTCCCACCTCCCATCCTGTGTTCCTGCACATACTGTATTATAGGAACCACACGTTCAACTGCACTTCCATTACAGATCACCAGAAACCCATTAGGAACAAGTGCAAATCTCTGATGTTTTCCATCACATAATAGGAATTAGCTTAATGGTTTTCATCAGATTCCTGAAGGTTTCCATTAGGGATTAAGCACCATCAAAACCAACAGGGCCTCGTTCCTGGGTAGATGATTGCCATCAGAATAAAATTAGATACAGAAAACATTCCACTAACACCAGAAACAAGTTAAAACCTATTAAAACCTTCAACGTGTTGAGTAACATTTTGAGCTATTTGGGAGTCAGTTCTTAATGGTGATCTGAGCCCAATGAGTTGAAGTTACTATAAAGCACCAATAAAACAAAGAACATACCAAACTATAGTGAATTTTCACCAGGGTGTACAGATTTCCTTCCAGATTAAACATACAGTCAAACATTTGTGAGAAAAGTATGTGAATTCACTGGCTACTTGAAGCAGGTTCCTGAATCATCTGGAAAACTGAACCAAACTGCTGTTGCATTAGTGCGCCATCTTGTGGTAAGATTATTAGCAAAGAAAATGGGGAAATGCCACATGCTGACAAACTGCAGAGCTTTGTGATGGAGCTATAACAAATATTGTGGGTGTTTATGATAATTAACTCTAGTGATGGGAATTCCAGCTCTCTTCATTCAGATCATTTGGGCTCAGCTCACTAGTAAGAGTCGGCTCTTTCGGCTCTCAAATGACTCATTACCATTTTTCCACCTTTCCACAATTAGTGATATTTTGACCCATAATTGTTCTCCTTATGGGTGTAATTGTTTCATGAAATCTTACTCTACCTTTTAATAAACAAACAATAAACAAAAATTGCATTTTATTAGAAATATACAGACGAACCATATTGCCTCATACACAAACAGCTAAGAGTCAAACACACGACGATTCACACTAACGAACAGCTCAGATGTCGAAAAGAGGCTTAAATTACACTGTAAGAATAACAGCATTACCTGTAATTAGAATTAAAAACAAAAAGAAATGATAGAAAAACTGGGTGATATATGAAAGTCGGCTCTCAAAGTTTACCTCAAAGTGTCGGCTCAAAGAACCGAGCCGTTCACGACTGAGTGGACAAATGGACTCTGGTTGTTTTATAGATGAGATTAGGAGTAAAAGGAATATTTTCATGCTGGTAAAAGCTAAAAGATTTTTACAGGGCCAAATTTTTAAAGCTGACACCATACAAAAAGTTAAAAGTCGAGACAAAGTTGATTATGACTCACTGTTTATAGCTAGCTATGAATACAGCAAAGCTATTAGCAAGCTAGTCTCACTAACTATTATATTTGGTAGTAGTTAGCTATTAGCATTGCTTGTTTAAACACTGTATTTTTTTTTTTTTTTTTTTTTCAAAACTTTTTACCAATCTGTATATAAAGGTAAAATACATCTTTATCTCATTTTTAAACACAAGTAAAGTGTGCATGCTTCAGATAAATCACTTAAAATATTAATAAAACCTCTACAGCACTTACAAAAACAGTATTTATGCCCATCCCAGCCCACTAACTACTCTTTATCTTCAGATATTATCATTAAAATACTCTAAAAATCAGATTATTTTTGCATGAATGTGTGAATCCATTTAACGTCTCATGACCGAAACATCCTTTTCCATGAGGTGTCCATTATTGGTTACGAAAAAGTGTACAATTTAATTTCACTCAACCCTGTTATCTGAACATATTCACCAAACTTACAGACTCAAAGTAAATTATTCATTAAAAAAAAAAACATTTTAAGTAAATCATAGCTTTTTTAAAGAATGTCTTCAATGTCCCCATTTTAGCATGGATGCTAGTTAACCACATTTTAGATATATTCGCTAATTCCGTGCTTAGAAAGAAAATCAACTCTATTACTTATCTAAGACCAAAATGCTGCAATCAGCAAAAGCCTTGTTAAAAAAATATGAAAAATTGTTGCCTGATATTGTTTTGACTGATTAAATGCAATTTTTTCAGGTAAAAATCACACAAAAACACTAATGTCTGCTAATCAGCCTTGCTAACTAGCCAGCAAATCTGGTAAACAAAGCCTCTTTGTTACTATCAGCTCATTTGCTAGCATTTGTAGCGAAAAGCAAAGAGTAAAACTAATTAAGCTATGGGTAACTTACATTTTTATTCTCTGGTCATTTGATTTCTAACAAATAACTTGTTTTCTGTATAGGAAGGTGTGTGTGTGTGTTTACGATTCCATTTCAAACCACCAAAGTGCTTTAATAATGATAATAAAAATGAGCTCTAAATGGTAATCTCCTCAGAACATGACTTCTGTCTGGAATAAATCACCACCTGTCATCCTTAATCTGTTAAGCAATATCTCAAACTCTGAACTCATACAAGCTCCAGTTGTTGCCAAACGGTCTAAACAATTAGTTTATGTGTGTGTATAATTCTGGGGAACAGATTTATGTTCATTAAAGAGCTCTTTATGTGATTAGCAGCCTTTTGCCCTACTGTTTAGACAATGAGAAGAGTGTGACCGGAGTTTCATAGAACAATCGCCTCCTGTGAAACTGCACTGACACGAAGTCAGGAAATTAATGACTTTGCGATACACAGGCGCATGTCCTCCCAGAGATTTGGACACTACTAAACTCTCAGACCAACTACACAGAGCTCATATACACACTTTTCCCATCCAGAGTACAGGGATGGATGTTATCCACATCCTGTCAGCGCAGTCATTACTGCACTGTATTCTGACATCTGAGCCAGAAAAGAAAACCTGCCAGCTAAAATCCTGCAATACTTCTCTTTGTCCTTTTGAATGTTTACACAGCTTGCTTTAAAAAAAATCCTTTCTAATTGTTGCCATATATATATATATATATATATGTCACTACTTCATACTGATGAAGAACAAGGTTCTGTGTTTATATGCAACCAGGGCTTCTCCATCATTAAGAGTCAGTAATTTTGTTTCATCAACCACTCAGATGAATCAGATGTCTCTCGGTGACATGAGACTCTTTGCCACCATTGGTGCCACTGACGCTCAACCTCGGCTCAAACGTACAGCATTCCGACATCTAGGATACCATCCTGGTTGAAGTGGACTAGCGTGGGTAAAGCCATTCTCCATACGTAGCTAGTTCACTTAGACTTGGGGGGTGTGGTGCCTCTCAAACACTCTTGGCAGTTCAAGCAGTTCAACACTCCGACACTCTTGCTATTTCAAAAGGAAATGCATATGTGTACATACAAAATCAAATCACAGCTCATAGTACATTTCATGGAGTCGTTACGGGTTCATTAAGGGGTCTTAGCTTTCAAAAACAGGTTCTTCTCTGATATTCTTCAGATCTCAGCAAAATCTACTACGTGATGGGGAAATGTGACTTTTATTAAAGCATTCTTTACAAACCATGTGAATCTGACTGCTTCATTCCAGCTGTAACAGTAACAAGCATGACTTGATTTTAGCTCACAGCTTGAATGTATAAGTGAGATAAAAGATAGAAAGTGGGAACATTAAAGTAAAAATGTTGGGAGGAGAGGGGGGGGAGAGACCCATTCTTAAAAACATGTTCCTCCCTGCGCAAACATGTGTGTGCCAAAACTTCAAACAAGGCATGGGAATAATTGCTTCTTTTAAAAAAAAAAAAAAAAAAAAAGCATAAACACTCAATCTCAGTATAGATTGGGTTTCATTGAGCATGTGATTTTACCAGTCAGTAGAACTAAATTCACATTTCCTCTCCATTTCCCTTCAGGTGAATCTCCTCAGCCATCTTGGACCTAAGATCAGGAATAAAATGCTGTAAACCTCTAAAAGACACAATATTGTACACATTTAAATAACATTAAAGGAAAATCTGGAATTTATTGTACGCTTACTTCAAAAAGTTTGATAACCCATACAATAGTGTACTACGGGTAATTTCCACTGGGAAATTCAACAAACTTGGCACTAAATGCAATGAGCACACTGCAGAAGTTCATGAATTGAGACACAGCCAATAGAAAGATGAGCCAGTGAGACCTTTTACAGGAATTTGACATTTATTCAGAGCCATACATTCATCGTCCATGAACTCGTGCACAGACAAAGCCAGGCGACAGAGCTAAGGGATGGAATGGTGGAGTATCCCTCAGTGCCCCTTTCCTAGGAACAAAAATAATTAAGCAGTCAGCCAATGAGTAAAACACGCTCAGTGAAAGCTTTGGTTTTAGAGATTACTTCCTACTTTAGTGCTTTTATAGTTAATAAGTAAAACGCGCCATGTTACTGAATCCACAAAGCGTAAATTCAAAGCCTGAAAACTTTGCCTTGTATTGGAAAAGTTAATTTTATCTCTGACTTTTACAAAGTACTGACACTGGAGACTCCTTCCATAAAGATTAACATCTCCTTACAGAAAAGGTCACCATGTCAACAATTGTCCGCCGTACAAGTCCCTGTGAACAAGCTGTTACTATAGAAACGATAGCATAGGACAAGCGTGTTAATATAAACCTGTGATTTGCAGCTGCGCTACTGTCCGGGCTGCTGTTTTTAATTAAGACAATTAATCAACATCTTCTGACCAATCAGAATCCTGAATTCAGCAGTGCTGTGTATAGAATAATGGCATCCACTTCTAAGGTTTCTGATATGAACATTCATGGCAGAACAGCTTGTTTGAGCGCACAAACCATGTTTAAATGTTACCTTTTCCTGTCATCCAGTTCACAGGTCTATTATTCCTAATCCAAATCCTCCAGCCAAATCATTTTTATCCCAGAAAGTTGTTTTCACAGGGTGATGAAGTAAAGCATGGAAATCTGAGCACACACCAAACACATGCATACACAAAACCCAAACAAAAATAAGAAAAACAAAGCCAAAAAACACACACAACACCCCCCAAACAAACCCAAACAAAAATAAGAAAAACAACACCAAAGAACACACACATCCAAACCCACACAACACCCCTCCCCCCTCCAAAAAAAACAAAAACAAAAAACAAATCTCCACACCCAAACAAAAATAAAGAAAAATTAAAGCTGCAAGCAGCAATTTCGGGGGCCAAGCACCCAGACTCAGTGAGCCACACATTCACAGACACACTAAAATTGTTGCCTAAGCAATCACAGGAGCCATAACTTTAGGCAAAGAGATTCAAAAGTGATTTGTAGTTTCACTCATGATGTGTATGTTTTGACCATGGACAGTGGTGGAATTCTCTGACTGTAGGAGGAAAGGTTTAGATAAACAAATGCAGCAGGGTGGCATTGCTGCAGCATTGTTTCGACAGGGGTCAAGATGATGTGAGCCAAATTTGGTGAAGATTGGACAAAATTTGGAGGAGGAGTAACAAAAATGGCAGTTAGATGTTAGCATTTTTTTTGTATGTTATTGTTACTTTTGACCAGTAGGTGGCGCTGGCATGAAATTTGTTGTATAGCCTCAGGTCATGGTCCTGAAGACGCTTACCAAGTTTTCAGTGCACAAAGTCGTTGCTGAGATACAGCCTCAATTCCTGTTTGGCGTTTCGTATTCAAAATTCTTTTGATAACTTTTGTGAGGCTTATTCACAAAGATGATGTGAAGATGAAGATGTGACTTGAAGATGATGTGTGCCAAATTTGGTGATGATTGAAGAAAATTTGTAGGAGGAGTGGTCGACAGGAAGTACACTTGAATTTCAGATGCTGGTCAGTGTTCACTTCTGCATACTCCAGGGAATTATAGGAAACTGAATTTAGCACAAATTCTTCAAATGATATAAGGAAAAAAAATGAAAGCTGTTACAGTTCTTGACCACAAGGTGGCACAGTCACAAAACTTCTTGGGTACTTTCATTAAACACACCCAAGAGAAAGCCAAAAAAACCCAAACAAAAATAAAGAAAAACACCCCCAAAAAAACCACAAACCCAAACAAAAGCAAAAAAAATAGACCCAAACAAGAATAAAGAAAAAAGACAAAAAAAAACACAAACCCAAACAAAAGCAAAAAACCCACACCCAAGAGAAAGCAAAAAAGAAACCATACCCAAACAAAAATAAAGAAAAAAAGACAAAAAAAAACCCACAAACCCAAACAAAAGCAAAAAAAAAAAAAACACACCCAAGAGAAAGCCAAAAAAAAAAAAACACACCCAAACAAAAATAAAGAAAAAAAGACAAAAAAACCCACAAACCCAAACAAAAGCAAAAAAAAAACACACCCAAGAGAAAGCCAGAAAACCCATACCCAAACAAAAATAAAGAAAAAAGACAAAAAAAAAACCACAAACCCAAACAAAAGCAAAAAAAAAAAACCACACCCAAGAGAAAGCCAAAAAAAACACACCCAAACAAAAATAAAGAAAAAAAGACAAAAAAAAAACCCACAAACCCAAACAAAAGCAAAAAAAAACCCCACACCTAAGAGAAAGAAAAACAAAAACCCAAAACACGCATCCGAATAAACCAAACACGGACACACACACCTCAGTGTAAGGAAGGGTTATATCATGCCACAGTTTACATGGACATCACCACTGGAGAACCAAACACTACGGCACAAGAGTGCATTTGTGAAGCTGTGCATGTAGTTACAACCTGCAAAAAAGACCAAAAAACGTGTGCACATGGCGAAAACAGTGAGGCTCAAGATGCATGTTACAGCACAGAGTATAGAGATACACACACACGCACACACACAGGCCCAGCTTGGAAAGTGCGATAAGTATCTCACCTCACCTGAATTCTCCTCACCTGATCTCAACTCACCTGGCCATCATTAGGAGCAGTGAGCCAATCAGTACGCACCCACCACCACCTAGTGGCCGTCACGCGCTCATCACAAAACCCCAAAACATTTATGTTCATATGTTACTCAACATTTTTGATTCACTTCAACCCAAACCATGTGTCATTGCTCTCTTTATACCAATATTAGCCTTGTGCTCCTAATAAAGTAATTCTTTTAACTTAAAGTTAAAATTACTTTCTTTTTTTTCCAGGACGTGAAAATGTTAAAGTTAGGATGAAAAGCATGAAACTGAATTGATTCAGTGCAACAGATTTCATCACCTTTCAGAAATCACCCACACTTTGTGCCTGAAGTTCAGTGTTTCACTTGAGCATTTACCATCACATACATTTCACATATTATTATGTAAGTAGTAATGATTATGTAAAAAAAAAAATTACACATGAAAATATCTCAATCGTGAATCGTTTGGGAAAGGGGAGTTGGTGATCACGTGAAAAGAAAAACACATGTGGAAATAAATGAATCATGTAAAACATTACATGTGAAGATAAATGAACTGTCTGGAATCATGCATGTAAAAAAAAAAAAGTTGTGAAAAATGTATGATTTGTGTGTAAAAAAAAATAAAAATCACGTGGAAATAAATGAATCGTGTAAAAATACACATGAAAATAAATTAATTGTCTGTAATTGTGAGTAAAAACAGTCCCGTAAAATTTTAATGAATCTTGTGGGGAAAAAATCATGGAACTAACAATATGGAAAAAAGTGGAAATAAATGAATCATGTAAAAAAAACATTGAAAATAAATGAATTGTCTGAAATCAGGTGTAAAAAATCACATGAAAATAAATGAATCGTGAGAAATCGTGTGAAAAAATCACAATGAATGAATGAATTAATAAATTGCATGTAAAAACAAATCATATGGAAATAAATGAATTGTTAAAAAATTTACAAAAGAAAATAAATGAATCGTGAGAAATCGTGTGAAAAAAATCACAATGAATGAATGAATGAATGAATTGCGTGTAAAAACAAATCATATGGAAATAAACAAATTGTTAAAAAATTAACAAATGAAAAGAAATGAATCATCTGAAATTATGTGTAAGAAAATCACATGAAAAATGAATCGCGTTGAAAAAATTTGTTTATATTTATACTTATTTATGTTAAAATCAAAATAAACGAATCATATTACATGTGAAAATAAAAGCACGTGCACTACATATGAACGTGTGTGTAACATAACATATCAAGTGTCTGAAAACCACAAGTGTAAATTTCATGTGTGATGTTTGTGTGACTTTTCTGTATTGATAAAAAAAATAATAATGGAACGACCATCAAGATGGCTGAGGAGATTAAGCTGAGGAGAAACTGAGAGGAAACGTGGATTATGACCGGTTTTAGTAACTGATAAATCTGGCCAAAAATTTATTTGTATTTAATCTTAGCAGTGTTAGCAACGTCAGGTCTTTTTGTGGTGTTTTTTTTTTCGTCGTACAACCAGAACCTTTTGGCCTTGGTACAAAACACTATGTTTGGCAGAAAACCCAACACTCTGCTCATCACCCTGAGAACAGCATCCCCACTGTGAAGCATGGTGGTGGTAGCACTGTGCTTTTCATCAGCACAGATTGGGAAACTGGTCAGGGTGGAGGGTAAGATGGATTGTGTCAAATACAGGGCAATCCTAGATGAAAACATAGTTCTAGTCTGCAAGAGACTTGAAAATGATGCAGAGGTTCACCTTCCAAACACCAAGGACAAAACCAAGAATTTGAATGTGTCACAGTGGCCCGGTCTTCAAACCGATTGAGAATCTGATGCAGGACTTGAAATTTACTGATCAGTAATAATCGAAAGAGCAATTTTACCAAGAAGAATGGGCAAAAAATATGAGGATCCAGATGCATATCCAAGAAAATTTAAAGCTGTAATTGAAGCCAAAAGTGGTTTTAAGTATTCAAGTATTATTTTGAATCCCAAAGTCCATTTCAGTTCCAGGTTGTAGCAATATGAAACATGGAAAGGTTCAAGGGGGTGAATACTTTTGCAAGGCACAGTCCAGAATCCAAACTTCTAACTCAAGAGCGTAATGCTACAAAGACAATGTCGTCTTTTGAAGCATGAAGGAAACCTGCAGAGCCCTCATCACGCTCAGGGTAACTAATCAGGTTAAGTTTGTGGTTTACAGTAAACACGGCACGTCCGCGGTGTTTTTCAACAGAAAGGACGAAAAGACAAACCTGAACATAAACAATATTACAAGTTTACAAATGTTACAAGTTTCTGCTAGGCCAAACTACTTCCCGTGTTGCAGAACAGATGATGATGGAGAGAAAGAGTGAAGGCTAGGGAAGCAAAACAGAGACATTAAAAGCCATTGAATGAGGAAATGTAAACACCAGAAACCTTGAATGAATAAATCGGAATCTCTGAAAACGATCTGATTAGCTAACACTTACGTAACGGAAGGAGTCTCCAGTGTCAGTGCTTTGTAACAGTCAGAGTTAAAGCTTTAAGTTAAAGTTTTCTGCCATCTTCAGGACAGAGAAGTTTACACCTTGAGGGTTCTCAGTAACTTCAAGAGAGAGAGAAAAGAATGTAATTCTTTGTAAATGTAACTATAATCACTAAATAATCACTTAAAAAAAAAATACTTATTGCTCCTTTAACCTCCGTATATGTAATCTTCTAATGCATGTCTGTTTACATAGCTCAGTTTTCATCTTTCTTGTTTCTTTTCTTTCTTTCTCGTTTTCTTGTTTTAGCAGATATTCACTTTTTGCAGAGATGGACAAGCTGAGGGTTAATGAGAAGGGAGAAAAAATACTTATTGCACCTTTAATAGCTGTTTATGTGTCTTTATATGAGGTCCAATGCCTCAATGTCTTTAGTTGTTGTTGTTGATGATACTGTATACATCTCACCTTTTGTCTTTCTTTCTTTCTTTCTTTCTTTCTTTTTGTATTTGCTTTATTCCATTTTTCCAGAGGAGGGGTAATGAGAAGGAAAAAAAACAACTTCTTGCACCTTTAATAGCCATGTGTATGTCATTTATGTGTGTTTATAGGGTCTGAGGCCTCGGCGTTTCTATAAATATTCCATTGTTGTTCAATTGAGGGGAGAAATCACTGTCTCTCTCTCAACTGTGTCTGTTTCTAAGGTCTGAGGACTCAGTATCTGTTTCTTACTATATCTCTGACTTTATGTCTTTCTTTCTCTGCACTTGTTTTAACAGATATTCCAGGGTTTTTTTTTTCCGGAGTGGAACAAATCAGGGGGAAATGAGAGGAAAAAGGAGAAAGAAAAAAGCGAACTAGTCTTTTACAGGCTCAACGTTGTTGAAGATGTTGAAGGTGAGTGAAGCTTTGTATAACTGGAGAGTGTGTTTAGTTTAAACAGACTGTATACATGTCATAAGATGGAAAGTGGGACACACACACACACACACACACACATTTTGTCCGATCATGAAGTTACCAAGTTGACCTGTTTAGTACATCAATATTATGGGTGAAGGTAAGAATAGTGCTCTGGGTGGCAATGTGTGTGTATGTGTGTGAGTGTGTACTTTGATGTACATGAAATAGTGTGTGTTCATGCTTGTGTCTAAGGTTGTAAATTGGTCTGTATTTATTCTTTAATATGATAAAGATCATCTGCAGAATTTGTTTGTGTTGCGTTGGAGAGAGAGATAGAGAGAGAGAGAGCAAGTGTGTGTGTGTGTGCGTGTGTGTGTGTGTCAGGGGTGTGTCTACGCGCAGTGTGTGTCAATGTCACAGGTATATACAAGGCCGTGAGAGCTCTTTCACCATTGGTGCAGAAGTTCCTCGTCTCTTCTCACAGTTGGTAAGTGATTTGCGTCATTTATTTTTCTTCTTGTTTGTGAGCAAAAGTGACTTATTTCATTTTTCCATCTTTACAATTGTAAATTTAATTTTAATTACTTTAGCCTATAATTCTTGTCGTTCATTAATTTTCTCCATCCATTCAGATACATAACATACAGCATGCAATATATAACACAAGAAAAGACAGCATGAAATATGTAAATATTCAATAATAAGTAATATATTAATAATAATTAAACTCAATTAATTCAAATAGCTGTAAATGGAAGGAAAGACAGTCTAAAGCTAAACTTGGTTTCGTATAATTTATTCCACAAATCACTCTACATTTATTACACACTTTGCATATTGAATATTCTGGCTGCTGTATTCTGTTTTTCCCTCTTCTTCTTCTTGTGGCAAGAATAAAAATCAAACAACCAGAAAGAAAGAACAAATATGGAACAATATTACTGAAAAAAAGAAAGAAAGAAAGAACAAATATGGAACAATATTACTGAAAAAAGAAACTAACAAAAACAAACAAACAAACAAACAAACAAACAAATATAATAAAAAAGAAACAAAGAAACAAACAAAACAAACTAAACAAAATACTATACAAACTAAAACAAACAAAATAACAAAGAAGAAAGAAAGAAAAAAGAAAGTAAAATAAAATGAAATAAAAAAGAAAAAGAAACAAATATAATTAAAAAAGAAACAAACACAAATATGAAAATAACAAAGATGAAAGAAAGAAGAATAAAGAAAGTAAAATAAAAAAGAAAAAGAAAGAAAGAAAGAAAGAAAGAAAGAAAGAAAGAAGAAACAAAGATAGATAGATAGATAGATAGAAAACAAACAAATATGAAAAAGAAAAAAGAAAGAAAGAAATATACAAAAAAATAAAAGAAACAAGAAAAAGAATGAACATGGCATTATAGCATGTCAAAGTTTGAAATTTGGAGGGAAAATATTAATCACGGTTTCCTGGAGGACACACTCACACACACACACACTCACACACACACACACACACACACACACAGCTGTATGTATCACTCAGAACGTCTGCACAGATGTTGTGGAAACAGTAAATGGCATTGGCACCAACAACAGCAACATAAAGTCAAGATCAACAAAGAATTTCAGGAGATTAGACACATTATAACAGTATATAGTGCATTTTACAGATAATATATATATTAATAATTATATTAATCACAACTGATCTTTTTGATGTCTTTTTAATTTCATCTGAAAGAATGTTGCTCCAACGAAAAGCTGCTGTCGTTTTCTGCCTGACTCTTTTCGTCGTCACTGTAAACACTCGGCTGTTACATCCATCAGATCACCAGCCGGCAGAAAACGGCTGAATTTACTGAAAGCAAACGTGTCCAAAATGACCGCCATGTGAAACGTGGCACTAGCACACAGCAGCTTAGCGCAATTAGCCTTAAATCAATGCAAAAGTGATCGGTGCTCTGGCGCTGCGCACTATGTACAAGCCAGACGATGAGTAACGAAGGCGCGAGGCGCTTATTTTCACACAAAGCTGTTGTTATCGGTTGTTGTAATTATGCTACGCTGTCACATGCTACCATCAGTTTCAAGTTTCACTCGAATCCACGGGCAGGAGTTCAGGAAAACATTTTGTTCTGCTCTAGGGTGAGAAGGAGAAGTTCCTCAAGCCGGTGTCAATCAGAATGACGCTAAACAACCTGGGAGCAGTTAGCGTCTCCACCACTCCGGTTCAGCGTCTGATCTCTGATTGGCTGTCAAGCGATTGAAGGAAAATTGGCTTGGGGATGGGAATTAGAAAGAAAGAAAGAACAGTGAAAGAAAGAAAAAACAAACGAATATAGAAGAATATTACTGAAAAAGAAAAAAGGAAGAAACAGACAAATATGAAAGAAAGAAAGAAAGAAAGAGAAAGAAAGAAAGAACAGTGGAAGAAGGAAAAAAGGAAGGAAAAAACAAACAAATACAGAATAATATTACAAAAAAGAAAAAAGAAACGAACAGACAAACTTGAAAGAAAGAAAGAAAGAAAGAAAGAAAGAAAGTTTCACTGGAGTCCATATCTAAGAGTCCAGTCCATCATTTTGTCTAATCCTATCCCTAACCCCTAACCCCTAACCCCAACCCTAATCCTAACCCTTAACCCCAACCGCTAACCCCAACCCTAACCCTAACCCTAACCCTAACCCCAACCCCTATCCCTAACCCCAACCCTAACCCTAACCCTAACCCTAACCCTAACCCCAACCCCTATCCCTAAACCCTAACCTTTACTCTAACCCCTAACCCTAATCCCAATCCTAACCCCTAACCTTAACCCTAACCCCTATCCCTAACCCCTAACCTTTACTCTAACCCCTAACCCTAATCCCAACCCTAACCCCTAACCTTAACCTTAACCCTAACCCCTATCCCTAACCCCTAACCTTTACTCTAACCCCAATCCTAACCCCTAACCTTAACCCTAACCCCTAATCCCAACCCTAACCCCTACCCCTAACCCTAATTGTAACCCCAACCCTAACCCATAACTCTAAGCCCTAACCCCAACCCTTAACCCTAACCACTAACCTTAACCCTAACTCCTACCCCTAATTCTAACCCCAACTCCTTACCCTAATTGTAACCCCTAACTCTAACCCTTAACCCTAACCCTAACCCCTAACCCTAACCCTTACCTCTAACCCAGACCCTTTGCTGTGTGAGTTGTGTGAGGAAAAGAGCAAAAATGTGAACCATCCATGAGAACCACTGCTCTGATCTAAAGGGCTTAAAGAGGCAGTTTGTCACTTATATTTCCATATCAGAAAGTCAAATCAGACTGTTTTGTCAACCGTGTTGTTGTTCCAGCTGCTCAGATTGCCAGAGCTAACGCCAAGGAGACTGTCTGGTGACTAAAATAGTACATACACACACACACATGCACACACACACACACACGCACACACACCTCCTTTCCCTCTTGTATTGTGGCACGTGTCACTCACATTCCTGGTGTTTTCAGATTAAACATGAGCCAGAGTTTATCAGTGATCACAGAAACAAACCCACACACACACACAATATCTATTATGGATTGTCACGGCATGATTCAGAGTTACTGCTTCCACCCCAAAGTTGAATTTAATTCATTTTTTATTAATGAACATCCCATCATACTTTTCATCTGTTTATAGTTACATTTAATGTGAACAAGTTAGTTCCTGTTCTCACTTACGTTCTAGCAGCTGTAAACCACAAAGCAGAAAATTCTCTGTCCTGAAGATGTCATAAATTTTAAACTTACAGCTTTACCTCTGACTGTTGCAAAGCACTGACACTGGAGACGCCTTCCAGACTCGTTTACCACCTCTGCTATCTTCTTGATGAATCCTTAATTCTCCATGGAGGGAACATCAAACGTCTATCTCTATCTGTCTTTTTTACAGCCTATGTGGAACTGAGCAAGCTGATGAAGAACGAGGGCGAGCAGGGTGGCCTGCAGGAGACAGGACAATGGCAGGGTTACAAAGAGAGCCGCGACCCCGAGGTTGGCTACTGGGAATCTTCTCAAGTCTCCTATCTGACCTTCAAGAGCCTCATGCAGCTCAGACAGGCGATGGACACCGGTGAGAAAAAGAATGTCATCACGCAATGCTTTCAGACATAAACAGACCTCTGTACCTATCAGAAATGCATGTATGGATGTATGTGAAATCTGAAAACCTGGATTCAGAATAGTAGGAGGTTCTTGGTAATGAGTGAAAACTTTCATCTTAAATCAGACATCTTAAATCCTGACTAGACTGATGGCTCAAAAACTACTTCTGGTACTTCTACATCACTGACAGTTTCATTAGTCAACAAAAATAAGTCAAAAATCGTCTTTGGGAATCTGAAAAGTCCCAAAACAAATCGGATTTTTAAGCCTTAGTTGACTGTTTAAAATGAACATAATATTGAAGTTTTTTTTTTACTTTTACTCACTACAATTTTCACTACATCAGTTACTATTTTTTGCAAGACTTCTTCAAGAAGTTGAAAAAAAAAATTCATGAAACGTGCAATCCAATTTTAAATATCCAACCGAAACAGCTAGCTAGCTAAGTTTATTTACAGCTACTAGCTACTGTAGATTAGGCTGTAGCTAACCAATCATTTACCTTTAAAGGAAAATTTATTGGACAAGGGCAGTTCCAGCTAACACATTTCTGAAAAAATGATTCGGTTTTTCGCATTTCCAAATTCATCCAATCATTCCAATTTCATCCAAAATTTTCATTCCAAAATCATTCCAATTTTTTAAGATTAACCACAAATTTCAGTTTTGGCTGTAAATACACTCAAAAAAAATATGGAATGCCATTTGAGACCAAAAAAAAATATGAATGAAATAAATTCATGAATTGAATTAGATATTCTCTTTAAGCATAGCAGATGAGCGCTTGGTCAGCTTTTCCTTCAAACCGCAGGCACGCTTTCTTTACAGGAGAGTGCATGGAAATAACAAAATTGGGATTATTTGATTAATTCTACAACCCAAAATAGTGAATTACAAGCATGATAAAATATATATGCTTACGATTTCATGACCTTTATTTAATATCCTGTCGCTTCATTAAGCTGCATGCAAAATTAACTGTTGAAGCTCAATATTAAAAAATAAAATGCAAAACAACAGGCTGTGCTGGATCAAGTGCTATTTTATAAGCTTATATTTTATAAGCTGCCAAATAATGAGTGTGGAAGCCATATTGTTCAATTAAACCAGTGATTAGTGTGATAATTACAACTGGGACTATTCATGCAACGATATCTTGGCGATATACTAGACTCCTATTAGAATTATTTCAGTGCTTGTTACTGTTTTTTGTAAATATCACACAAAACTCAGATTACAACCTTCCGTCCTACACCACACCAGTCCATCCTTCTTCCATCTCCTTTTCCCTCTTCTTCTTCTTTTTCTTATTTCCCTGATCGCCTCCCGCCATGTTCTCAGGGGTGGTGATGTTGGACAGAGAAGAGCCATCGCTCTCCAGCATCATGGAGAAAATAGTGGATGAGATGATCGAGAAGAAGGAGATCAGCTCTGGCGACCGTGACGGGGTTTTGAAAGCTTTAACGCAGAATCGTAGGTAATGACTACACTGTAAAAAACAACAGTCAAAAAAAAAGTTCAGCAGGTGAAAAGACTTCACTAAAATGTTTATATTTGCATTATATTTGCATTATATTTGAAATTAGTACATATTTTTATTTTTTAAGATTGTTTTATTAATATAAATTAGACTGATCCTGAATTTGAATTATTGTCTTTAAATTGTTCAGTAATTTAGTGTAATATTAACTAGAAAAATCCAAATTATTACAAATTATTACATTCTTACTACAATTACTACAAAGGCGTGGTTTCCTTTGCAAGATGGAGGTATTTGAATGTTTAAAACCATCATCTGATGAGTTCTAGAGCTAAATTCCAGAAACTGATTGCTAATAAACTTTTACTAATTCCAGTTCCAGTTCTAGTCCCGGTCCTGATTTAAATTCCAGGTCTGGAATTCTAATTCTAAATTTAATTCTAAAAATCTTGGTTCCAATTCTAATACCAGTTCTATTTCCAGTTTGAATATTAATTTTAATTTCAATTCTAATTCAAGTCAAATACTATTTAATTCCAAATCTAATTTGGATTTTAATTCTAATTCCAATTCTAATTCTGGTTTGAATGCATTTTTTCTAAGTCAAAATTTAATTCTAAAATACTGGTTCCATTTCTAATTCTAGTTCCTGTACAAATTTAATTTAAGTTAATTTAAATTCAAGTTGAGTGGTATTTTTTTAAATTCCAAATCTAATTTTTAATTATAATTCCAGTTTCTAATTCCAGTTCCAATACAAAATTTGATTCCCCTTCTAATACCTGTTATAATTCCAGTTTGAATATTAATTCTAATTTCAATTCTAATTCTAGTTCAAATACTAATTTTAATTACAATTCTGGTTCCAAATCAAATTTATATTCTAGTTTAAAATTTCTAATTCAGGTTCCAATTCTAATTACAGTTCTAGTTTAAAAATTCTAATTCAAGCCAAATACTATTTTTGGTTCCAAATCTAATTTTAATTTTCACTCCAATTCTAATTCCAGTTTGAATATTAATTCCAATTCCAGTTCAAATTCTAATTCTAGTTCCAACACTAAATCTAACTCCAACTCTAATTCCAATTCTAATTCAACTTCTAGTTTAAAATTTTTAATTCTAGTTACAATTCTAATTTTAATTCTAATTTCAATCCATAATGATAGCACTGAGCCTCACAGTGATTATCAGCCTTTAATTATTAAGATCTGGGTTGGATGTTCTGATTCTCATTTTGTTTTATCAAAGAACTTTAATATTAGAATTCTTATGCAGAATTAATTATGTGGACAAATTCTATGCTGTCCCATATACATGATTGAAATTTTTGTGTGTGTGTTAAAAAAAAGAAAGAAATCTGTTTAGCTACACTGGCAGTGGTGCATTTTCTAAACAGAAAGCATTTTATATTTCCTTTGCCTTTATTTAGAAATATATTTAATAATATTCATTGTTAAATTGTGTTTTGTTTTGTTTTAGATGGTTTGTTGCTGAGACTCTGTAGGAGTTTATTATTTTTAAAAGCCAAAACTGGTCTTAGCCCAGTTCTCTGACACCCCCTCCCCCCCCCCCTCTCTCTCCTCAGCCAATCAGTGGAGACACAGGCTCTGACATCATCTTTAGAAATTCAGACTTTCTCCATTGCAGAAAAGGTAAGAAAATTTATTTTAGTTGTATATAGGTGCAAATTTCAGTCAGGGACTGATTTAGAACAATATGGTGTGCATAAAGCTAGTTTTTAATTGAACAGCAATTTTATTTATTTGATATAGATAAATTTGGTCCAAAATACTGTCCATTATTCTCTTACGGTATGTGTGTCAATAAACACTTGTTTCTAGTGAAGAGCACTTAGTTCTTGTTAAAATTGAGAACAAAATTTGACTTAACTGATAAAATTTTAAAAATGCATTAATAAATAAACACTTTTTGCTCCCATAATTAAAAATGTGTGTAAAAAAAATGCTTAGTTATGGTTTGAATGCAACATGTAAAGTGCTTTCCCACTGCGTATTTCACAGAGAGATGCATCTGAAAGCGTGGAGGCCTCTGTGGTGTTCGTGGGTAAGTGACTGTGGATTATATTCATTTTATAACCCTTTAACATCTAATGTAAGAAAATTCATCCTTTGTGTTATTTTTATTTCATGAGATACAATGTGATCAGATGTCAAGAAAAATGTCATGAAATTACATGTTAGAGATGTTAGTTGAAAAGAAGTATAGTTATAAAATATGATTATTAAGTTTCTTAATTTTACGTTATTAATTAAAGGTTAGATTTCTCTCATATTTTCAGTGTGAGGTGAAGTTTATTAACAGCAAAGACATTTTTTTCATAACCTTTTATCAAGAGTGCCAATAATTCTGGAGCTGACTGTATATACAGTATATTGCTACTATTGAAATAAAAGTAACAATGCAATGCCTTATATGTATATATAACAATTCCTTATATATATATATATACGAAATTACGAAATCGATACATTTATAAAACTTTGATTCTATTCTATAGTCACATGCACTAAAATGACAAAAAGTATGTGTTTCTGGATCTTTTGCTGAATAAGACATATAGTTATTAACACTGAACTTGGTTGTAATGTGTGTGTGTGTGTGTGTGTTCAGGGGCTCTGGACTTCCTGGAGAAGCCGACCATGGCGTTCGTCCGCCTGAAGGAAGCCCGTGTTCTTGAGACTTCGCCGGAGGCTTCAGCTCCTGTTCGCTTCATCTTTGTGCTGATTGGATCAACCACAAACGACGTGGACTACCACGAGACTGGACGAGCTATGACCGCACTTCTGGCAGATAACGTAAAAATGATTCCGTAATGGTTAAACAGTTGAGCCTGGGCAAATATTTTGCTTTTATGATTCCCCATATTTCTTCTTTGATCATCCAAACAATATAAACTATATATAGAAAACAAAAGGACACACTAAATCTCAGGTCACACTTGTATATTCACAAACAGACCAGAAATCTTGGTAACATTTCTAACGAATATTTGAAATTTAGACTTATAAGCATTACAATGAATAACTGTATAAATCAGCAAATAATTTTTAATCATTTGTTTTTTCCTTGATTTCTAAAAATGGTTACTAATCCATTTTCAAACATTATGCTGTCAAAGGTTTGTAATGTTTTACTACATTTCAGTTATCATTGCATTTGTTTAGATTTTCATTTTATTTATCAAGTTCAATTTTATTAAAATAAACTTTTAATGAATAAATAACAATGAAGTAAAAAAGTTTAGTGAGAAATTAAATGTAATAGCTACAAGTTAAATTTTACGGAGTACATAAATATGTTGTATTGACAAACTAAATTTAAGCAAGTACGCAAATCCACAAACAAAATTTTAGTGAGTACGCAAATATTTTAGATCCACAAACAAAATTTTAGTGAGTACGCAAATATATCACATCCACAAACAAAATTTTAGTAAGTACACAAATATAGTAGATCCACAAACAAAATTTTAGTCAGTACGCAAATATATCACAGCCACAAACAAAATTTTAGTAAGTACGCAAATATTTTAGATCCACAAATAAAATTTTAGTGAACACTCAAATGTCATATCCACAAACAAAATTTTAATGAGTACGCAAATATTTTAGATCCATAAACAAAATTTTAGTGAGTACACAAATATATCACATCTACAAACAAAATTTTAGTGAGTACGCAAATATAGTAGATCCACAAACAAAATTTTAGTGAGTACGCAAATATATCACATCCACAAACAAAATTTTAGTAAGTACGCAAATATAGAAGATCCACAAACAAAATTTTAGTGAGTACGCAAATATATCACAGCCACAAACAAAATTTTAGTAAGTACGCAAATATAGAAGATCCACAAACAAAATTTTAGTGAGTACGCAAATATATCACAGCCACAAACAAAATTTTAGTGAGTACGTGAATATTTTAGATTCACAAACAAAATTTTAGTGAACACTCAAATGTCATATCCACAAACAAAATTTTAGTGAGTACGCAAATATTTTAGATCCACAAACAAAATTTTAGTAAGTACGCAAATATATCACATACACAAACAAAATTTTAGTCAGTACGCAAATATTTTAGATCCACAAACAAAATTTTAGTGAGTACCCAAATATATCACATACACAAACAAAATTTTAGTCAGTACGCAAATATGTCACATACACAAACAAAATTTTAGTCAGTACGCAAATATGTCACATACACAAACAAAATTTTAGTCAGTACGCAAATATGTCACATACACAAACAAAATTTTAGTGAGTACGTGAATATTTTAGAGCCACAAACAAAATTTTAATGAGTACGCAAATATTTTAGATCCACAAACAAAATTTTAGAGAGTACACGAATATTTTAGATCTACAAACAAAATTTTAGTGAGTACGCAAATATTTTAGATCCACAAACAAAATTTTAGTAAGTACGTGAATATTTTAGATCCACAAACAAAATTTTAATGAGTACACAAGTATTTTAGATCCACAAACAAAATTTTAGTGAGTACACAAGTATTTTAGATCCACAAACAAAATTTTAGTGAATACACAAATATATTAGATCAACAAACAAAATTTTAGTGAGTACGCAAATATTTTAGATCCACAAACAAAATTTTAGTGAGTACGTGAATATTTTAGATCCACAAACAAAATTTTAGTAAGTATGCAAATATATCACAGCCACAAACAAAATTTTAGTGAGTACGCAAATATTTTAGATCCACAAACAAAATTTTAGTGAGTACGCAAATATTTTAGATCCACAAACAAAATTTTAGTGAGTACGCAAATATATCACATACACAAACAAAATTTTAGTCAGTACGCAAATATTTTAGATCCACAAACAAAATTTTAGTCAGTACGCAAATATTTTAGATCCACAAACAAAATTTTAGTGAGTACCCAAATATATCACATACACAAACAAAATTTTAGTCAGTACGCAAATATGTCACATACACAAACAAAATTTTAGTCAGTACGCAAATATGTCACATACACAAACAAAATTTTAGTGAGTACGCAAATATTTTAGATCCACAAACAAAATTTTAGTGAGTACCCAAATATATCACATACACAAACAAAATTTTAGTCAGTACGCAAATATGTCACATACACAAACAAAATTTTAGTAAGTACGCAAATATGTCACATACACAAACAAAATTTTAGTGAGTACGCAAATATTTTAGATCCACAAACAAAATTTTAGTAAGTACGTGAATATTTTAGAGCCACAAACAAAATTTTAATGAGTACGCAAATATTTTAGATCCACAAACAAAATTTTAGTGAGTACACAAATATTTTAGATCCACAAACAAAATTTTAGTGAATACACAAATATATTAGATCCACAAACAAAATTTTAGTAAGTACGCAAATATGTCACATCCACAAACAAAATTTTTGTGAGTACGCAAATATTTTAGATCCACAAACAAAATTTTTGTGAGTACGCAAATATATTAGATCCACAAACAAAATTTTAGTGATTATATTAACAAATTAGTCACAGAGACGTCATACCAAACAATTGGAAAATATATTTCTCATGGAAATGTTCCTCTGAAAGAAAAAATACTGAAAAAATAACAGATGAAAAGACAGAGAAGGGAGAGCTGGAAGGAGGTGGGGCCGTTATTCAGTGAGTAGAGAAGTTAATAGCTGATTGATTGAGACATGGCTGGGTACAATTATGATGTAGATATTTTTTCTTGATGCATATTCATAGATCAGCTGCTACCCTTTACTGCTACTGATTTCAAACATATCTCACACTCGTAGGTGTTCAACCAGGCAGCATTAAAAGCTCAGAGCGATAAAGAGCTGAATGATGCAATGACGGACTTCCTGGATTGCAGCGTGGTGATCCCGCCCACAGAGATTCAGGACGAAACCATGCTTGCGCCCATCATTGGCTTCCAGAAGAAGCTCCTGCAGGAGAGACTCCGCCCCTCTGAACCTCAGCGCCACCTCAACCCCCAAGCAGATAGGAGATGTACTGAAATGCTAATAAGCAACGTTTATATATAACTTGCTAATTTTCATTATTTATCTACTAGGCCACATGATTAGCATAGCTAGGTATCTGATCCTAGTTAGCCAATTAGAGAGTCTATGAAACAAATCAAAATATTTTACTATATGTTCCAAATAAGCAAGTAGTAATAAGGTATTAATCATGAAACATCTTTCACCACATAGCGTCTATTTCCAAAGTGCCTCCACCGGAGGATCCGCTGGTGCGCACCGGCATACCATTCGGAGGATTGATCAGAGATATGAGAAGACGCTACAAACACTACAAGAGTGACATCACTGACGCCATGAACGCTCAAGTCCTTGCTGCCGTAATCTTCATTTACTTTGCCGCCCTCTCCCCTGCTATCACCTTCGGCGGTCTGCTAGGTGAGCATGACTGTGTATATATGTGTGATGTGGGAAATTTAACGAAGATGATATTCAATCAAATGTCGTGTTACCATTTTTCCCCGCCTCCTGCCACAGCTGATAAAGTTGATAGTATGATGGGAGTGTCAGAGCTCATGCTGTCTACGGCAGTGCAAGGTGTCATTTTCTGCCTGGTTGCCGCCCAGCCGGTCCTCGTCATCGGCTTCTCAGGACCGCTGCTGGTCTTCGAAGAGGCCTTCTATGGGGTAACATTCACATACACACTCACGTGTATGTGTTTATGTACTAGTATCACATAATTTATTTTAAATATCTGTTTTCACCACCCTGTGTCATTATAAAGATCCATTCAGGATTTTAATATACAAATTTTAAATAGAGAGGAACACCATCACAGACCGTTTTTTGAAACATTTCGTGTGTAACATGTTTTCCCCCAGTTCTGCAAGTCTCAGGACATCGAGTACATCGTAGGTAGAGTGTGGGTCGGCGTGTGGCTCATTGTCATCGTTGTGCTGATCGTGGCGATGGAGGGCAGCTTCCTGGTGCGCTTCATCTCCCGCTTCACCCAAGAGATCTTCTCCATCCTCATCTCCCTCATCTTCATTTACGAGACCTTCTCCAAACTCGGCAGTGTACGAGACACTATAATATCCATTATTTCATGCTGATGTTCTAATTATTCACCTTTTGTTTCCATTCAGTTAGGACCGTATTCAGAGTCGAGTTCAGTGCGTAGTGAGGATTTCACTGAACTGATACTGAAATTATGTAAATTGGTATTGAGATGTCAGATGTAACTACAGATTATTCAGAAATTATGCACACAACGGTAGAGTTTGCCACAATATATGTGGAGTTGCTACCAGAATATGTCAAAAAATCCATGTTTTGGCTGTAAATACACTCAAAAAACTGCCATTTGTGGCCAATATTAAATACATAAAAATGACACTATTAATTAATTAATAGTATCGTCACTTTAAAGTCCATGAAATGTATTTTTCACACATAGGACCTCAGAAGAGATGCATCTTAATTGGAGACATTGCTTACCATGGACTGAATTAATAGAAAAATTATTAATAAACTTAAAGTGAGCTCTAAGCGTAGAAGATAAGCACTCGGTCAGCTTATCCTTCAAACAATCAGCATATTTTCTTTACAGTAGAGCTCACTGGATCAAATGCTATTTTCTAAGTTGCAGAATAATGAGTGTGGGAGCCATATAATTAAATCGAGACAAATTTGCCAATATCCTAAAATAGAATTAAAAGGCTAATATAATTAATTAATCATCATTCATTCATCTACTGTATTGCATATAATATATTTAATTAACTTATTAATAAACAAAGTATAGATGCAAGCACAAATAGTAACATTAATAATAGCAAAAGTAATATTATATATATATATATATATATATATATATATATATATATATATATATATATATATACCAAAACTGAGTTAAGCTTCTAGTGTAATTAGTGGCATTGGCACTAGATACATTTCATAAGCCACAAAAGGATAAAGATCTACTGAATAAATTTAAAAAGAAACATTGAAAACATTGATAATGATAATAGTAAGGTTATATTTAGCAAATAAAGATAAATTCTTAAGAATAATTACAAATATTAAGAATATTTCTAGTAACTATATATATATATATATATATATATATATATATATATATATATATATATATATATATATATATATATATATATATATATAATTATACTAGCATTTTAAATGTATTAGTTATAGTAGTAATAGTAATAATAGAAGATAAATATTACTAATGTTGCTAATTACTAATGCCAATGTTAATGTCATATCTAGGAAATAAATTTAAAATCTTAGTGTAATTAGTCAGATTAATACATTTATAGTAACATTTATAGTAACAATATATCTATATATAAGTTTACAATTGCTAATTACTAATATTAATTAAGTAGTAGTAACATTAAACATACTGAAACAGGGTTCAGAGGTGATCATAATTACTACTACAATTAGTAATATTTTTTGTAATTGTAATGTGGCTTATATAATACTATAATTAACATTGGTAAATCAATAATGCTAAAGATATAGAGAATATTAATATATAGTATTATAGTAGCACTACATTATAAAATAATACCAGAAATAAAATAAAGGCTTTCTTGCTGTTCTATAATCATAGATTTTCAAGGCCCACCCTCTTAATCTCAACTACGAGCACTTGAACACCTCAGTTGCAGATCCTTGGCACCCCATCATCACTCATCACACGACTAATTCTACAGGCAACCTCACCACAGTCACCACCATCCGTTACCGTGCCTACCCCAACACGGCACTGCTCTCCATGTGCTTGATGTTCGGCTGCTTCTCCATCGCTTACTTCCTACGCATTTTCAAGAATGGATACTACCTGCCTGGCAAGGTTAGGTCCTGGTACAGGTTTTGGTGATTAGGAAGGTCATTTATTAATATGAGGGGTGATAAATTATGTCATCATGTTTATTTTTACTTCAGATTTATTTTAGTTGACTTTTTTTAATTTTTGACTTTCAGGTTCGTCGTTTGATGGGTGACTTTGGTGTCCCCATCGCTCTTTTCCTCATGGTTGCTGTGGATATCAGTATTAATGACACCTACACACAAGTGAGTTTTCATTCATTCTTATTGATTAATTTTCTATAACAGCAGCTCTGACAGCAAAGCAGCCGCAAATCACAGGTTTATATTAATGTGCTCGTTCTAATATGTTATCGTTTCTATAGTAACAGCTTGATATGGTGAAGCTTTCTGTAAGGACATGTTTACTTAACATTTAAGGAAGGAGTCTCCAGTGTCAGCGCTTTGTAACTTTAAGTTTTCTGACATGGCAGAGTCTTCAGGACAGAGGAGTTTACTCTTTGCCGTTTCTCAGTAATATAATAAGCTGCGTTTTTTTTAACTTATTAAATTATAGCAAGAAAAAAAAGAGAGGCAGATGAGAGAATGACTGTTTATAGCTACTATAGCGTAAGTGAGAATAGGAACTAACTTGTTTCGTAGATGTTCCACAGCATTAAATGCAACTATAAATAGGCAAAAAGTATGGCTTGTTGTTCTTTAATTAATAAAAAAATTAATAACTGGCAAATTGCTGTGGTATGAGTGATCTTGTGACCTTAATATTTTGTAGAAACTAGTGGTTCCTAAGGGCTTGCAGGTGTCTAACCCTGCCATGCGAGGCTGGCTCATTAACCCCATGGGCGAGCACAAGCCTTTCCCCACCTGGATGATGTTTGCTTGTGTCGTGCCCGCCATTCTGGTCTTCATCCTCATCTTCCTTGAATCACAGATCACTACGTAAGTACCAGTTTTCTGTCTTGGGTCCTCATTTGCTAAGATCCCAACTAAAGAGGCTAATTTTGCAGGTACAGCTAGTGGGTGTGTAATGGGTGATGTTCAAAAAAAACTGAGAGAATGCCATTTAAAATCAAAGGAGTAAACATTAGTTAAATATTTTTTTATAGTCATGGCAAGTTCAGATCTCAAAGAGAGTCCCGGAGACATAACAACTGTGTAGGTGCAACATGTAAAAATGCATCAAAAAATGTTCAAAATGTACAGTATGTTCTGTTTAAGACAGTAAACATAAAGAAAACCATTTTACAGGCTTGTTTATTACTGTTGGCATCTGAGGTGAGAAATTACAGTGAATATCAAATTAACAAACTTTACCAGGGTAATATTAAATCATTATTTTAAGAAAATTTTATTTTGAGATACTGAGACATTTAGAAAAACTCAAACGTACCAGGCTTTTTTTGTTTGAAAAACGTAATTTTCTGTAGACCCTATCAGTAGATTAGCTTGACGGCTTTTTTGACAGTCTGCTAGGAGTTGAGTTAGCATGATGTCAGATACACCAATTTCCCACCTCTCAACTTGTTCTTATTGTTCTCTGTAGGTTAATTGTGAGTAAACCCGAGAGGAAGATGGTGAAAGGTTCTGGCTTCCATCTCGATCTTCTGATTTTGGTGTGCATGGGAGGGTTCAGTGCTTTCTTTGGAATGCCGTGGCTCAGCGCTGCCACAGTTCGCTCTGTAACACACGCCAATGCCCTGACTGTCATGAGCAAAGGGCCCAAACCGGAGATCGAGAAGGTTCTGGAACAGAGGATTAGTGGTATATTGGTGGCCCTCCTTGTGGGTAGGTCCCTCATTTTTTAAATCTATTTTCATGCAGGCACAAGTGTAATTTTCTGGCATAACAAGCATACTGATTTGGTCCTAAATATGCCAGTTTTCCTCGTTTACACTCAACTCTGCTGGTGCAGCGATGCTTTCGAACTCATTGGTCCAAAATTGTGCATTAGCACCTGACGAGACCCACACTTAGTGCAGTGCTGAAAGTGCAGTGCTGTATTTTCCTGTCTTCAAACAATACTGTTTGCCCTCTTCATGTCCCCTTGGGGAATCATAGGCGAGCCCTTTGGGCAAAGTGTGGGGAATCCTTAGGGGAAATACACTGAGGGAATCTCTCAGTGGAATATTGGGGGAATATTGTGGAAATCTCTCAGTGGTATCTTGGGGAATTGATTGGGGAAGTCTTTTATGGGAATCCTTTCAGGGAATCTTCTGAGAAGCCTTAGAGGAATCATGGTAGAATTGGGAGAATCCTGGGGAATCCCTTAGCAGATTCTAATGGGAGCTTAGGGAATTCTTTGGTGGAATCTTGGGGAATCTTTCAGGGGAATCTTGGGGGAATCCTGAGGGAATCTTTGGGGAATTCTGGGGGGAAATTGGGGAATCCTTTGGGGGAAGCTTACAGGAATTCATTGAGGGAATCTTGAGAAACCTTGAGGGAATCTTGGGAGAATCTTAGGGGAATCCCTTGACAGAATCTTGAGGTAATTCCTTGGAGATGCGTCTTGGGGAAAATCACTTGCAGTAATCATGAGGGAGGGAATCTTTGGGGTATCCTGGGGGAACCTTGAGGGAATCCCATGGGGAGTCTTATGGGAATCATTTGAAGAAATCTTAGGAGAATCCCTTAGAGGGACCTTTCAGTGGAATCTTGGGGGAATACTGAGGGAATATTTGGGGAATCCCTTGAGGGTTTCTTGGGGAAATCAACTTAGGGAATCAGAAATCATTTGAGGGAAGCTTGGGAGAATCACTGGAGGGGAATCTCTCAGTGATTTGGGGAATCTTGGGGACTTCTTTGGGGACACTTGGGGGAGTCCCTTGGGGGAATCTTGAGAAACCTTCAGTGAATCTTGGGAGAATCCTAGGGGATCCCTCGGGGGAATCTTATGGGAATTCTTTGGGTTTATGTCTTGGGGGAAATCCCTTGAAGACAAAAAAAAGGAGAATATTTGGGGTATCCTGGGGGAACCTTGCAGGAATCCCTTGGGGGACTGTTAGGGGAATCTCTTGGAGGAATTTTAGAAAGATCCATTGAGGGAGTCTTAGGAGAATCCCTTGGTGGAATCTTAGGAGAATCCCTTGGGAGACTTCCTTGTGGGAATCTTAGGGAATTCCTTGGGAGAATCCCTTTCTATAATCTTGGGGAATCCCTTAGTTATATCCCTGATATTATCAAACCAGTGAGTGAAGGAAAATGGCCTTTAGATCCTTGACATCCTCGATCTCTTCTCTCCTGGGTTACTTAATTAGGGATGTAATGTATCTATTGATAAATTGATCCCTGTTCCTCTTCTGAACTCTCTCAAGGAATGTCCATCCTCATGGAGCCCATTCTGAAGATGATCCCCATAGCGGCTTTGTTTGGAATCTTCCTCTACATGGGAGTCACATCTCTGAGTGGCATTCAGCTGTGGGATCGCATGCTGCTGCTCCTTATTCCAAAGAAGTACCACCCCAATGAACCGTATGCTCAAAGAGTATGTTTCAATGATAAATAAACCTCAGCCCTTTTAGGAAAACTTCTCAATATCATTATTATTATATTGTAAACACTGTATGATTGGCTGTTCATGATGAAGCATATATTGATATTTCAGTTTTACTTGCCTTTTTATCACTACAATATGTACTATATATTTACTTGTACCTCTTGTGTTAAGCATGGTAGCTTATATTATAACTAGATTTAAATAGAGTTCATGCATGTGTTAAAGTACAATGAATGATTTACACAATAAGCAAATCTTACACTATTTTTTAAATGGTGTATTAGCCATTTTACATTATAACTTAAGATTAGCTAACACAAAGTGCCATTGGAACACAGGAGTAATGGTTGCTGAAAATGTATGCCTATGTAGATATTCCATTAAAATCAGCTGTTTCCAGTTATAATATTACAACATTAACAGTATCTATACTGTATTTCAGATTAATCTAATGTCATTTTTATAAGGCTAGTATTATTAGACCTTTGCTAGAAGTTTAACTTTTAGCAAAACCCTGTCAAGTTTTGTTGAAAGAATGTTGTTTCTTCTGTCTCATGGCATGGTTTCCCATGATGCTTTAGGTGAAGATGAGCAGGATGCATATGTTCACGGGGATCCAGATTGTGTGCCTGGCCGTGCTGTGGATAGTGAAGTCAAGCCCATTGTCACTCGCCCTGCCCTTCATCCTCATCCTGACCATCCCACTGCGCATGTACCTCAGCCGTCGCCTCTTCACCAAGCTCGAGATGAAATGCGTAAGCTACAAATCACATCACTAGCCAACAAAGGACTTATAGTATATGCTATAGACTTATATACTTTTTCTGGTTATACACTACTATACAAACACTTTTCTATAAATCTACAGGCTGCACAATTAAGACATCTTTGTAGATTTTGATTTTAAGTAAAATTAACAGCATATAGGAGGTGAGATTTTCAACGGATAATGATTTCAATGGATTCCGATGGAATTTAGGCTCCACCCATGCACGATTTAAAAGAATATTGATGATTCAAGATAAGAACCAAAAGAAAATGCAGATGGCAACAAGGAAATAGACGCCATAGCCCTGAGGGCTGCGATGTGCTGTGAGAGCCACAGCATGCAGCACTCTGCATGAGGGGGAAATATGTGACAGAGCCCCCCATCCCACCCCCAAAGGTGCAGGCTCCTGAAGTGCCTTCTAAAACTCAAACAGGTGGTCCTTCACCCCTTGGTAAAATGTCCTCAAGGTTCCCAGAGCCCCAAGGCGGGAATTGTCCAGAATGCCCTGTCTTCCCAGAGGGGCCGAGGAGCAGATCGGCAGGAACCAGGTGGCAGAGCAACAATGTCCTCCCTGTAATCTGGTGGCGGAGCAAGCTAGTTCCTCTTCTCACTTACGTTACAGCAGCTATACACAGTCGTTCCCTCACCAGATTCTCTTTTTTCTCTCTCTTGAAGTTAATAAGATGAAAAAAATGCAGGTTGTTCTGGTAGCCACTGTAAAGCAATCTGTTTATTGTTGAGCGTCCACAGTATAAGTCTCTATAATTATTGTATGTCCCTGTAAAAAAAAGCTGTCAATATATAAATGATAAATTACTTGAACAAGTGCACTAATCTAGGTTTTATATGCTGCTATAGAAAAATCTGGCCAATCAGAATCCACAATTCAAGAGTGACATTCTAATTCACAGTATTCATATTTATATAAATTATTATGTAAAACTGTAATACATTGTTTACCTTTTGGAAATTTGGGAATTCGCTTATATAAATATTAATTCTTCTCGTTTCATGTCTGTCAGCTGGATGCTGATGATGCCAAAGTGACGTTTGAGGAGGAGCCCGGCGTGGACGTGTACTCAGAGACCCGGATGCCATCGTAAATATGTTACACCAACGATGCGAAGGCTACTTTCAGTCCCATATTGGCTTGTGATATAGAGATGCTTAATAAATGCAGTGTATGCACAAGTATCTCCAAGTTAAATGGAGTTAAACCAAGTTAAACCACTATGCTGAACAATTGCCATATTAACCCCTTGAAGTCTAAAAAAAATTTAATATTTTGCCATACATTTTGTTTTGCTGTATTAAACCACCTTAAAAAGTTTTTAACTCAAGTGTTTGGTATCATTTTTTCAGCATTAAGAATATTTTAATTTTTTTTTTAATATAAGATACTATATTGATTTCAGTGCTTCCACAACCCAGAAATAAGTAAAAAAAAAAACACCTATTTAATTTCCGAGAGCTCACACTAAATTTGTTAAACAGGGTAACAATGTGTTCATTTGAAATCCACCTGACTTTGGAAGGTCTCACAGCTAGAATGGCAGATCAGATCAGTTCTGCTGTCATGAAGACCAAGGAACTGCCCATGACAGGAAGTTGGAGAAGGTTATAAAAAGATCAGCAAAGCTTAGAACTTTCCTAGGAGCACTGTGACATCATTATACCAAGGTGGAAAATATATGCCACGACTCGGACACTAAGAAAAGAAGGACGATTGTCAGAGAAGTGTCCGAGAGTCCAGCTACAACACTGAAGGGGTTAGAGAGCTCACTAGCTCAAACAGAAGAACCTGTGCAGACCTCAACAATACCATCAGCTCTTCATCGATCCAGCCTCTATGGGAAAGCAGCCAGAAGGAAGTCTCTTCTGAGAAAGGCCATGTTAAAAACTCTGAGAACATCTGGAAATAGATTTTGTGGTCCGAGGAGACTAAAGTTGAGCCAGTTGATCTAAAACTAAAGCATAATATTTGGTGCAGACCAGATACAACCCAACAGCCAGGTAACATCATTCCTGTGATCAAGCACGGTGGTGGTAGCATCATGCTCTATGGTTGCTTTCAGGTTGCTTTTAAAACTAGAAATCTTGTTGCCATCACAGATAACTGGGATGGAGCAAAATACAAGCAAATTGTTGAGGAGAATCTGTTCCAGGCAGCCAGACATCTTCATTTAGGGTGAAAATATATGTTCCAACAGGACAACGAGCCAAAGCCCAGGGCAAAAAGTAGAAAGGAATGGCTGGAAAATAAGAAGTTTTGTGTTTTGGAATGGTTGAGGCAAAGCTCAGACTTAAATCCAATTGAGAATCTGTGGCGTGAACAAAAAAAATTACTGTTCACCAATTTTCCATTTAATTTTTTCAGAAAATTTGCATTGAGGACACAAATCTGAACCAACTCAAAGCTCACTGCAAAAGGACATTTCAATAACTCAATGAAACCATTTTTAGATTTTATTTTTTAATTTTCAAATACATATGAGGAAACCTAAATAATTTATTTAATTTTATTACTGTAGAGAGTCACTTACAAAGGAGCAAGAAAAAATCCCATTCTGATATGCTTAATTTTGATGTTGTAATAAAAAGAGTCACTGGGGGTGAAAACTTTCAGGAGGCACTGTAAAATCCTAAACGAATGAACACATGCTTCCAAATTACCAGCCCTATTAAAATGGCTTTCAGTCAGTTTTCATAAAACGGTTGGCCATGTTTCTACAGGTAGGCATTGTTCCTAAAGACCAATCACTGATCAGCATTGTTCCCAACAACCAATCACTGATCAGCATTGTTTCTAATGACCAATCACTGATCAGCGATTTTCCCAACAACCAATCACTGATCAGCATTGCTCCCAATAACCAATAACTGATCAGCATTGTTCCCAACAACCAATCACTGATCAACATTGTTCCCAATAACCAATCACTGATCAGCATTGTTCCCAACAACCAATCACTGATCAACATTGTTCCCAATAACCAATAACTGATCAGCATTGTTCCCAATAACCAATAACTGATCAGCATTGTTCCCAACAACCAATCACTAATCAGCATTGTTCCCAACAACCAATCACTGATCAACATTGTTCCCAACAACCAATCACTGATCAGCATAGTTCCCAACAACCAATCACTGATCAACATTGTTCCCAACAATCAATCACTGATCAGCATTGTTTCTAATGATCAATCACTGATCAGCGATTTTCCCAACAACCAATAACTGATCAGCATTGTTCCCAACAACCAATCACTGATCAGCGATTTTCCCAACAACCAATCACTGATCAGCGATTTTCCCAACAACCAATAACTGATCAGCATAGTTCCCAACAACCAATAACTGATCAGCATTGTTCCCAACAACCAATCACTGATCAGCATTGTTTCTAATGATCAATCACTGATCAGCAATTTTCCCAACAACCAATAACTGATCAGCATTGTTCCCAACAACCAATCACTGATCAGCGATTTTCCCAACAACCAATCACTGAGCAGCGATTTTCCCAACAACCAATAACTGATCAGCATAGTTCCCAACAACCAATAACTGATCAGCATAGTTCCCAACAACCAATAACTGATCAGCATAGTTCCCAACAACCAATCACTGATCAGCATTGTTCCTAAAGACCAATCACTGACCACCAGTGATTTTCCAGCTACGCACTTCTTCATTCTCAGTTTTAAACTCTCTTCTTAGTGATATTTACAGTAATAAAAGTGGGTTATTCCATCCGTGATTAATAATAATTAATAGATTCATTAATGAATTAAACATTGTCATGGCTGGCACGTCGCTGTGGCCTGAGCAGAATAAGACACTCCAGACTGTGCTGTTATATGAAAATAACACACTCCGCTTGCGTGTCAATCCCGCATCAATCCCGGCGTACGTTATTTTTGTCCAACACCACAGTCTGTGGTTTGTTATTTTCTATTCTGATAAACCTCTATTCTGGTTTATTCTGTTCTGCTCTAGTCACATGACGTCATTTGATATGCAAATGAGTATTCAATGAATATACCAAAGAATCTATGACGTCACCTGGCGAATTATTGCGGCTATTTTTGTTTGTTTGTTTTTCTGCGCGTGCTTCAGCTCCTTTCTCCTGTACAGAGTTACCACTTCTGCTTAAAGCGTCTTGGCTCCGCCCCTCTTCCGATCGACTCTCTCTCCAGCAGCAGGATCGATTACTCAGGCCTGAGTGCGGTGGAGAATGGAAGTGAGCGCACGCGATGTCGCTGTTTAAAGCCGCTTTTATAAATCTGTGAAGTTAGAGAGGAGAGATTTGTGGCTTCTGCGGTGTTTGAAGCGCGTGTCTGCGGCTGGATGCGCGCGGGGTTCCGGGTTACAGGGCAGATGCTGGGCAGATGAGCGGCAGCAGCAGCAGCAGCAGCAGCAGCAGGACTCACAATAACAGGCGGCCTTTCTGCAGAAGGTACAGAAGCTGGAAGGAGCGACAATAAAACGCGCTGTGTGTGTGTGTGTGTGTGTGTGTGTGTGTGTGTGTGTGTGTGTGTGTGTGTGTGTGTGTGTGTGTGTGTGTGTGTGTGTGTTAGTTACATGGAGATGTTTAGGGCGGTGTAAGTGTGTGTATCATTGAGATGTTTAGGGTGGTGTGTGTGTGTGTGTATGTCTATGTGTGTGTGTGTGTGTTACATTGAGATGTTTAGGGCGGTGTGTGTGTTACATTGAGATGTTTAGGGCGGTGTGTGTGTGTTAGTTACATGGAAATGTTTAGGGCGGTGTGTGTGTTAGTTACATGGAAATGTTTAGGGCGGTGTGTGTGTGTGTATATGTTACATGGAGATGTTTAGGGTGGTGTGTGTGTGTGTGTGTGTGTGTTAGTTACATGGAGATGTTCAGGGTGGTGTGTGTGTGTGTGTGTGTGTGTGTTAGTTACATGGAGATGTTCAGGGTGGTGTGTGTGTGTGTGTGTGTTAGTTACATGGAGATGTTCAGGGTGGTGTGTGTGTGTGTGTGTGTGTGTGTGTGTGTGTGTGTGTGTTAGTTACATGGAGATGTTCAGGGTGGTGTGTGTGTGTGTGTGTGTGTGTGTGTGTGTTAGTTACATGGAGATGTTCAGGGTGGTGTGTGTGTGTGTGTGTGTGTGTGTGTTAGTTACATGGAGATGTTTAGGGTGGTGTGTGTGTGTGTGTGTTAGTTACATGGAGATGTTTAGGGCTGTGTGTGTGTGTGTGTGTGTGTGTGTTACATGGAGATGTTTAGGGTGGTGTGTGTGTGTGTGAGTGTGTGTTAGTTACATGAAAATGTTTAGGGCTGTGTGTGTGTTTTACATTGAGATGTTTAGGGCTGTGTGTGTGTTACATGGAGATGTTTAGGGCGGTGTGTGTGTGTGTGTGTGTGTGTTACATGGAGATGTTTAGGGCGGTGTGTGTGTGTGTGTTACATGGAGATGTTTAGGGTGCTGTTTGTGTGTGTTTTGGTGGCTTTAAAGCTGGCTTTGTCTGCAGTGTGTGATCAAACCTTTTGTGTGTGTGTGTTTTCCTTTATCATCTATAAGGTTTAATTAGAGGACGTTGCTGTCTGATACGGTGTCGGTGTCAGTGTTGCTCCCTGTTGGAGATATAGTGCACTACATTTCAAGGGCTTTACTGACATAATTGTAAAGAACACTGCTGTCTAATGATTGGCGTGTGTGTGTGTGTGTGTGTGTGTGTGTGTGTGTGTGTGTATCCCACAGCCCTGTGCTCCAGCATGTAGACGCCTCCTCCTGTAGTCTTCGCCAATGAAAATGGAGGAGACGGCCCTGTCCGGCATGGACAACAGCAAAATGGAGGTGTGTGTGTTACACCCACTTGTTTTGCTCACATAAGAGTGTGTGATGTTGCAGTGGTACATTTCATAGTGCACACACTCGAACGCCGGAGAGCTTACACACCTGCAGACTCTGATTATTCACCTGCGGCTCTGATTATTCCATCATAAAGAGAGCTGTAAGAGTTAACGTTACATTATACCAGTATAGATAACGACACTTTGCCTGCGATGTAATTTAATACGGACACTAAACTACTTCTTAGCAACGATTCGATTCCGTATGTTGACGTGTTTCCTTTTGAAACGAGAAGTCAGCGTGATATCATGGTAAAGGGATTGAATGACGCAACACTGTATAGCGTTCGAGACATGCCACACCCCCACTGAATCTAAACAAACACGACACTAGCTTAGTACTGAACTAGCTAAATATAATAATATTTGAACTAGCTAAGTAATAATTAACGAGATTTTTTTTTCTGACTGATGGAGAAGTCCTGATGGTCTAGAAAAAGGATGAAACGGCGACGTTTCTGGCGTTGAACAACCCCAGGTTAGTCAAAACCTTCTCTGAAAAGTCACACAAGTGGTTACGTGGCTTTTCGGAGGAGTGTATTACCAATTTGGGGCTCCCACACCACCCATTTATTCTCTACTAAGCGATGACTGGAAAACGAAAACACACCAACACTAACAAACCATTGCTAACGAGCTGCAACTGTAGAGCTAGACACGCCCCTGGGGGCGGGACATACGTGTTCTCAAGAGAATTTGATTGGATGACACGAGGTTGTGCGTAGTTATGAATCATTATTGTTTGTTGGAGAATAAATGGTTGGCGTTTGTGCGAGTTCACGGTGGTATGACGGAATAAACCTTCTACTCGGATGCGGAAGATGTCTCCTGATGATGACTCCATGGCTTCTCGTCGTCCAGGATATCGTCCTGGTTACCGTCGACGGGCGTGGCCGAGAAATCTCTCGTTAAAGTCTTGACTGTTCTCATGTCAAGTTTGTTTAGATTGGAAGGGGGGGTGTGGCATATCTCAAACGCTATTGGTTGTTTAAGCACTTCAGCACACCATCACTCTGACTTCCTGACATCACACATCTACCAGACTTTTCCTCCTCCTGTTATTGAAACGCGTTTCAGTGGTTATGACGAACTGTACAATGCTGTGTGTGTTACCGCAGGGCATTGCTCAGGAGATCCTCTCCGATCTGGTGGAGGACGCATGTCTGGGGCTTTGCTTCGAAGTTCACCGGGCCGTCAAGCAAGGCTACTTCTTCCTGGACGACACGGACCAGGAGAGCATGAAGGACTTCGGTACTGGCCGATAAATCGATAAATAAATCTGTAAAAGTGATAGATAGAAGAAAATTCCTAAGTCATTCTGGAATAATTAAAAGACGTGCAGTAGAAAGAGAGAAATAAAGAGTGAAAATTACTACAAAACGTTTCTCAGTAGGTTCTTACTACTCGAGAAGCCAGCAATGCCAACATTTACGATTTAGCCGTAGTATGTACGACGTTTTACCCGTTGCTATGACGATACGGGAAACAGATGAAAACTACGCTTTTTATCCTATGGTGCATGTGGTGCGACGTTTCTTCAGTTCCCCACTCACCCAACGGTTTTGCCGTATCCTGTCATATACGACCTCTCGTTAAATACGTATAGAGACATTACGAAAGTAGCAGAGATCGTTAATGCCTTTGGTGAATGTATGTAGCTAGTACAGCTAGATTTGTGTCGCTAATCTAAGAATGAAGCTAGTATGAATGCTAGCATGTAAAGTAAAACGTGTTTAAGTAGTTAGCTCTGGGTTATACATAAAAAATAAAAAAATTTAAAAAACGCCAGACAGGCCACGCCGACATGTAGTGTTAATAGCTACATGCCTACAGGAGACAAACTACAAGTGCGTTGAATTACTTACTAGTGCGAATGCAGGCTTCTTGACTTTAAGTGAGTTTGGATCGCTAAATTACGCTGAATAACGTAATTATTAACTAGCGTTCCCACCTTTTTTTTTGCGTTTTATTTCCTTTGTGACAGAAATCGTGGACCAGCCCGGAGTGGACATCTTCGGCCAGGTGTATAACCAGTGGAAGAATAAGGAGTGTGTGTGTCCCAACTGCAGCCGGAGCATCGCCGCCTCGCGCTTCGCCCCTCACCTGGAGAAGTGCCTGGGCATGGGTCGCAACAGCAGCCGCATCGCCAACCGCAGGTGCCCCGACACGCCGCAGGAGGCGCTTATTGAACAGAATGGGTGGTTTTGTTTGTTTGTTTGTTTGTTTGTTTGTTTGGCACACTAGCTAGCTTCGTTTGGGATGCGGCAGCAGCAGCAGCTACATCATCAATCTCAGGACAGAATCTTCTAGATATAAAAGCCTAAAAGGATTTCCGGTAAACGAGTATAGGATTTTTAATAAAGCCTAATCACAAATTTTTTGGAATTTATTTATTTTTTTTACGATTTTTGAAAAATTTTATTTATATTATATATTATTATTATATAATTTTTTATATATTTTTGTAATTTTTGTCGGATTTTCTAATTAGTTTAGTGCCACAGCATCAGCTACGTCATTGGCTACATTTACATGCACATCAAAGTTCGTTTAAGGTCTATATTCGGGTTGCAGCCGTATCCCGAATACGATGTTTATACGCATCCAGGCTTCGGAATATTCCTGTATACGTGGTTTGGTTGTTGTAAATATGCCTGAGTTGCTGTTCTTAAATACCTAGCCTACAACTACGCATCTGTTAGCACCCACAATTCCTTGCGGACGGAGCTGTGCATGTATCTCCTTTCAGTGGATTTTCTGAATAAGGTGTTTACATGCAACAAATTTTCGATTAAAACATGTATATTTCAGGGACGGAAATCGGAATTTGTGGAATCAGAATATCGTCTTAGTCTGAATCAGATTGCAATCGGATTGCGGCGTTTACATGCATGACTCAAAACTAATCATAATATCGCTAAATTCCGATTAATATTGGAATATTGATGTGCATGTAAATGTGAACACACAAGAGGATTTGATTATTCAACAGAAAAATTCATTCATTCATTTAATTTATTCAATTCCGAGATTAGTTTGGGTTGTATTGGGCTTTTGATGGAAATGAAAATTATCAACCTACAGAGGGCTGAATTCAAAGACACGCCGAAAATCAAAGTGAAAAAATGATGCAGCAGGCTAGTCCATTTTGCTGAAATTTCATTGCAGCAACTCAAAATGGTACTCGGTAGTTTGTATGGCCCCCACGTGCTGGTACGCATGCCTGACAACGTCGGGGCATGCTCCTAATGAGACGACGGATGGCGTCCTGGGGTATTTCCTCCCAGATCTGGACCAGTGCATCACTGAGCTCCTGGACAGTCTGAGATGCAACCTGGCAGCGTCGAATGGACCGAAACGATAATGTCCCAGAGGTGTTCTATTGGATTTAGGTCAGGCAAGAATGGGGGCCATTCAATGGTATCAATTCCTTCATCCTCCAGGAACTGCCTGCATACTCTCGCTACCTGAGGCTGGGCATTGTTGTGCACCAGGAGGAACCCAGGACCCACTGCACCAGCGTAGGGTCTGACAATGGGTCCAAGGATTTCATCCCGATACCTAATGGCCGTCAGGGTGCCATTGCCTAGCCTGTAGAGGTCTCTGTGCGTCCCTCCATGGATATGCTTCCTCAGACCATCACTGACCCACCACCAAACCGGTCATACTGAACGATGTTACAGGCAGCATAACGTTTTCCACGGCTTCTCCAGACCCTTTCACGTCTGTCACATGTGCTCAGGGTGAACCTGCTCTCATCTGTGAAAAGCACAGGGCGCCAGTGGCAGACCTGCCAATTCTGGTGTTGAATGGCAAATGCCAAACGAGCTCCACGGTGCCGGGCAGTGAGCACAGGGCCCACTAGAGGACGTCGGGCCCTCAGGCCACCCTCATGAAGTCTGTTTCTGATTGTTTGGTCAGAGACATTCACACCAGTGGCCTGCTGGAGGCCATTTTGTAGGGCTCTGGCACTGCTCATCTTGTTCCTCCTTGCACAAAGGAGCAGATACCGGTCCTGCTGATGGGTTAAGGACCTTCTACGGCCCTGTCCAGCTCTCCTAGAGTAACTGCCTGTCTCCTGGAATCTCCTCCATGCTCTTGAGACTGTGCTGGGAGACACAGCAAACCTTCTGGCAATGGCATGTATTGATGTGCCATCCTGGAGGAGTTGGACTGCCTGTGCAACCTCTGTAGGGTCCAGGTATCGCCTCATGCTACCAGTAGTGACACTGACCCTAGCCAAGTGCAAAAGATGAGTAGGGAAAAAAATGTCAGTGGCCTCCATTCCTGTTTTGGGGGTCGTCTCATTGTTGCCCATCTAGTGCACCTGTTGTTAATTTCATTAACACCAAAGCAGCTGAAATTGATTAACAACCCCCTCTGCTACTTAACTGACCAGATCAATATCCCAGGAGTTTAATTGACTTGATGCTATACTCTGATTAAACAGTGTTCCTTTAATTTTTTTGAGCAGTGTGTGTGTGTGTGTGTGTGTGTGTGTGTGTGTGTGTGTGTGTGTGTGTGTGTGTATATATGTAGTGTGTGTGTGTGTGTGTGTGTGTGTGTGTGTATAATAAAAAATTAGTATAGAATTTTTTAGAGAGATATCAAAGATTCTTATTATGTTTCTTATTTTGTATTTATTTCTTTATTTTTTAATATCAGAATCTAATCACATTAATCTAAAATTAGTGTGTGACAAAATCAGCATTGGTTACAATTTGTAACATTATTTATTAGTGTTTTTTTTTTGTTTGTTTTTTTTTTGTTTGTTTTTTTTTTGTTTGTTTTTTTTTTTTTGTTTCTCCAGTTTTGGCTGGTTTAGATTGCATCGCATTTCACACCTCAGGTCAGAATGTGTTCCCAAAAAAATAATTTAAAAAATAGCAATTAGTATATGGCAATTAATTGTAAAAATTGAAATAATAGAATTTTTTGTAGTTTTTTATGTAGACTGGTGACCTTTTCTAACCTGCGGTCAGAACTATATAAATCTGCCATTTTTTCCCCTCAAACCCTTTTTTTTTTTTTAACTATCGACCAATCAGGTTGCAAGTTGTGGGGGGGGTTGAGAGAAACAAATACAGAGGGCAAACATGCTGGTGAGAAATGAGGAGATTTACAATGTGTAATTACAAATAAAGTGTGTTGTGCCCCCTAGTGGCAGAGCAGAAAAACGTCTTTCGTCTGCAGATTGCGAGTTCGAATCACGTTGATGGCCAGGAGACAAGGGAATAAAACTCGGCTGTGTACTCTGGGTGGGAGGGGCTTACTCTTATCTCCTGTTATCCCTGCTATCAGAAAATTAACAAACAGAATCTGACGGTTTTCCTGACTAGCTTCCCCGCTGTGTAATTCTGCTGGAGTGAGTGATCTGAACGTCACTGGAGCTGAACACTACCATTGATTTTCTTTTCCTGAAACGGACTGTGAGTGATTAGCAGGACAGCTTGCTGGCTAGAGGCAGCGATACTGAGGCACGTTTCTCACATCTCCTCTCCTCTCCTCCTCCATTCAGGATAGCCAGCGGCAACAACACCAACAAATCCGAGAGCGATCAGGAGGACAACGACGACGTTAACGACAACGACTGGTCCTATGGCGCAGAAAAGAAAGGTGAGTGTAGCGTTATTAGCTTGTTTGTTGAATCATAAATAATGTACTGTAGCATAGAACAAAACCCAAGTTTACAGTGTTAGACCAGCTTTCTAGGTCAAGATAACGTTTTTTTTTTTTTTTTTTTTTTTAGCTCTTTATTGACAATCCCTTAGCCAGCTAGCTATATTTAATGACTAGCTAGCATTTTATTTAGCGTATTTATCATTGTATTTGCTAGCTAGCTTTGCGTACAATTTCCCAATGTTTCACAGTGCTCCTGAAGAAAGAAGGGTTTAACGTTTCCTTTAAATGAAATGAATCCTTTCGGAAATTAGTTTAAAATGTTTGGATTTGGGCGTATTTGTGTTTGACGAAACGATCTAGAGTTTTGTTTCCCCTAAAACTCTTATTTTGCATTGCAGCCAAGAAGAGAAAGGCAGATAAGGTATTTGTACGTTCTTTCAAACCTCCTGCTCTATCGGTAAGTTTTCTTTTTGCGGTCACGCCCATAATTTCTCGAACTGTAGACGAGATTTTGGCTTTTCTAGCATCTTTTTTTTTTTTTTTTTTTTTCTTCTAGTGTAGCGTGTATGATGTCATCAATCGAGTCTATAGCATCCTTTTTAATATATTTCTCTTCATAGAAAATTGACAAAAAAAGGAATATTGCAAGTTGGTTTTTTTTCTTTCCTCCACAGAATCCAAATTCTCCGAGACGATCCAAATCACTAAAACACAAAAACAGTAAGTATCTGTAGCTTTACTGAACTCTAGCTACTGAAGACGGGCGACATGACGATATAGATATTGATATCGATATTGTGATGAATTACAACGAAGATTTCGTATTTTCGAACGAAATTTTATTTCGTAACACGAACATATTTTGTCTTATTAACTTGAGGTGAGGGAACGACACTCTATAGCTTCTATAACGTAAGTGAGAACAGGAACTAACTTGTTTCAAAGACGCGTCAATCTTTTAATAAATACAAAAAAAATACTTATTTAAATGTATATACTGTTTTTGGTTTTTTTTATAGCTGAGATTTTACTCAGAGGTGTTTAGCTCTTTGTGCTCGGACATTAGTTGTTTCTATGGAAACGCGTAACGTCTTTTAGGTAAAATGACGAACTACGATGTTAGTAACATCACGATTTAACTTTATTTACGTAAGTAAAGTATTTGGAAATATTTAGGAATGTAATTAGTCGCTTTTTTTTTTTTTTTTTTTTAAAGTTTTATTTGTTTGTAACGTGACATCACATGCTCTCGAGTCGTATGTTTCGGAAAATTCGGAATTCCCGAAGTTGAACACCGCTTTCTACACATCTAAAACTCATAATTATCGTAATTCTGACTAGATTTAAACACACTATTAGTAATATTTTTTCCAATTAAAAAATAAATATTAAGTAGTTTCTACATTCTGTCCAGCTATAGCTATATTCTATATTGGAAAAACTATTGTATTGGAAAAAAGTATTGGCTGTTTCTCTATAATAAAGTAAATAATATTTAGCGTTTAAATTTGTAGCATTGATCAGAGTAATAATTCAGAGTCAATTGAATCTATTTTATCTGTTTATTGGGATTTTCTTTAAAAGCCAAAGATCTGTCTTCGTCCTTCAGCTTCGCTGGATCCTAAGCAGCGCCCAGAGTGAAGTTGTTGCTAGGAGATGGGTTTCCACAGCAACGTCGTCAAGAGCTACCCACAATGCCATGTGGTTCACCATAAGGACGCAGCGAGGAACTAATCGGCGTCGATTCTCCATTCAGTTTACACAACTGTTGTCGTGTTTGTTTGTTTGTTTTTTTTTTCTTTTCTGGAATATTTGCACAATAAATCAGTGTCCTTGTGTCGATCGTGTAGCTGCGACCTTCAGCGGGACGTAAACGTGACGTTAACGATCAGCAGGAAGAGTTCAGGGAGGACGGAAGGACACCAGCAGGCAGAAGTAGCTGAACGAAGAGTTACTGATGTACTTTCGTTCCTACTCCTGCTGGAGAAGAGGCGCGATCAAAATCCATCGTAATGCTGCTTATTTCACTTTTTTGGGGGTTTAATCACATTTTTTTGTGCAGAACCAAGAAGACTGAACTCTATACATTGTGCTTGAACTATGAGCAATTATGATCATGTTATTCTCCCAGAAACTGGACTATTATGGACAATATCTGGCAACTTGAAACACATACATATTCCTCTTTCGAGAACGAATGAATGAATTCTCACGTTTCTCCAATTTTTTTTTCTTTTTTTTTTTCTTTTTCTTCATCTCTGTGTAATCGATGTTTACAGTGTAAAGGAATTATGTCTTGGCTGTGTTGTGACTGTACACATATTTGACTCGTTGGGGAAAATGCTGCTACACTGGCCATGAGCCACATGCTTACAGGCATGTCACACACCTAATAAACACGACTCAATACGCTCTGTGTGTGTGTGTGTGTGTGTGTGTGTGTGTGTGTGTGTGTGTTATGGCCGTTGGTGATGGTTCAGATGGACTCGGGTGTGAAAATGAGCTGAAATATTTTGAGCTACAGTGTTATTTTTCTGAGAAGTGTACTATAATTTTCATCTGGAATAGATAAAGTAGATCCAGTCCTAAAAAAAAAAAAAACTAATCACAGTTCGAAATCAGTGTGCCTGATTCAGCGTAACCATGACAACAGCCATTGGCTAAATAAGGGCAAGGAAGTGCCCTTTTTTTTTTTTCAGAGCGCTCGCAATGAAAACGCTCTTCCTATTTCACTTTCGAATAGTAAAAATGCTAAATTTAACTTTCATTAGCTGTCTAACGTTAGCTAATAACTCGGTTGCTAATTTAATCTCATTCAATTATGACTAATAAAACATAGAAAAAAAGTTTAATGCCAAACAAACTCGGTCACTCAACATTTCCATCTTTTCAGTGAGTCATTTGAATCATTTGATTCAATAAGAATCGACTCCTTTGGTTCCAAAATGTCCATGATGCTCCTGCTTTGTCATATCATCATCATCATCATCATCATCAAAACATAGAAGAGTGCTTACACACTTTGTAGAGATGACAGCACACAAAGTCTTAAAATGTTTAAATGACCTAAAAAAAAAAAAAAGAAATGCAGTCAATGGAACCGTAGGGAGCGATTCTTTCCCTACCGATGTTAGCGTGAACAGAGATCAGTGGAATAAAGACACTTGGGTATAATAGTACAAGTCAAAATTTCACCATGTGAAGGGTTTTCCCAATGCAACACACATTTATTCACTCCTTTCCATAAAATGTTGATCTCAGATGGGAAATACACTTTCATTGGGCACCGTCTGCACATACACCATGACACTGTGAGTTACACCATGGGTTACTATAGGTTTTACCAACTGTTATATATGATGTAGTACTATACATAAAAATTTAAATATATTTTTTTAAACTATTAAATTATAATTATTCAAATCTGACAACTGTCAAGGACATCTCCTGATTTTGGTGCGCTGGGGGTTCGAATCCCATCTCTGCCCTTTGTGCATGGAGCTTGCATGTTCTCCCTGTGCCTTGGGGGTTTCCTCTGGTTACTCTGGTTTCCTCCCTCAATCCAAAGACATGTTGTAGGCTGATTGGCATTTCTAAATTGTCTGTAGTGAGTGAATGGGTGTGTGTGTGTGTGTGTGCGTGTGTGTGTGTGCGATTGTCCCCTGCCTTGTACCCCATGTCCCCTGGGATAGGCTCCAAGCTCCCCGTGAGCCTGTGTTAATACTATTAATAATAGACTAATTAACAATAGTATATTCCTTAATAAAAAAAAAAAAGTGTATTACACTTTTTAGCCTGCAGCTTATATTAAGCTTGTGGCTTTTGAATTGTGTTTTGAATGACTCATAGTCTTTCTCCACATCATTGCATCATTTTTAGCTCCAACCAATAAAAGGGGAGCACTGTTTGGGTCGCAATAATAAAAAAAATACATATATATTTGTAGTATACAGTTTGTGTGTATGTATATATAGAACACAGCCATTGTTTCATTAAGAATCGATTCACGGAATCAAAAGATTCGAGTCACTTAAATGAATCATTAGTCCATCAGTTCGGGGAAGGATTATAGCCACGCCCACCCGCGCTCGCGCTCCGCTAGTGCGCCGCCATTGGTCGAAACTCTTAAAAACGGCTCTTACGAACCAACCATTGCGACAGAAAGCAGGGGGGAGGCGGTTTGACAAGACACTTCATGGAAAGAAGAGATGACACTCAGAGATCGCGGAGTGCTTTCGAAATCAGGAAAGTAGCTCGATTTTTGTAAATACTAGGGCGACTTCTGCTCTTCAGTCGTAGAGTTTTGCGAAAATGGCGTCCAGAGCGGCGTTCCCTGCTACCCCGGGCGCCCCGGTGATGAATCCCGGGATGAACTCTCCCGGCCACCCGCGGATGGCAGCGATGAATCCGGCCTACCGAGCAATGCCGAACCCGGCTAACCAGTATCCGGTAAACGCCTGTGTTCTCGCTTTATTATCCTACACTGGTTTTTTGTTTGTTTATTTTTGTTTGTTTTTGTGGGGCCTAATCTTTGTCATTAACGCCATTCTCCATTTTGTTCTTCAGCTTAGTGCTTTTGTTTAGGAAGTAGAGTTAGGATTGCTAAGCTAAATCGCTAACGCTACATATTGGTTAACTTAACAACACAAAAGTAATTAAACAGTAATATATTTCACAGCTCTGAATCCGTGCTGGTGATTTTCCGACGGTGGAGTCGGTGTGAAATACACAAACTGACTTTTTTTTTCACTCGCTTCTCTGCAAGTGTTCGCTCCAACTTCCGCATTTAAGAGGATTTAAGGCTGAGTCCCAAAGCGGCTCCGTGCTCCCTACACTAGTGCACTACATAACAGTGAACTGACGCGTCCTGCGCCCTTCCTAGTGCCCTACATGTCCAGGAAAGGAGCTGTTTGGAACACGGCCTCGTAATGTGGCACATTGGAGAACAATGCCTTGACTGAATAAGGCACATTACAGCAAAAGGATTTTTTTAAATTATTATTTTAAATGTATAAAGTGACATAAAGAATGAATTTTACATTGTTTTTGAGTTAATTAAAATTAAACCTCGTCCATGTGCTCCTTTTTTTTTTGGCATTGTGTCATAACCGTTGGGTCACGTGGTATATAAAAAAAAAAAAGGATCAAAACAACAGTCACAACAACAGCAGCAGCACTGGAGTCTAAATGGATTGAAATTCTCTATAAAGGAGTTATTTAGGGCAAAAATTCACATTTATGCATTTTTTTTTTAACTTCAAACGTAGTCAATATAATGGACAAGCCTAATTTAGCATTTTCAATTCTACACTGCTAATAAATAATAGGATCTAATGGCCACCAGTTAGCATCATGCAGAAATAATCAAAACATTCCCATAATGTGCTTTTTTTCATTTATACAAGATCCTTTTTTTTTTTAAATTTAGTTTTATTCTTAAGGCAAATTCACACCTGACATAACCTCATTCAGTTTCGATTAGACGTGGGCGATCTGGTTAAAAAAAAAAATAAAAATAAAAATTTTTTAAGTCCTCGATATGATATCGATTATTGTTCATGCCAGTTTTTAAGACACTTTTTGACTTTTTGCCTTCCAAGTAAATTAGCCAAGAACTGGTTCCACCTTAGGAGCAATTTCCAAACAACTGAAGGTCCCATGAGCATCAATACAAACAATTACATGCAAATATATAAAAAAAAAAAACACCTTGTGACCACAAATTAATTCCCATGGATGAACAAACTTTGGTCCAAAAATTTCAGCTCAATCCCTGAGACAACAATAAAGGAACTGGTACAGGAGTTGGAGGCATCAGCAGTACCTCAAGACTTTAAGCAGAAAGTTAAAATATGGTTTCAGCAGGACAATAATCCTAAGCATACATCCAAAGCTGTAACAATATTTGCTAAAGACAACAAAATGAAAGTAAGAGAAAGAATAACAGGACTGCTTTGGCTAAACTAGACCCTTTCTGACAGGTTTCCCAGAAATGTACACAAGTCTTTCTAAAATGAGAACAATTAAGCATGAGTAGAATATTTTAAAATGTGTAGATCACCTGTGCTAATGTCTTCAGTGTTTAAATGTGGAGTAAAAAAAAAATTTGGACTCTCTTTCAGTGTATAACTGAGGAATGGTGGTGTTAAGAAAACAGTTGTTGTTATGAAGATGGATTATTTTTAAAAAAAAGTCACCAGAATCCTTCACGTTCATCCGTTTGGACGTGTATTAGATCCCTGGCCAGGTTAAAATGACACTGCATCAGTGATCCGTGTGTCGTTTTCTCACGAGGAGTGCCTTTTCAGACATGTGTTTGTGCTGTTTCTGGCTGCGCGTGCTCTCGGGCTCTCAGCACACACTCTTTGTGGTGATTTCCCGACGGTTAAACAGGTTTGTTGTGTTTCCTCGACCTGCCAGGCAGTCTTGCCTCTGCATGTCGGGCGTGCAGCCGTCGTTTTTGCCGCCGTGTCCGTTGTGTAAAATCCGAGTCGGTTCCACGTGACTGGCTTTGAATATTTTTAGGCGCCAAGTCCTCCGTGTTGTCAGCCATGTTTAAGGTTGCCTCAAAAATGTGTGAAACGAGCGTGTGTGCGCGTGTGTGGGGTAACAAGGTCACCGGAGTGCGCACTTAGTTTTGCATTTTTTCTTTTGTCATCGCTTACTACAGACATTCCTTCTCCCGATCTATCCATTATATAATATCTTACAACAGAAATGGTTGTGTATTTCGCAGATCCACTATCTGCACTTACACTTTCCCTTTGTTTGCCATAAGCCGTGGATGCGGATCCAATTCAGATTATTTGCCTTAAAACAAGATCGGAGCGGCCTGGACTGTTTTTACACCATCCCAAAAAAATGCTACTCGTGCACCTGCTTTTTCTGATCCGTAACCTCGTTCCGAAAACTAGTCTAACATGGTGTAAAAACCACAAACCTGGCAACCATGGTGCTGTGTCACCAAACAAACCGAGGAGGAAACACAGGCTACGAGCAGAAACTGCCTTACTCTTGTTTGTTATTGGTTTGTTTGCAAAGTGGACAATAGAGTAACATAGAGTAAAGTGAGACTCATAAAACAACTTCCTATACACTCTGCCTTGTGTTTAAAATCAAAATCTACAGAGATGTCATGATTGCGTAACACGTAGCTACATAGCAAAGTGTTTGTACGATATGATAACGTGGGGAAACAAAGTAAACACAAATACACGGTTGTTTACTATCCCACTGTCTCATGTCGTGTTTGTAGGTGAACAGTTTTGAGGGGTTGTAAGTGGAGGGGGCGTGGATGGGAGGGGGTGTGGTTGGAAAGGGGCGTGGCTGAGAGGGGGCGGGGCGTGGTTGTCAGCAGATGTCCGATGTCTTCAATCTGACTTATTCTGTTAATTATTAAACATTAAACTCCACAAAGCTGTAAAAGTAAATTCACTTCCTCGTAACTGATAACGGAACGCCGGAGTACTAGCCAGTAGCTCGTGCGGAAACGCAGCCGAGACGCGTCCGGCGTGAATTCGGGGTTTGAAAGGTCTGAGACTACTGCTGCTCATTGGTAGCTTCTTGCTAAATTATTTTAAACGACAGAACATCAAGATGCTAGAAGTATATCTTGAAGTGCATAGTCTTTACACATGTTCATGGTGTATGTGTGTGTGTGTGTGTGTGTGTGTGTGTGTGTACGCAGCATCCCGGCGTCCCTCCTGTCCGTAACATGCCCATGGGCGGAATGGGTTCCATGGGGTCTCCGATGTCCGGGCCGTCGTACGGTGGCACCATGACCGTTCGGCCCGGCATGCCCCAAACCGCGATGGACCCGGCGCGCAAGAGACTCCTGCAGCAGCAGCAGCAACAGCAGCAGCAGCAGCATGCGGGGGGGATGATGGGACATCGGAGAGGGTGAGTACCAGCAGCATGCTGATCAACATTCAGACTCGTAGTACAGTAAGAAATAATACTTTAGCAGCATAAGAGAAATAAAACACTTCAGGACATGCTGTTACAGGAAAGTAATCAACCTCGGGGTGGTAACAGTGTCTCTGCTTCATCACACCACCACATCGTGTCTTTATTCGTTGCATGTTGTATATCAAATGTCTTCGCTCCTCACGTGATATGATATTTTTGTTTTGTCTTGTGGTTTTAGGCTGAAACGACGCAAAATGGCCGACAAAGTTCTACCCCAGAGGGTGAGTTTTAGCTGTTGGCCTGTATCGAGTGTGCGTTTGTGTGTGTGTGTGTGTGCGTGCGAGTGTGTGTGCGCACGTGCGCAGCTTTGTCAGCTGGTGTTTTAAGTGTTTTTGGTGTGACGTGTGATGCAGATCCGGGATCTGGTTCCTGAGTCTCAGGCGTACATGGACCTTCTGGCGTTTGAGAGGAAGCTGGACCAGACCATCGCTCGCAAGCGCATGGAGATCCAGGAGGCCATCAAGAAGCCCATCACGGTAACATGAACAAGCAGTGTGTGTGTCTGAGTGTGTGTGTTTGATGATGAACATGACGACATTAATGTTTGAACAGTGAGCCGTGTCTCATTTTTGTCTCATTTTTGTCTCTGAAGCAAAAGCGTAAGCTGAGGATCTACATCTCAAACACCTGCACACCTGCCAAACCTGAGGGGGAGGAGTCGGAGAAAGTGGCATCATGGGAGCTCAGAGTGGAGGGCAAACTCCTGGAGGATGTAAGTTACAGAACTGTTGCTATAGAAACGATAATGTATTAGAACGAGCGCGTTAATATACTGTTCTAATTAGCGGTTAATGCTAATTAGATTAACTGTTCTAATTAGCGGTTAATGCTACGTGTAAGTTTAGTGTAATTGTAGTTGTTCCGAGAGTTTTATAAGTAATTTAACATCACGTCTGAGGTAAATGTTGACGTTCTGGATACTTCTGTTTTGTTTTTACGGTCATTTTGTGTTTCCGTTGTTCTGAGCCAGCTTTCTAAATCGTTATCTTCAGTCATTAGTTGATGCTAAAAGTAATCACAGTGTAATTTTAGTTATTCTGAGTGTTTTATTAGTAATTTAACATCATATCTGAGGTAAATGTTGACGTTCTGGATACTTCTGTATCGTTTTCACGGTCACTGTGTCTTTCCTTTGTTATTTGCCAGCTTTCTAAATCATTATTCTCTATCAGCTAGCTTGTGCTCAGTATACATATACCCCTGTTGCCTAGCAACAGTGTTTTCGTGATTTTAACCACGCGATTGGTGAGTGTGTTGTTCCCATGTTTAAATGTAGGTAAAAGTTTATCTAACCCCAGTGAGATGAGCTAGTTAGCTAATTTAGCTAGCTAGCTCGTCCTTTGCTACAAAAAAAAGCTTAATTGTGCTTTTTTTTTCTCCTGAAACAGCGAAATGTTTTTGATAATATTATGAAGAACGGTAAAAGGTGAGGTAACTGTTGCAGGCAGAATGATCCTTTCAGAATGCTCGCTGTGTGAGAGTCAAGTCACCGCGGAGCATCGCGATCCAAATATAGCAGTGAAATGTCAAACAAGGGCTTGTAACGTCTCAGAGCTGTTCTTCATCTCTCACCGTGCCCTCAGCCAACTCTCAGAACCAGATGTGCTGTGGAAATTTCCCAAGACGACTACGCCCCGGCTCGAAGGCCACAGGGGTTGACAAGGGTTAAAAACGAAAGAATTTAAACTTTGTGTGAAACACGTGGGCATGAAGTGATCACACACACACACACACACACACACACACACACACACACACACAGACACCTGAAGAAAAAAATAAAGAAAGTGCTTTACTGTTTTTTTCTCTGTCTCTCTCTCTCTCTCTCTCTCTCTGTGTATGTGTCTCTCTCTGTCCCTCTCTGCCTTTGTGTCTCACTGTGTGGTTCTCTGTCTGTATCTCTCTCTCTCTCCCTCTCTCTCTCTCTCTCTCTCTCTCTCTCTCTCTCTGCTTTCTGCTTCAGTGGTTAAGGAGGCATGAGTGAGTGGTGAAAGCTAAAAGGAGGGAAATAGTTGCGCAAGTGCTGGAAGGGGTCTGTGTGTGTGTGTGTGTGTGTGTGTGTGTGTGTGTGTGTGTGTGTGTGTGTGTGTGTGTGTGTGTGGGCCTAAACAATGCAACATCAGTCCACAGTGTGCTAACCGAGAGCATAACAACTAACATCTCTCTCTCTCTCTATCTATCTCTCCATCCGTAGCCCGGGAAACAGAAGAGAAAGTTTTCCTCCTTCTTCAAAAGCCTGGTCATTGAGCTGGATAAGGAGCTTTATGGTCCAGACAACCACCTGGTGGAGGTAAAGCCGTTCAGACAGGGCAAGACCCTAAACACACAGTTACCACTGCAGTGATGGACACACACATTAAAATATTCAAACACACACTTGAAAAAAAAAGATGAAAATAAATCTGGTGCCACTGTGTCACGGCTCACAGGGTGAACTGTTGCGACGCGGCGAGTTTGTGTTAAATACAGGGGAGAAAATGTTCGCTTAATGGCGGCGTGCGAACCAAACACTGCCGAGGGTGCCAATACTTTAATCTTTATGAAAATGCAGAGATTAGCTGTTAGCATACAGTGTTAAAATACTACGAATAAACACAGAGTTGAACAGGTCTTTGTAAAATCAAGTTAAATATCAGGGACAAAATACTGAAGATATATATTCAATACAATATATATAAATATAAACAATATTGCTGTGGGTAAATAAATATTTTTAAAAGCGTTACTTTAAATAGATATTTAAAGAAAAAACTGTGTAAATAAATATTTAAAAGTATTGCTGTTGGTAAATAAATCTACAGAAACATTACTGCAGGTGAGTAAATATTATTTAAAAATTAAATATTTTATATTAATATATAAAATATTTTATTTATAAATATTATAAATATTTTTTGTAGGTAAATAAATATGAAAAAACATGATTGTAGCTAATAAATATACAAATATTGTACTGTGGTCAAGTAATAAAACAGATTACTGATAATTTAATAAAAAAAAAATATATATATATATATATATATATATATATATATATATATATATATATATATATATATATATATATATATATATATATAAAAATTAAATAATTAATATAAAATAACAAATTAATCATTAAAACTGCGGTTAAATAAATAATCAAAATATTATTGCAGGTAAATAATTATTTAAAAATATATAACTGTAGGTAAGTGCATGTAAATAATGTTATATTAAGGGATAAAATTGTGATGTTGCCTCCTCGAGACAGCCGATAAAGAGATTAGAGAAGTGGTGTATCGTCACACTGCTAATTGCGGAAACAGGAAATAAACAGAAATGTGGAAATATGAGGAGATAACAAGAAGCTCATCAGGGAAGTGAGTTGTTTAAACGTGTTCCTGTTTGGGTCGACAGTGGCACAGGATGCCCACCACTCAGGAGACGGACGGCTTTCAGGTGAAGCGGCCGGGAGACGTGAGTGTGAAGTGCACGCTGCTGCTCATGCTGGACCACCAGGTAACAACACACGCGTGGCGCCAATACTTTTTACAAGCATCAGGGCAGTTATCGCGCTAACGTAACACGTTAACGCCGATTTCTCCCTCTGTGTTTCCCGCTCGAAGCCGCCGCAGTACAAACTGGACCCTCGGTTAGCGCGTCTCCTGGGCGTTCACACTCAGACCCGAGCCAGCATCATGCAGGCGCTCTGGCTCTACATCAAGAACAACAAGCTGCAGGACTGCCACGAGAAAGAGTACATCAACTGCAACCGCTACTTCAGACAGGTACCTGTAGCGTAAGTAGCGAGTGACTAGCGGTTAGCGTCTGACTAACACGCCGGTGTCTCGTTTCAGATCTTCGCCTGCCCCAGAATGAGGTTCTCCGAGATCCCCATGAAGCTGGCGGGACTCCTGCAGCACCCCGACCCCATCGTCATCAACCACGTCATCAGGTGTGTATGCGTGCCGCTTTTACCTTTTACACATGCCACACCTCGGAGAGTCACAGCAAAACAAAAAGCGTTTCTCGCGTCTCCGTTTATGGACAGCGTGGACCCGAACGACCAGAAGAAGACGGCGTGCTTCGACATCGACGTAGAAGTGGACGATCCGCTGAAGAGCCAGATGAGCAGCTTCCTGTCCTCCACCACCAACCAGCAGGAAATCGCAGCCCTGGAGATGAAGGTGTGTGTGTGAGCTGGTTAACCAGTCGTTATCGTGGTGATCATGTGATCGGAGCCCAGTTTCCTCACAAAGAAGTTTTTTTTTTTTTTTTTTTTTAATTCGTACTTGTTGCTCATCAGATCCATGAGACCATCGAGTCAATAAACCAGCTGAAAACGCAGCGGGACTTCATGCTGAGCTTCAGCAACAACCCTCAGGACTTCATCCAGGACTGGCTCAAGTCTCAGAGCCGAGACCTCAAGGTACCCACAATCCCCTTCTAAACCACAGCGGCGGAATGTTGAGTTAATTTAATTTACATCACAGCGCGGCTGAATTCTCAAATCTGATTTTAATAAATATTACAATATTAATGCTATAGCTGAGCTTAATACAATAAATAATATATTAATAATATTAAATAAAAAAATGTTTTTAGCTATAGATTGAGAACAAGCATAAATGACTATTAATGTAAAAAAATGCATTGAATTTAAATTACTAAAAAGATTTGAATATTTGTGTTTTTATAAATTTAAAAATACGTATGTATATTTACATTCTGCCGCATATTGAACACGGGATCTTAAACATTCCCACGTCCCATGAATCATTTTTCCGGATATCACACAGGAACGACTGGGAAGAATATATTAAAGGAATAGTTTGAAATATTAAAAGAGATGGTTTAAAATAAAATGCACTTAATTTGAATGTTAAAGGGGCATCCATCTTGGACATCTTCTTCTTCTTCTTCTTCCCTGTTAGTGATTGCTCTCCTAAGCCCCGTCTCGGAGGAGTGTGGAAGTATTGTAGCAGAAAGCTGGAAGTGATGAAAAATTAGCCTCAGAGCTCTAGTGCAAAAGCAAAAAAAACAAATTTCAGACACTAAATATGACTTGGCTGAAGGAGTACATTTGTAATAATGTCGCTATGGCGATAATTACAGTCTCTTAGTGTTTGGCTGTAACCGTGGTGTTATGAGACGGTTCTGAATATGCGAAATGTCAAGCCAAGAGCTCCGAGTTACTCAGCCGCTGAGCTCGTGAGATCGGGACTGGTTTTCATTAAGAAGTCATTTGGTCCGACTCTGTGGCGCTGCTATGATGTGTGTGTGTGTGTGTGTGTGTGTGATTCAGCTGATGACGGACACTGCCGGGAACCCAGAGGAGGAGAGGAGGAGTGAGTTCTACCAGGCTCCCTGGATCCAGGAGGCCGTGGGCCGCTACATATTCTCCAAGGTACATGTTCTGACGTTGATAATTTCTTCCTGATGTAGCCATAGCTGCTAATTTACCCCTTAAACCTTAACAGGAATTGCACATCTTAGACATTTAAAAATAAGTGACTTTTTATGATCGTAAACTAATAAAGCGCAAATTTAAAATTAAAGACGCCGTCCGTAAAGTTTAAAAGGGAACCCGGACGTGTAATAATCATATTATTTCAGAGATACCTCAGAAAACCTGCGCTTCACAAAAGCACCATGCTGTGGAATGCACAGCTTTCTTAGTTTCAAGTGTCTGTTTAGATTTTTCCGGGCCAGATATTAATCCTTCCCTGTACTTCAGCTCCACCCCTTTTCCTTAAAAGGCAAGTCTGTTTCAGCAGAGGGTGTGAAAACTCCCAAACAGCTCCTTTAAACATTTTTTTAAATGTTTTCAATCAAACAGTTGACAAAAGTATGGTGTGAGAAACCGCAAAACGTAAACTCGTCTGTCCCGAAGACGTTCCCATTTCAGTGACTGTTACCAAGCGCTCACACTGGAGACTCCTTCCATAAATAAATAAACTTCTCTCTGGTGGTTCTCAGGTCCAGCAGAGGAGACAGGAGCTGGAGCAGGTACTCGGTATCCGCCTCACCTAAACCCCAGAGGAAACGTTTTGGATGGATGCGTCGAATTCGAGATGCTGCAAGTCTTCATATTATTATGCTTTTTTTTTTTTTTTGCTTAAGATTTGACGTGAGATTTCCTCAGGTCACAGATTTGTCGCGATTGTAATTTTGTTTCATGTATGAAAGCATTTTTTTTCTTTATTGTTCACATCCTAGTGTGTATTTGCCTTTTGTTTGGTATTGCATACCCAGTTTGGACCGTGTGTGTGTATGTGTGTGTGTGTGTGTGTGTGTGTGTGTGTGTGGGGTGGGGAACAAGTTTCGAACAAGTTTCTAAGCCATAACTGCCTTGTTTCTTATTTTTGCCAATGAGATAAAATGGAAGGTGGAGTTTTATACAGGTGTCTCTTATTTAGGAGACTTAACCCAAAAGGTAGTGTTTACTGTGTGTGTGTGTGTGTGTGTGTGTGTGTGTGTGTGTGTGTGTGTGTGTGTGTGTGTGTGTGTGTGTGTGTGTGTCTAGCATCACTGTGCCAGACATAACAGTGAGAGAACACAGACGTGTGTTTATAAACAGCAGGTAGGAGTGTAAGCCATTTTTAAGTGATGTAAGATGGCCTTAAATGTAAAGAGGAAGTCCGAGTCCTGTTCTCCGGACGTTGATCCAAGATCAGATGACGTTCCAGATTTACTAATCCTGATCATTCCAATCAGAGAGCTGGATTTTGCCTCCGAGCTCCCTCGTAAGAGCGCTAGGTAGATCGAGACTTGAACCTTGATCAGCGATTGGATAAAGAGAACGGTACTGAAACCTGGAGAGGACATTTAAAAGTTTTTTGGGTTTTTTTCCTTATGCACAATCTTTTAGTTTCAATGTGGTACTAAACCAGAGTCAGGAAATCCGCTACTTTGTTTGAGCTTTGTTTGCTATGTCAAGTTTGAAATTAATACAATTGTTCCCACATTTTGGTTCATTTTTGCTCGTCTAATAAAGTGTGCGTCTTCCGACAATGCTGTAGATGGCGGTGGAAATGCAGTGCCTCACCCACCGATGAACTTTTCCACATTACGTCGTGTTAAAACCTGGAAACGAAATGGACTTAATTAGGATTGTGTCATAAATCTACACAAAATAATCATAATATTGAAGGGGGGTGGGACCAAAATAGTTTGCATAATATTCTACGATAAAAATTGTTGCCCTTTGTTTGGATTCATCCTCTTGCCCTCAGCCATGACCCGTTTCGCCGTCCCTGCTCATGAAAAGCATCCCCACGACATGATGCTACCACCACCATGCTTCATGGTGTTCTCAGGGTGATGAGCAGTGTTGCATTTCCTCACAAAATTGTTCGAAGTATAGGATTTATATATATATTTTTTTAATAACCAAACCCTTGATACGTTTCCAGAACGTTGTCCTGGAGCTGTTTTGGCAGCTCCTTGGTCGTTATGATGCTGTATATTTATGTGAAAAACTCCAGAAACCGTATTTATATTTTCATAGGAGATCATAGGATATTTTAATTGCACACAAAGTTCCCCCATGACTCATTTAGGGGTTTTACAGCAAGCAAAAATTTTCACAACTTCACAAATCCATGACATATCATCCCAGATAAATCCATTTCAGTTCTACATAATGTGGAAAAGTTCAAAGGAGGCAGGGGGTGAAAACTTACGCACAGCACTGTGTATCTTACAAGCTAACGCTTTAATTAAAGACGTCCATCCATAGCGCAGACTTGAGCACTCCGTCTAAGCTGTATTCTCGTTCATATGAACCAAAGTGTGGAAATGATGAATGGAAGTTTATTAAGATTTACTGTTGTTTACGTTTAATACGCTTCTCCTGAGCAGGGTTGAGCTTACCAGCTTGTTGCCTTGGTAACAACAAGCGACGGCAGCGCTTCTCGCCAATATTAAAGCCATACTGCGTGTTTAGTTCAAGTGTATTTGCTCTGGTTTCAGCTTCTTACATTCCGTATATAAAAGTAGAAACGTTTCGACTCAGGAGGAGAGATGATCATATGAACATGGACACTTAAAGGGACGATCTGAGCTAAAATCAAATTTCCACATTTTCTTTAAACGCAAGTCGATCAGCTGAGACATGTTTCCTGAAATTTTCAGTCATTCGCGTCATGCAAATGTTAAATGTTAGTGATTTGGGTGTTTTTTATTTTGTTTTTTTCTTCTAGCAAATTCCCTGACGTTGAACTAGCAAACTATTTAGTTTATGTAGGTAATATTTATCTCCTCTAACTAAATATCTAGCTAGCTAGCTAGAATATGTTTATCTAGCTAGCAAGATATTTAGCTATTTTTATATTCATCTAGTCTAAAGGTACAAGGAGATGAAATAATCTACATAGCTATCTATATTTAGCTAACACACACAAATAGCGTACAACGACCCTTAATTAGCTTATTGAATTTAGTTGGTACTTGTTTCCAAACTATAGACAAAGTAGTCACGTAAACCACAAATATGTAATAAATATGTAGCGCAAGCGCCATGTACGCTTGTAGTTTATCTCTTGTGGCCATGTCCGACCGCTGTCGTCGTTGTTTGTGGGCGTGGCCTGTCCAGTGTCTTTTTATTTCGTTCCAATGAGAAATCTTAGTAGCTATAGATAGCTGCTAAAGCTAACTAATTAGTTACACATTCTGGCTGATCGCTGACGTTTGAGCTGCGTGGAAAATGTGTGTAAATTTGAAATTTGCCCAGAACGATCCCTATAATTTCATAACAGCTATTATTATTGTTATTATTAATAACAGTTGTTTGTTTTACAAGTATTTTTAAACTCTGGCCTGTGACTTTATTACAGTTAGTATAACTTCCTGTATTAAACGTGCCATTGTTTTTAAGATGATGTACTCAGATGATTTTTTTTTTTTTTTTTTTTTTTTTTATAACCTGTTGAATGAAAAAATTTTGATTTTTATATGGCAAAAAGAGCATGTTCTATTTTGTAGGTTTTGACTTGTGATCTGTGCTTTTTATACTTTTTAAAGCTCTCTTTTGTATTATTTTTTTTTCTTTTGTACAATAAAATGTTCGGCCCTTACAAAAGTATTGATGCTCTTCCTTTGCCATTTGTGGATCATTTTGAAATGAAGGGATCGTATCTGGCCCGCTCCTGCAATACAGTAAGAAACTGTGCTACACAGCAGAGAAAACACACACACACACACACACACACACTCCTCACTACATGGATCATCTTGAGTGGTGTTGGAGACGGTGCTGTCTGGCCAGTGCTGCTGATCCAGAGTTACTCCTCTGTCTTAGTGTCAGCTTACACTTTCCTGATGTTTACTCGGGACAGGCCTCGACAGGGCTCGCATCATTCCTCAGCACTGCGGCGTATTCAGTTAAAGTTCACCGCAGTCTGCAGACACTAATCAGGATAATGATCGACAGCCATCCTGTAAATAAATACATATAAAAACACTCAAAATCATGATTTTAACTGCGTTCTGTAATAATCAACGTCTTATAAAGTCCTAGTGAACTGGTGAGTTGATTCTGTATGCTGATGTAGTTCCTTTTGAAACAGGAAGTCAGCGTGATGTCATGTTGAAGTGCAGGAATGATTTACACCACAGCCAAGTGTTTGAGACACACACACACACACACACACACACACACGAATCTAAACAAAACGGATAGGAGCTTAACTAGCTATGTATGGATAAAAGCGAGGAGTTTAAGGGTGAGACAGACAGAAACGCACTGACCAACAATAGTTACTGCTAATGACCTGTGACTGTACAGCAGGACACGCCCCTGGGGGCGGGACATATATGTCATAGATATAGAGAGCGCATTTAATTGGACAAACACAAAACTAGGACAGGATGAGTCAGCAAAAAATTATAACGTCTTCCCGGAACTATGGAATCAAATTTTAAATATTATTTTTATAGATATTCTACCGTATTGCTATCTTAAACTAATTTGCAGAGCATCTTTTTTTTTTATTTACTGATTAAAATAAATATATATATACGTTTTAAAAGTCTTTAATGTTAATTAATATATTCATTAATGATTAACTTTTTACCTATTATTACTGTTATTTACAATATATAGAAAATGTAAAGACGTTTTATATATTTAATTTTTAAGAAGAAAAGGAAAAAATCGAATACAGCAACGACACAGCCCGGAAATACGTAATAATCCAGCGGAAGTTGTCATTCGTTTTCAAGATGGCGCTAGACGGAGTTGATCATGTAAGTTCTGATTCCTTCAAATGAAACAAATCGCAGTTTCGTTGTACTAATGTATGTGTTACTTTGCATTATATTTACCTAAAAGACATTTCGCTAGATATCCGGTGTTGCGTAGCAAAAGGAGAAAAGTCGGATTTTTATGTTTTTTTTAAAAAACATTTTCTTTAAATCGATTTCAGTTTGCTGTCTCATTGTTATTGCTAGCGGTTCTTTTCCCACTTGTATTCTGACATGTCCCGCCTTCTCTACTACGATTGGATAGTTTTTGATGTGGTAGTTTTCTCTCATTGGCCAGCTACTTTTGTGCGTGACCTACGTGGCCAATCCTAGCCTAGGAGGCGGGACTTGTTATAATACGGGTAGGAAGGATAGAATGATTAGCTTGCTAACGTAAGAAAAATGCTAGTGGCGAGTGTCGGCGTTCAGTTTGTTGTTTTTAATTTCTAATTTATGTCTTTTAGAGGAGGAAAGAATTCATGGTCGTAATTTGTTACTGTAGTTTTATAAATGTAGTTGTACTGTCATTGTTAGCTTTAACGTTAGCGCTGTTTCATGTAGCTAGGTTAGCTAGCTGGAGTTTAGAGATTGTCACGCTTGATGATATGCAGAACGAGTCGTGGATTGATTCTTTCTTGCTTTTTTTCCCTCTGTATTTCTCTCAGATGGAGCTGGAGGACAGTAAAGGAGGCTCAGGTCTCCGGCAGTATTACCTGTCCAAAATCGAGGAGTTACAGGTAAGACTCGCGGTGTGTCATTCTCGAACGAGTCGACTCCTTTGAGTCGGATCTTTTCAGTGAATCATATGAGCCGACTCGCACATATGAGCCATGTGTTTTTATTTTTGTTTTCCTGTTTTTCTACTTTTGTTGTAAATGTAGGCAATTCCCTTCCTGTTGTAGTGAGATTAACTCAAAATGCTCCCGTTTTTAACATCTGAGCTTTGCTTTGCCTTGAATGTTTGAAAGAGTCGGCTCGTCTTGGTGAGCTGAGCCAAATGATCTGACTCACTGAAAATAGCCGGAACTCCCAGCACTATCACTGTGTTCTTGTTTGAATTCTAGCTTTTCTCATTAGTTTATCAGATTAAGTGATATTCATTACACAAACCCTTGATGGTCTAAGGGATCGATGCAGCATCATCTGCATGTGTCTCAGGAGCAGATAAATGCAGCTGAGTTGATTTCGCTGAATTAAAAGATTCGCTCTTGTTTGTTCAGTATACAGTGTTTTTTACTTTGAAGTTTTACTCTTTATGTTGTGTTATTTTTTCTCTTTTACTCGAAATCTACTGCAGCATCCAGGAAAACGTGCAGACTAAGAATTTTTATAGTACGAGACAGTTTAACAGTTCTTGAATCATGAATCTTAAAATCTTTCTGGGTTTTTTTGTTTGTTTTTTCTGTAGCTGACTGTGAACGAGAAGAGCCAGAACCTTCGGCGTCTGCAGGCCCAGAGAAATGAGCTTAATGCTAAAGGTAGAACCTATGAATGTTTACTGTCTCTTTACTCAGCTGATTACTTTACTCAGGCCATCGTGTTTGATTAAAGTGCATACACTCTGGGGTCCAGAAGGTACAGCGCGACGTGTAGCGCTCTTCCTGGTGTCACTCATACCGTTCTATAGGGTAGACGATTGATGAATCTAGCTGGCTGTATTAGATAGATATTGAATGTTGATATTGAATTAGATAAATATGTGTTAGTTCCCTGTTGCAGTGTAACACTATCAACACACAGCTATTTTCTGGTTGATATGAATATTTTTTTACTTCTTTGTGCAGTGCGTCTGCTTCGTGAGGAGCTGCAGCTGCTGCAGGAACAGGGCTCGTACGTGGGCGAGGTGGTCCGAGCCATGGACAAGAAGAAAGTGCTGGTGAAGGTGAGTTACACGCCACAGTTCACTGAGCTAATGAGACACAGCGCCAACAAAACGATTTGAACCACCGATTCATGATCACAATTATTTATTTATTTAATTAATTTTACAAATGGTAGTATACATAACCCAAGTTGTTGAAATGATGCCTCTGATGTCACCGCTGACATCACCCAGGTTTTTTGAGGGTAAAATCTGTAACTGAACCATTGCGCCACCATCTGATGCAGTATTATGAAAATTTTGAGCTGTATTTTTCCTCATGTGTCTGTAGGTTCACCCCGAGGGGAAGTTTGTGGTGGACGTGGACAAGAACATCGACATTAATGATGTGAGTGTTACAGATTGATCGAGTTGCTCTGTGGTCGGTCCGTGTTTTTGTGATGATATGAAATGAAATATGAACCGTTCCTGCAGGTGACCCCGAACTGCCGGGTAGCGCTGCGTAACGACAGCTACACACTGCACAAGATCCTCCCCAACAAGGTGGACCCTCTTGTGTCGCTCATGATGGTGGAGAAGGTACTTTAAATTCTTCTGTGTGTGTGTGTATGTGTGTGAGAGAGAGAGATAAATATATATAAAAGATATAAAAACGTTTTCTGTCTAACCCGTAGGTGCCTGACTCTACCTACGAGATGATTGGTGGTCTGGACAAGCAGATCAAAGAGATCAAGGAGGTGATCGAGCTGCCCGTCAAGCACCCGGAGCTCTTCGAGGCCCTCGGGATCGCACAGCCGAAGGTGGGCGGGGCCAAAACCCGCTACTCAATTTTCCGCAAATCACAAAATCAGTGTCTGAAGTTCTCATCAGATTGAAATAACGTTTTGTTTTCTCGTGGTGACCTGTAGGGGGTGCTGCTGTACGGACCTCCTGGCACCGGGAAGACGCTGCTGGCCCGAGCCGTGGCTCATCACACCGACTGCACCTTCATCCGCGTCTCCGGCTCCGAGCTTGTGCAGAAGTTCATCGGAGAGGGTGAGGACAGAGAACGCCTTTAAGTCGGTGTGCTAGATGTAACAAGCACAGGAAGTGTAGCAGCGACTTTCATCCTGTTCCTCCATAAAACTAGTGTTAATTGTCATTAAAGTGCATGTAAGAGTGTTTATTGGATTAGATCTGATAATTAGATTTTTAGTAATATCTTTATTCAATTTTTTCAACTCTGTGAACTCATTAGTCTCCAGATAGTGAAGACATGTTCCTTATATCTTTTTGCCGAGGATCCTTGTGAGCTGTGCGCTGTACTTAAACACGCTAAGTCTGGGTAAACAGTCAGATAGTCTGTGCCTCTAATAAGTATGATGACTTTGGGTTCATCTTAAATACTCTCTTGATCCCTTGGTCATACATCCTTCAGCCCATGACTCAAATTGTTACAAGTTCGCCATCTTTAAGAAAGTACAGATTCTTGAAAGGTACTTAGAGGAATCAAGGTAGGAGGGGAGAGGTGGCTGTTTGTCCCAAACCACACACGCCCCCTTCCACACACCCCCAAAAACTATTCTATAAATTCTAATGAATGATGCAATAACAAGAAACACACATACAAAACAAATCATAAACATGCATTGCTTTAAAAATGGAGAGGTCACACTGCAAACAACCTGCTGTTCACTAATTAACACGGTTGTTCCACTTTATCATATCCTGATCTGTTATTATACATAGTATTCACTGTAATTATTTATGATATGGCACTTAATATAATTAGAATAATAATACATTAGACATCAGAGGGATGTTCTTTCCCTATATCTGTCTTTTACGACTTTTTACAGGAGCGCGAATGGTGCGTGAGCTATTCGTGATGGCGCGTGAGCATGCGCCCTCCATCATCTTCATGGATGAGATCGACTCCATCGGCTCCTCGCGTCTCGAGGGAGGCTCTGGTGGAGACAGTGAGGTGCAGCGTACCATGCTCGAGCTCCTCAACCAGCTCGACGGCTTCGAGGCCACCAAGAACATCAAGGTACACGAGGAATAAGACCCATCCCTGAGAACCCGCTTATTCATTATTTATAGTGCAGTGAGACTTTCAGACCTGACTGTAACTAGTTAAGCTGTCGGATGTTCGGGTGATGTAGTGTGCTACGTTAAGAATGTAATAATTCCTGAGACTTTTTTTTTTTTTTTTGTCTCCTGCAGGTCATCATGGCCACCAACCGCATAGACATCCTCGACTCGGCTCTGCTCCGGCCCGGCCGCATCGACCGGAAGATCGAGTTCCCACCTCCCAACGAGGAGGTCTTGTGATATTATCATTAACAGCGAATAGATGCGTGGCTGATGGTTATTGTCATAGTGTGTATAGCAGCAAACTGGCACAGCACTCACTGTCCTCTTCCTTGACAGGCCCGTCTGGACATCCTGAAGATCCACTCACGCAAAATGAATCTGACACGTGGCATCAACCTGCGCAAAATCGCCGAGCTCATGCCAGGGGCATCAGGTGCTGAGGTTAAGGTAAGGTCAACACTAAGACTGGAAAGTACAGTGGTATGAAAGTGGTACCAAGAGTAGGATCAATTCTTTTATAACACTGACCACCTGCAATGTTTCTCAAAATAATGAGCAGCTAAAAACTACAGCTAATGAAGCAATGCTTGGATAAGACATATCAATATTTCGCCATCATTAGTATATAATCCTCTTGACTGACAAATGACTGGCCATTGCTTGTGGCTCAACCCTAAACTTGACCGTGAGGACTGGCTTCTCCCTGTGGCTCTGGCATAAACTTTACTATGATGACTGGCCCCTTTCTGTGGCTCAGTCATAAACAGGACCATGAGAACTGACCACTGCCTGTAACACAGTCCCAGATTTGACCATGACGACTGGCCCCTTCCTGTGACTCCACCCCAACCTTGAGCATGACGACTTCCCGTGAACTTCTCCTAAATCTGACCATGATGACTGACAAATATCTTCTGTCTTCATCCTAAACTTGACCACGATGACTGGTTACTTCATGTGGTTTTGTCCTAAACTTGATCAAGATTACTGGCCATTTCCTGTACCTCCGTAAACTAGTGATGACTGGCTTCTTTCTGCGGCTCCATCCTAAACTTGACCACTGCCTGTTACTTAGTCACAGATTTGGCCTTGATGACTGGCCACTGCTCGTGACTTTGTCCTAAACCTGACCATGACAGCTGGCCCCTTTCTGTGGCTTTTTGATATGTAGCATGACAAAAAGCCCATCTATTTTTTTTTTTTACGATGACTGGCCATTGCTTGTGGCTCTACCCTAAACTTGACCATGAGAGCTGGCTTTTTCCTGCGGTTCTATCCTAAACTTCCTGTGAACATCTCATTGACCATGATGATTGGCTGCTACTTGTGACTCCATCCCATCTGTTACAATGACAGCTGCCCCTGTCTTCATCCTAAACCTGACCAAAATGACTGGTCACTTCATGTGGTTTTGTCCTAAACTTGATCATGATTACTGGCCATTTCCCGTGGCTCTGTCCTGCTCTTCACCAGTACAACTGGCCACTTCCTGTAGCTATATCTTAAACTTTACCATGATATCTGGCCAGTGCTCATGGTTCCTTCATAAACTTGACCATGAGGACTGGCCACTGCCTGTGACTCCATCCTAAACTTGAGCATGACGACTTCCCGTGAACTTCTCCTAAACCTGACCCTGAGGACTGACAACTACCTTCTGGCTTCATCCTTCCTAAACTTGACCATGACAACTGGCCTTGTCCTTTGACCTATTGTGAACCCTGACCTTGACAACTGACCACTGACTTTGGCACTTGATCACTTGTTGAAACATTTGGTGGTTACAAAACAAGAGCCCTTAAAATGGCATTACAGAACGTGAAATAAAAAGTTCAAAAGATGGCAGAAACTAGCATCACTGACTTGCTCCCTACTTTTACTATGTACCAGTGAATCGACTTTTTGCCATCACACATCATGTGTCATTGCTCAATTCTTTCACGTAGGGCGTTTGTACAGAAGCCGGTATGTACGCCCTGCGAGAGAGGAGGGTCCACGTCACCCAGGAAGATTTCGAGATGGCTGTCGCAAAGGTGAGTTCACTTCCATTTGTAGGCTGAAAAAAAAACATTAAATACTTTGGTGGATCTTGGTGGATTTCTAAAGGCTGCTTGATAAATTGCAGTATTCTGCATGATACAAAAGTTCTGTAGTAACCGTTAATTTTTCGGTCATCGTCTACATACACCTAGAATTAAACTATAATTGCATTCTTCTTCGTCAACAGGTGATGCAGAAGGACAGCGAGAAGAACATGTCTATCAAGAAGCTCTGGAAGTAGAGCCTTTATCGCCAGCGCCTTGTAACCTCAACTGTATTCTTTTGTTTTGTTTTTTTTTTTTTGGTTTATAACTGTGCCCTGAATTTATTTTAAATAAATGGTGTCTCCTGTTCAGAATTATGCCTCCTCTCTTTTATAAGATGCATCACACCCATTATTTATTTATTTATATTCCACTGCAGACAAAGTGAGAAATTAATCTTAGCATGTACTGAGCAGTTGAGAAAGTTGCTGAGATGAAGGAGAACAACTCTGAGCGTTCTGAGATTTGAACTCACGACCTTCCGGTTAAGGTAGAATTTAAAACCTGTTCCCAGATATGGTCTTATGGATAAGATAATGGATAAGACAAGACCTTTGGTGTAGAAAGCTGTTGTAAACTGAGATACATGCTAAAAAACATTTAGACATTTTGTCGTCTTTTTGAGCTGTACATATGAGGCCAAAAGTTTACACACACCTCGGCTGGAGACTTTCATACTTGATTTGACTCGTGGTAGTATTTGGTGGCATTGCCTTTGAATTGCGTGACCTGAATCTAAGTCTTGGGGTAGCCTTCAACAAGCCGCTTAGTATTTTCAGAATCGGTTTACCTTCATGAGGTTTGTGGGCCTCCTTGTTCAGACACATTTTTTTTCCAGTTCAGTCCACAAATTTCCTGTGGGATTCAGGTCAAGTGCACCAATCCCATTTCCTGTAAAAAAAAAACAACCCCCATATCATGATGCTGCCACTCCCGTGCTTCACAGTTGGGATGGCGTTCTTTGAATTAAATCCTCTCCCCTTTTCTTCTATGCACCGTGCTGATCATTTTGGCCTCGTCTTCGTCCTGGTGTTCATGTTCAAACTTTAGTCTTGCGCCACAGCCTTTCAGGTCATGGTGATGTAGAACTCTCTTAATGGTAGATGTTCATATTTGGTATCTGATGCCTCCAACATCATTTCCACTTTCTTTGGTGGTGTTTTGGGGTTTAGTTGAACCTTTTGAACCAAAGTTTTTTCATCCCTGGGAGTTCATTTGTGCCACTTTCGTGAATGATGCAGTGTCTGTGCGGTCCCAAGATTTTTATATTTGCATACAATTGTTTGTACAGATGCTTGTGGTACCTTCAGTTGTTTAGAAATTGCTCCTAAGGAACCAAAATATTTTTTCCTGAGGTTTTCGCTGAGTTGTTTGTATTTTCACATGGTATCAAACACCCTGTTACCTGTGAGGTGAACAAAGTAAATTCCCTAGACGACTTGCTGAAAGAAATGTATGGTACATGAAATGAGGCCCGATCTGCCTCCTCTCTTTAGACCTGACATTTTTATTTGCTTTTCGTTCTCCCATTTCAAATGAATAGCTTGGTCCAGATGTTCAGATTGCTCAGAACCTCACCTGTAGGCCCCACAAGGTTTAATGCCATCAGTCATGATCTCAGCCTGATGTTCCTGATGTTCTAAATCGATCACAAGGTCCCACAAAACGTTTGCTGCATGTTCTCATATTTCCAACCTAATTTCATGACCTCTGTCATCTTAAAGACTGTTCACTGTGGAGATTCACCAAGACTTAAAAATAAGAAACTAACCAATATTACTACTTACTTCATGGAATCCCAACTAGTCATCCCTGGACAGGGGCACCATGCAAGATTTCACAATGCGATCTCAGATTAATGACAAGAAAGCTAAGAGAGAAGTCTGCAGTCACTTGAAAAAGAGTTGCAGGATGACCTGAAAGCAGCAGGAACAGCAGTTACACAGAAGTTTGTGACAAAAAAAAAAGGCTATTTAATGGAAACAAAAAAGTGGTATGGAAAATAAAAAAAAAAAAATACAGTATAGCTGCTAGAAACATGCACTAGTGACAGAGATACAGCATCTTTATTTTATTTATTTATTTTTTTATTTGATTAAAATAATTTGAATAATAGGATAGAATTTCTATATTTGAATTTCTGTTTTCTTAATTTAAGTTAGAATTTTAAAAATGCCGTTTTCTATTTCCTTTTTGTAATGAACATAAATAATTTAATAAATGGGATAATTTTTCTATATTTGTTTTGAAATCAAAACTAGAATTAAAAAAAAGCATTTTGTTGTATTTCTTTTTATTTCTTAAATTCCTAAAAATTAATTTATCATTAATTCTTTTAATTATTAATTGTTTTTTTCATCATTAGTTGTTAATTTATTTTTGACATTTACTTTATAAAAAATACCTAATCTTTTTAGAAAAGCTAAAATTCTTTGTATTAAATATTAGTTAATTCATTAAGACATTAAAATTTTATATCCGTGAACAATTCAGTAACTTTTTTTAATAGGAAAAAAAAAGTGCAGTTTCATGTAATTAAAATGAAACAGAAGAAATAGAATCTGTCTTTAATCATTTACTACCCTGGTCTCGTTTCAGAGCTTTCTGTTATTGTTGACTTATTGCTGGAGTGAAAACAAGCTTTCTTATAATTATTAACCCATCGTAACGGCCTTGAGTGTATGTGCTCTTAAGGAACGTTGTTTTGTCATTTCTGCTGCAAGTCATCGTCATGTCCAGCACGTCGTCTGCGACTCCTTCGGCTTTTTCCAGCAGTAAAGGTTTGTTACGTCAGAGATCTGCTCAAAGTCCTCATGTGCTGTTTCATCGCCACACTGGGACACCGCGGATACTGTAAGTGCAGCCTGAAGAGCTTCTTCAAACACATTTCAACTACATTGTGATTCACTGTAAGTATAAGATTCAATATTTTTTATATTGACAAGTTTGTGCTTTTAGCTATTAGTGTCAATTCCTAGGGATCTCGTCCACTGTAGTTAGTTTATGTTTACAGTGAACTTTAGGCAATGATTATGGTCACGATTGCACTGTAACTGTCTAGGAAAAGGTAGCTGTGAAACGTTTTTGCGTCTGAACCATCTTATACAAGAGCTTTCTATATATTTTGTGTGTAAAACATTTACGATAGAATTATAAGCATTAAGAATTATTACAAGCAAGTGTTATTTTTAGCAGGGCTTTTTTTTTTTGGAAAGACTTGACAGCTTGTCATGTCGTCTCCTTCCTGTCTCTTGACACACCTTAGAACTGAGTACAGTAGCTTCTACTGATTCAAACGTCAACGTAGACGCTGAGGTGCCAATACTAATGATTGTTCCGAAGCTGTTGGACTTTGATACAGCAGCAGATTCTGGGATTTAATGTGTATAGCTTTGTATAGCTAACTGAACTTTAAACAAATTGTTTTTAAAGCTTTGTGGCTTTCCTTTTTTCTTTCCATAGACCAGCAGCAGGAATAATGGAAATGGATTTCTACTATATAAAGTAAGTTGAACCCTTTTATTAATGTCTTAAACGCTTAAAAATGCTGGACATAATAGTTTTTTTTAACTATAGGTCGACTAAACATTCATTTAAAAGGCATTTCATAGCTTTATACATTTATAAGTAGTTACCTTGTGTGTGGTGTTATCATGGCTGACTGCATTGCTAGCAATTAGCATTTTAAATAATAATAATAATAATAATAATAATAATAAAGCATATTAGAAGGTCAGGTGATTTTTAAATCTTAAATTGGGTAGAAAGTAACATTTACAGTAAACGTTACAGCCTGCAGTAACCGCAAAGACCAAAAACACGCAAAATATTTCGCAAAATATAAAATGAAAAGAAATAATTAAATAATTTATTTTTAAAAAATTACAGCCGTTACACAATAAGTCAAAATTATACTTGCGTAAAAGTTAAAAAGTATCCGTACTCATACGCTTTTTCTCCCCCTCATGCCTGCAAATTTACAACAATCAGTCCGACTCACTTTGTATAAAACGTTAGCTAGAAAAGCTCTAAAAGGTTAGCGGTGCTAGGGTTCATAATTATTAAATTATTATTAAAATAAATTTGTGCAATTTTTTTTTAATGATCAATTTTTTTTATTTAAAGTAACTTTAATGCATAGGTTCTGAACTTTGGGATTAACTAACTGTTATTATGGAGTTCTGTGCAGAAAAAAAATTGATTTATGGAATATTTTTAAAATAATAATTAAATAATCCTACAATAATTGAATTATATAATAATTTATATAATAATTTATATAATATAATATATATAATATTATATAATTTTATTATGTAATTTATTTTGGAGTGCATGATTTCATTCCATGTTAATCAAAGTGTTGTTTTTCGCTCATGTGGGAGCAGTTCAGTTCAGCGAGCACTGAGACACGCTTCAGGTCTACCCACCTTGCACTCGTTTTTAATGAGCTCATACTCGGTACTCGACGCATCGTGTGGGGTTTTTTTAATGGAAGTGTCATTGAGTAAGAATATTATATTCAGGTTAAGCGTAGTAACAATTGTAGTACAGTGTAGCATAGTTCTAGTGCAGGTTAGCGTTGGATTTGAACCGAGATCAAGCAGACAGTGAGTTTTAAAACGATTTTCTGAAACCATGCGTAAAGTGTATAAAGCAAGGTTTCTTTCCCACAATGCACAGGATCTTCTTATCGCCACTCCTGGGCTTCTCCATTGCTTTGCTCGTGATGAAATGCTGCTGTAAGCGTCAGTGCTTCAGCCGTTCCAGCGCTAGCGAGCCGCAGCGCCGTAACACCCCCATCTACGTCATTCCCATTCCTGTTAACGACGACAACTTCGACGAAGGGTCGCTGTCATCTGTGGCGGCGTTCGCACCCCCTGCATACGACTCCATCATCCCCGTCATCCCTCCACCACCATATTCAGAGGTAAAGTCCTACCATACACGTCAGGGAGGTTTGGAAAACAGAGCCTAGATCATTTCAAATAACTGTCTAGAGTCTTTTTTTTTATTTTCTTCAAATATGCTTATACTTAGACTACTTACAAAACTAATCTAATGTGAAATCAACATTTTCTCATCAAAATGAAAGCTAAAAGCAGAGTTTCACCCAGAATGCAACATGGCTATCACTCCTTGCGATCTAGTGTTAGCATAGCACCCTTCAAACTACTTGTAAGCTAATTATAACATCAATGGTGTCCAACAAAGCTAAAGCTAAAACATTAAGCTAAAACTAGCTAATGCTAAAACTAGCTAAAGCTAAAACTATCTGTTAGCTAGTTACTAGTTGCAGCAGTTAGTACCAGAGAGTGGCTACGAGGAAAGGCGGAGCCAAAAAAAACCCCAGAAATGTAACCGTCCAATCACACACACGATACTCAACATGTGTAACATCGTAACAGCCCGACTTGTTACTTGTTCTAACGCATTTTTTGTACAATACTGCTTATGCTAATTCTTACTCATTTTCGTACAATACTGCTTGTGGTATTTCTTACGCATTTTCATACAATACTGCTTATGCTAATTCTTACGCATTTTTGTCCAATACTGCTTATGTTAATTCTTACGTATTTTCGTACAATACTGCTTATGTTAATTCTTACGTATTTTTGTACAATACTGCTTATTTTAATTCTAACGTATTTTCGTACAATACTGGTTATGTTAATTACATATTTTCGTACAATACTGCTTATTTTGATTCTTACGCATTTTCGTACAATACTGCTTATGCTGATTCTTACGTATTTTTGCACAATTCTGCTTACGTTCATTCTTACGCGTTTTCATACTATATTGTTTGCGTTAATTTTTTTTTTTACATTTTCCTATAATGTTGTTTGTAATGTTAATTCTTATTGCTAAAATATTCGTGATATTAGCGTTTGTTTGTTTGTTTGTTTGTTTAAAGGAAGCCATGATGAGGATCATGGATGTTTTCTGTTTGTTTTGCAGCGGAAAATAAGCGGTCCTGATGAGGAGCCACCAGCGTACGCTGAGATCGTGGAGGAGCCGCCAGTTATTTGCATTTTACCTCCACAGACACAGCACACGTAATGGACACTGACCTCAAACTGAGTACGCAAAACCAACTCCAGGATAGACAGATTTGTAGCTATTATCTGTTATTATCTGTTAGCTATTATCTGTTGATAGCGTGAGAAGTTTACAATTACTGTAAAATGGCCTGATGATCCACAGTCCTTGTGTGCAGTACAGTGGAGTGGAGTGTGTCCTGTCTCTCTCTCTGTGTGTGTGTGTGTGTGTGTGTGTGTGTGTATTTACACTTTGGGAAAAAATGCACTTTACAGTTGTTATGAATAAAAGGAGATTGTAATGACTGACTGGAGATTACTGACTGAGGAAGAGGAAACGTCGCCTCAGTTCGGAGTCGTGGGCGGAGTCGTGGGCGGAGTCGTGGGCGGAGTCGTGGGTGGAGTTTGAGATGGCGCAGGGCGGAACTCGCTCTGGTTGAAGGCAGCACGTCGTCAGTGTGAGCTCGAGGACTGTAACTCTTTATAAAATAGTGAATTTTGTAAACATTTTGGAGATTCGAACTTTCTTAGAAAAATTTCCTGGAGAAATCGACTTTCTGTACGATTGAGGAATCAAAAAAGTTTATTGCTCGTTTTTCTTTCTTTCTTTCTTTCTGTTTCTTTTATTGCTTGTTTTTCTTTTTATTTCTTTCTTTCTTTCACTGTTCATTTCTTTCTTCTCTCACTGTTTTTGTATCTTTATTTCACTTTCACTACTGTTTCTCCTTCTTTTCCTTTCTTTCACTGTTTTTCTTTCACTGTTTTTCTTTCTTTCTTTCTTTCTTTCTTTCTTTCTTTTCTTTTTCTTTCACTGTTTATTTCTTTCTATTTGTTGTATTTCTATCTATTTCTTTCTATCTGTTTGTTTGTTTGTTTGTTTCTATTTCTTTTATTGTTTGTTTTTCTTTTTGTTTCTTTCTTCTCTCACTGTTTTTGTATCTTTATTTCACTTTCACTACTGTTTCTCTTTCTTTTCCTTTCTTTCACTGTTTTTCTTTCACTGTCTTTCTTTCTTTCTTTCTTTCTTTTCTTTGTCTTTCACTGTTGGTTTTTCTTTCACCGTTTATTTCTTTCTATTTGTCGTATTTCTATCTATTTCTTTGTCTGTTTCTTTCGTTCTTTCTTTCTTTCTTTCTTTCTATTATTGCTTGTTTTTCTTTTTCTTTCTTTCTTTCTTTCTTTTTGTCACTGTTCATTTCTTTCTTCTCACTGTTTTCGTATCTTTATTTTACTTTCTTTCACTACTTGTTTCTCTTTCTTTTCCTTTATTTCTTTCATTCTTTCTTTCACTGTTTTTCTTTCTTTCTTTCTTTCTTTTCTTTGTCTTTCACTGTTGGTTTTTCTTTCACTGTTTATTTCTATCTATCTACTTGTTGTAGTTCTATCTATTTCTTTCTGTTTCTTTCTTTCTTTCACTTATTTTCCCTTCACTTTCTTCACTTTTTCTTCATTCTTTTTTTTTTTTTTTACCTTTGCTTTCACTGTTTGTTTCTATCTCTCTCTCTCTCTCTCTCTCTCTCTCTCTCTTTCTTGCTTTCTCTTTTTGTTTGTCCCTTTCACCGACTCTTTTTCTTTCTTTTTTTTTGTGAGCATGCTGTGTTTCCTTCAGGAAGCGCCTCTCTAGTAAACCATGTTCAATATCGTTACCATGTGACACACACACACACACACACACACACGTCTCTCTTTCACTCCCGGATGAATCAGACGCGAGTCGTTTCGGGGTTTGATCAGGTTTATTAGCTTCACGACTGGACTAGTGATTAGTGAGAGCTGATTACAGCCGAATCCGAACCAAACTTCAAGCAGGTTCTTTGAGGAAAGTCTCTACGTGACAGGACATTTATTGCTGCTTTATTTCCAGGACACTGTCTTATAGTATGAGCTCGTAATTATTTACAGTCGATTACAGTAGATTTAAAGCACAACATGGACAGGAACATTTCCCTCGTTCTCTTACTCCATCGCCGTAAACCGTATAAACGAACAGCTACAGTTCACACAGCGTCTGTACAAATATACAGCGTTCACTACTCACATACACACCGCTGTTCATTAACCGAGCACAGCTTCCACACACACACACACACACACACACATTTAAACTCCATCTCAGCTCCATCGCAGCTTTATACATTTTAGAGGAATGCTTTTTATTTACTGTAAAATGGAGAACTTGCTCGCTCACATGAGGTTTCTCGTTGGATCGTATTGAACGTCTCTGCAGGCGAAAGCGTAATTAAATGGAGCAATGCTAATTTAAAACGATGTAATGTTTCCCCTTTTATTATATTCACTTTATTCCAGAAAAGGTGACAAAGCATGACGTACGTTTGCTATGTAGCTTGAGATTTTTTCCATTCTGTGTAAACAAACTATGACGCATTATGGTGACAAAATCTAAACGATTGGCTCAAATGATTCCAGTCTAGTGAGTGTATATAGCTAGTGTGTGTAGCTAGCTAGCTTCGCTAATCTGACCACTACACCACGCCCACAAGAACACAGGATTGGTTCCTCCACAGTTCCGGATATTAAACAAGTGCACAGCTAACTGCAGGGATTTAGCTGTAACGAACGAACACATAAGTGGCTACTAACAGTGACTCAGAGAGTTCATGGGTCATTATTAGCTCGTAAAAGCCTTACATATAATAAACATGTCCAGATATTATTCTCATAACCCTTAATTAAACATCTCACTAGCCCGAGTGTTTGGGGACAAAGTGGAAAAAAACATAAAATATTATAAACTTATTGTATCGGATTTCATACGTTAGATTTTGGAACTATTAATTTGCTCTATCTACGTTTTTTTTTCCAAAAAGCGTTTTTTTTCCCCAACATTAATTTTTCCCCTCATTTTTAAGGCGCCGTTTAATTTCATCATCGCATTATTACCAAACTATTCAAATTCTGTGTCGTTTGTATTTTTATCTTATTGAATTGAATTAAAATGCATTAATTAGTACTATCTGGTCTACACTTCTAATCTTGATCCTTATCTTCTCCTGCATCAAAATCACTTCAGTCATCATTAAAGATCTGATCACATCCCCGACGCTATTTTTCTCACCTTTAAAAATACAGAGCAATAACACAGTTACAGCATCGTGTAAATATTTTGGTTAGTATACCAATTTATTCGTTTTTTTTCTTCCCACTTTGACTTCAGTGTGATCGTGTAATGATTAATCACAAAAAAACATTCTGAAATAAAATAAACAAATCATTTTGGTAGCGTTACTCCATCAATAATATTAAAAAAAAAAAAAAAGTGGAATAAAACAAAAACAATGAACAAGCCTTACGGACAAAAACATGTTTACGACATTTGTGAAAGCATGCACTAGGCTTGTGAGATATTGATTTCTCCCTGCTCGTGATTTATCATTAAAAAAAAAAAAAAATCTCGATTAACGAACCTAAAGCCATTTTCTTATCGCAACTCGGACATCACTGCTGCAGCACGTTTCTGTACGGCAACCAATCAAGCTGGCCTTACTGTCCACCTCCAGCTGCTCCTTTGTGGAGTTGATGAAGGCTCCCCATGATCGAGGGGTTGTGAATAGAGAAGTAGGTCAGGAACTGCTTGTTGGCAGTGACAATTCGGAAAACTCAGCAGGATGGTGGATTTTTCGGTCATTCCTAAGATTTATAGTGTGACGACCTTGGAGGGTCGACCCTTGATTAGAACGTGACCATTTTCCTTTCGCGTCCGCCATTTTCTTATCGCAATTACAGCCGATGAGGTCATTAAGAGGGCAATTCGAGAGTTAAATGGTAAACATGTACGATTAGAAAGATCATATTAGCAGAATGAATGTACCTGGACATTGTGGCAGTGTAAGATCGTACAGGAATGATTAAATCTTTATAATCGCACAAGCCTAGCCTGCGTGAGCGGCCATCTTTAAATGTTAGGTAAACTGCGTGACCACTAGAGGGCGCATAACAGGTATCGGTAAATATATATCCAAGATCACACGCCGATTCCCAGAATCTTATGCCTTATTTTTGTTAAAAATAGATTTGTGTCAATATAATTGCCATGAAAAAAAAAAAACTTGTGTGTTTTTGGTAGTATTTAAACATTACTGATCCTAGGTTCATTTCTAGTTTTCTAGGTTTATTTACGAGCTGCTCACATTTCACCGCACTCTAATATAAATATATGAAGCTTAGTGGGGCTCAGAAAACCCAGCTCACAGGAACCCACTGGTGCTCGGTGCTCAGTCTCTCTAGCGCCCCCTTCAGGCTGCGATACGCGCCGTCCAGGTTATCGTTGACGATGGTGAGGTCGAAGTAGTGACCGTAAGCTCTCTGGATCCTCTCGCTCTCCTCCACCGTCCTCTTCAGCTCGCAGTCCTGCACACACACACACACACACACACACACACGTGTACACAACACACGTAATATTTCACTATCCAACTATCAAGTTGGAAAGTTACAAAGATGTATATTTTTTTTTGCAAAACGCACAGTGAGCTGTTTGGTGACGACTCCAGCCTCGATCGCAGATCTGTTCATGTCCTTGAGAACTTCAAAGTCGGGGGCTTCGATGAACACGACGTAGGGCAGGAACTCGGCCGTCCGCAGCACTTTGAGAGCCTCAAGTGACAGAAATCATTTATTGTGATCATTTATTGTGCTCATATAAAACTAATATCAAGGATAAGATTGGACTAAAACACTGAAATATTGATGTCTGTATGGGACATCAGCAGATACTCAGAGCTCTGATATCGATATCATGTCAGAAATGAGCTTTTAGTGGATTTTATTAGTGAATTGTTAGTTCCATGACAGGTTGTGTTCCAGATCAAATCAAACGGATTTACTGAATCTCATCGTTTTTTTTAAAGCTGGTCCATTAGGTGGAGCTACTGAGTAATAGTAGTGCAGAGCCTCAACATTCACGCTAGCAGGTAACAAGTCACTCATTGGTTGTAGTTTGTGTCTTGTGGGCGTATAGCGACTGCTTCTGCTACTGTCGTTTGTGGGCGTGGCCTGGCTAGCATTTTTAAAAATTTTAGTTCTGATGAGAAATGATAGCTGTATACTGTATAGCTTCGAAAGCTAATGAGTTAAACACAAATGAAAAATGGAATCTTTTACATGGTAAATGCTCGACTTCGTACTAGCTTCATTGGCAGATTAGCAAAGCGGAGCTAGCAAAGTCTGCTACCTCCTTCCAATCACACACACACACACACACATACACACCAAAGGACTGGAAATCATTCGTTTGGTTTTGTCACTTTACTGCATCGTCTTCATTCAAATGTCCCAAACTCAGTCATTATTGTACCACAATATCAATATTGTGATAAAGTTTCTGAGATACTTCATGCGTAATGCGTTTTTTTTTTTTTTTTTTAAAAGGTTCCTTATTAAACCTAGGTATTGTGATGCACATTGTGTATCATGATATGATATTTTTTTCGTATTGCCCACCCCTAAGTGGCCTAAAAACTCTGTTTTTACTTCCTGTTATAATTATCTGCTTATTTCACCTGTGGGTTGACGTCCAGGATGCAGACTTTGCCCGACTCGATCACCTCGTGGATGGAGTTGATCTTGGTGCCGTACAGGTTCCCGTCGTACTCGCCGTGCTCCAGGAAGCGGCCGCTCTTAATGTCCGCCTCCATCTCACTGCGTGACATGAACAGGTACATCTGTCCCTCCTTCTCGTCCACTTTGGGCTTACGGGACGTGTCTACAGGGCAGCAAGAGAGAAATGAGTGAAAACGGAATCTCCTCCTGCTATTACAGTTGCATCATGGGAAATGGGCAGGAATATGGATTAGTAACCGTACAACACAGCTGGATGTAAAATAAATAAATAAATAAATAAAACTGACTATTGGATGGTAGTATATATGGATGGTGTGTGTGTGTGTGTGTGTGTGCGTGTTACAGGGTGTTGTGGTGCCGTAGCGATGAGGTTGTGACATCAGCAGCTTGTTTTTCAGGTTGCGGCGTCCGACTCCCTGAGCGCCGATCAGCACCAGAGTCTTTCTCCGGAACGGCGGCACCTTCGCCACCTCCTCGTAGATCAGCAGCTCGTGTCTGTCAAACTCTGACCCACAGAGAGAAAGCAAAAAAAAAAAAAAAACGGCTTTATTTTACATCAAACTCAAAAACCTATTTAAGACACAATTATGTTGATTTACATTGAAATTCAGAGACTTTTATCATTTCAGTAAATAGAGACTTTTCATTCAGGTTAAATACTATAAACACAGATACAGTGGATTTTAAAGTTTATCAATAAAACAGAAGTCCAGATACATTTATGTGTTCTCACTGAAATCGTGTTAAAACCTACAAAATATTACAGCGTTCATCTGCATGATCTAGTTAATTTATTTGAATTTACACCTCACTGAGGTGTCTAATGATTCAAAACGGTCGCTTCAGTCTTGCTTTAAGTTTAATTTAAGGCATAAAAGTTCAAAACTAGTCTCAAGGAGTTTGCAGTGAGCAGTTGAACGTCACCGGGAATCAGGAAAACAGCTACAACATGACCTAAAACTAAACCAGAAAGGAGAAGAGGATTAAAGATTTCGAGTCACTATATCAATAAACAGTTCACAATATCAGAAGAAAGGAAGCAGAGCCACAGACACAGAAAAAAACTACCATACAGAACAAAAAAATTAAAAACAAACAGCTGGAGATTAAAAAAGTCCGAGCAAAGACAGGGGAAACAATGAAACTGTAAAACCATACATATGATTAACCAGCCTTAGCTAAACTCATCAACACTGCAGTTCATTCAGTTTAATTAACCAAGCAAGCCAATTAAAACGCCATTAACTACCGCACATATACCGCAGATTTCCAAAGCAGTGTCGGAAAAAAATAATTTTAAAATAATACAAGCAGATTTATACGATTTTAACACAATGAAGAATGCAGAACACACACACATTACTTCACAAATTAAGAAGAAAAAAAAGGCTCATGCACAAGGAACCAACTTGGTTGAAATGAATTTGATTTTCATTCATGCTTTTGGTGCATGGTGCATTTGAGACAAGGACAGTTTGGACTGGGAAGATGGTTCTTGAGTGGGGAGTTTTGTACCAGGTGAGAAGGGCTTGGACTGAGGGGAACAGCAGTTATGGTTTTTGACTGGGAGAACTGTTTGGACTCTGAGGGTATTGCAGGAAGTTTTGGACTCAAGGACGGTTTCAGATGGAGAGAAGGGTTTGGATTAAGGGGACTGGTTTGGACAGATAGAACAATTTGGACTTGGATGGACAGGATGGACTAGGGGACAGTTTAGGACTGCAGTAATGGTTTGGACTGGGCTAAGGGTTTAGGACTAGGGAAGGGTTTGGCCTGGGGTAAGGGTTTGGGCTGGGGGACAGTTTTCTACTGGAGTAATGGTTTGGACTGGAGTAATGGTTTGGACTGGGCTAAGGGTTTGGGCTGGGGGACAGTTTGGACTCTCGGATGGTTTCAGACTTGTGGATGATTTTGGACTAGGGGCTGGTTCTGGACTAAAGAAGGGTTTGGGAAGACTATGGATGATTATGGATTGGTGGATGGTTTTGGACTAAGGGACTATTTTGGACTTGGGGGTGGTTTTGCACTGGGGATGATTTTGGACCTGGGTATTACGTGGACTAAGGGACAGTTTGAACTGGGAGTAGTTTTACACTGGGGATAGTTTCAAAATAGGGGAAGGTTCTAGACTGGGGAAAGGTTTTAGACTAGAGATGGTTTTGGACTGGGGAATAGTTTTAGACTGGGGAATAGTTTTAGACTGGGGAGGCAGTTTTGGAGTGAAGGATGGTTTTAGACTGGGGTGGGTTTGGAATGGAGGACTGTTTCAGACAAGGACAGGTTTTGGACTTGGGGGTGGCTTTAGACTGGAGAATGGTTTTGGAATAGGATAGGGTATGGTCTCAGGGATGCCGGAGGCAGGACAGCCACGGAGCCACAGAGAACAAGAGGGAAAGAGGGAGAGGAGAGAGGACGCAGTGTTACCTGCATTCTTGGTGGTCAGGTACATCATTCTCTTCTTCTTCTTCCCCCCCATGCCTGCACACAGAGGTCCTGCAGACATCAGCACACAGCCCGGTAACACACACACACGTCCATCATAATAACACTACAGGACATACACATCTGCTACACAGTGTTTTATTCCTCTTATACCATCGGCAAGCTCCCAACGATGACGTTGTATTATTTATTATAGAAAGACACGTGATAGTTTTTATCTATTTATTATTATATTTAACTCAGCTGAGCTTCGTAATGATCTGTGACACATAGCATTTACTCCGTTAAGGGAATATTTTTATCCAGAGTGACTTTAAGGTTTACGGTATAGTATGCAGTGAGCTTCAGAGTTGTTGGTGAATGTTTTACACAACAAGATTCCCACAACAAATCTTATAATGCTAAAGTTTGCTAACATTAACAAACACCAAACGGTCAAATGAATGTTAACCAAGTAACAGAATAACGTAACACAAGCAATCATTAATGTTTGTTTAAATGGTCACTAAATAAGTAAGTAATAAACCACTGTGTGTGTGGTGCTGTTATAGTAAAATAGCGACAGGGAGGTGTGATGAAGTGGAGTTACTGTTACCACCCTGAAGTTGATTATTTTCCTATAACAGCACTTCCCCAAGGGTTTTAGGTCCACACATGTGAGGAGCCATGTACCATGATTGGCTCCATTTGTAATGTTACTTCCTGTGTCTACTTTCCGATTTCCTTATTCTGCTTATGCCACAGCATGTTTCCAATGATTACAATTTTTCAAGTATTACTGATTACTGTTTTTAATCCATTCATGTGTCACTGTGAATGAGCTGTTGCTATAGAAACGACAACGTACTAGACCGGGTGCATTAATATAAACCTGTGATTTGCAGCTGCACTACTGTCAGAGCCGCTGTTAGAAAATCAGGCAACAACTTCTGACCAATCAGAAACCAGAATTTAACAGCACTGTGGGATAAGCATATTAATAAATAAATAAATAATAATAATAATAATCAGCTTAGGTAACTTGCAGTAACCATGTTAAACAAGTGTGAGTGATGTGATGTGGAATATCGTCAAACGAAATCTGAATGGCAAAAAAAAGACAAACATCAGGTTTAAAAGTTAAGATTTAAGTGTAAATTTAAATTTAGGACAATTCAAGACTTATTAAGGCGTTTAATTGGCCAATTGTAATTTCAGATTCATTCAGACTTTTCTAAAGACTCACTGACATTCAGGTATTTAGATTTCCACTAGGGGGTGATGTTTGCTTTCCACTGGTTAAAAAAAACTATGTCATGCCAAATGCACCTGTTCTCATCTTTTTAAGGAAATAAAATAGTCTGCGAATTTTAGATAGATAGATAGATAGATAGATAGATAGACAGACAGATAGATAGATAGATAGATAGTGCTTGGTCTGCAACAATGTTTAGGTAGATGGTATGTGTCAAAGAATCATCTACATGAATGCCGGGACCCAAAGTTTCCCAGCAGAACGTTGCCCAGACCATCACACTGCCTCCGCCAGTTTGCCTTCTTCCCATAGTGCATCCTGGTGCCATCTCTGCCCCGGTAAACAATGCAGATGCACCCGGCCGTCAACATGATGTAAAAGAAAACGTGATTCATCAGACCAGGCACCTTTTCCATTGCTCCGTGGTCCAGTTCTGATACTCACCAGCCCATTAGGAGCTTTCAGTGGTGGACGGGGGTCAGCATGGGCACTCTGACAGATCTGCAGCTACGCAGCTCCATACGCAGCAAGCTGCGATGTACTGTGTGTTCTGACACCTTTCTGTCAGAGCCAGCATTAACTTTTTCAGCAACCTGTGCTACAGTAGCTCTTCTGTGGGATCGGACCAGACGGACTAGCCTTCAGTCCCCATGCGCATCAGTGATCCTTGGGTGGCCATGACCCTGTCGCCGGTTCCTTAGACCACTTTTGGTAGGTACTAACCACTGCATACCGGGAAAACCCCATAAGACCTGCCGTTTTGGAGATGCTCTGACCCAGGCGTCTAGCCATCACAATTTGACCCTTGTCAAAGTCGCTCAGATCCTTACACTTGCCTATTTTTCCTGCTTCCAACACATCAAATTCGAGACTGTTCACTTGCTGCCTAATATATCTCACCCCTTGACAGGTGCCACTGTAACAAGATAATCAATGTTATTCACTTAACCTGTCAGTGGTTTTAATGCTATAGCTGATCGGTGTGTGTATATATATAATATATATATATATATATATATTGTACAAAGCTTCTGAAATAAAATTTTCCTTTAATTTTCACCACCAGGTTAATGTTATCATATCGTGAACTTTTCAAAGCCCTACTCCTGAGTGGAACGCTGTGTTAGAGCAGGGAAACCACTACACTATAAAAAAAAGAAGGTTCTCCAGGACCAGGGCTGCGATTTTGTGTTCTATAAGATCAGCTCGGTGTGTGCTCCTACCTGCTGTGTTTAGCTCCAGGTCTCTCTTCACGAACGCTTTTCTCTTCTCCTCCAGCAGCTGGCTGGGGATCAGACCTGCGCTGCCGCCCTCCAGGTGACACGCCTGCGGCACAGAGAGGGCCACAGTGGAGCTTCAGGTATGTCAACCCACAAACACATTTCACACACCTTGCACCTGAATGCACCCTTTCTCCATTATTAGCTGTTTTTAGTCACATCAGTACTATTATGTTTGTGCCAGTTTGTGCCAATTGGCACTCACCTGCCACCAGTTGGGATCATCCTGGTTGAAGATCTGCAGGATTTCGCCACTGTGGAACCGAAGGCCAGCCTCCTTGCAGGGGATCAGATTATCGTGAGCGGGGTCGTAATCAAAGTGGCATTTCACAAATGCCTGAAACACACACGATCGTGATCATTACTCCCCGGGGAAGCTTTTATTTACCTCAGTCTGACACCAGCTTTGCTTTTCTCTTAGGCAAATTTTTAAATGAAGTTTTTTAATTCTTGGTCAAAAAGTGTTGATTAATTTTCTATAACAGCAGTTGCGACAGTAGTGCAGCTACAAATCACAAATCACAAATGACATCACATTCCTCAGCCCAGTAAGTGTGTTAGAGCACCGTAACACACACTGCAACACACACTGCAACACACACTACAACACACACTACAACACACACTACAACACACACCGCAACACTCGCCCCCTTCCATCTCTGTTTTAACATTATCTCTGCTGTATTTGGAGTGTGTGAGTCAGCATTCACACTCACACACTAAACATATTTACACACAGGGGATCTGTAAGAGTGCGGCAACGTGTGTGTGTTTGTGTGTCAGAATGAAATACACACACACACACACACACACACACACACACACACACTGAGACAGTCCATGATGTTAGTGGCTAAAAAGGGTCCGGTGACATTTGTTACATACGGTCCATACAGGCGGAACAAAGGGTCAGGGTAGGGGAGGGGCCTAAACCGCGTCACCATGGCAACCCAGTGGCCATGAAGCACTACAGCGTAAACATGCAGGAAAATTACCCTTTGTTCCCCTCTCTCTTTTTCTCTCTTGGGCTTTCTCCTGGACAAGCAGCAAATCATCCTCGTGTATCAATAATCTAAAAATATAACAGTCAGTGTAATGATAAATATCATTTAAAATATTATAATTAAGGAATAACACCTAATGGGCTGTGCGGTTATAGGAAAATAATCCACACCTGTGTGGTGTCAAGCAGGTTACTGTTACCACCTTGAAGTTGATTATTTGCCTATAAAATCATGTCCCAGTTTTCCGAAGATTATGATTTTTAATTTATTAATGTACATTACTTCATAGTTTTTATCCGTTTGTAGTTACATTTAAGGTTACGGAACAACAGTGCGGAAGTTAGCTCCTGTTCTCACTTGCGTTTTTTTGTAGCTCTAAAAGGTCGTTCCCTTACCAGCCTGAATGATAGCAGTGATAACGTATTGGAACGAGCGCGTTAACATAAACCTGTGATTTGTAGCCGCGCTACTGTCAGACCTGCTGTTAACCCGACAGGAACCCGACAGGAACCCGACAGGAACCGGCCTGGGCCATGCTGAATGTGGGCAGGAGGTCAGGATGACAGGAAGTGTGACTCAGGTGAGCACAGATGGGGCAGCCACATGGGGGAGGAGAGACGCAGACGTGGCCTACATTTCCAACGTACAGGACATGGTTCCAGGAAATGTTGATAAAATGGGCCAAGCTGTTGATGCGGTTCTTTAACCACACACACACACACACACACACACACACACACAAACACACACACACACACACACACGTGTGCGATATGAGACGGTGCTCTGCTACACGGACCGGTATCAATGCCTCAACCTTCTACTGAGCAAGATGAACCGTTTATGTTTTGCCCATACTGTCGAGTGCAAAAGTTTGCACCCCCCATGCTTTTTGAATGGAAAAAAGAAACTGTATATATATGTGTATTCTTAATTTTATCTGCAAATAAATACATTTTCAAGACCCAAGGTCAAACGTAGGTGTGATCTAAAACAACTCAGCAACCCGAAACAAAGCAACGTGAAAAAGGTTTAAAGTTAATCACCACATTCAGGAAGTGAGAAACTTTTGAACTAATTTCATTTTGTGTCTTTTATTTGTGATAATGATGATTAGGATGTCTATAAAATCCAACACACTGAGGTCCTGATTTACTAAGAGTCCAAATAATTCCAGATAATAAATGTTCATTTGTGTGTGCAATCAGAGCCATTGTTCATGCGGGTGAGTGTGTTGCGAAGGATTTATGTTATGAAGAATAATTGAGTGTGACGTCATCTGCGAATTCAGGGGAGATTTCTGCGTGTCCTAATTGTTCTCAGTTGAGGGACTCCAGGAAACTAAAACTCACAAATAAGAGTGATTAAAGGCAATGTGATGCATCAAAAAACTTGAAAATATGATACAAACTTAACATTAAGGAGCACAGACTCCTGACGTGCAGATGTTTGTCTGTTAATAATGAAAACCTTTTTTAAAAACTCTGTTTAAATTGAAAAAAAGTGCATTTAAACTGCATCATGTGTGCGAATGTGTATTGAATATCTAATATGAATTAAGTGTATGAACTTCAATGTCATTATTTTTTAAGAAACTTAAGTAAAGAACATGATTATTTTCTTCAGGTAAACCTTCTTATTATTAAGAATTATTAGTTTATTTTGTGTTTAACCGGCAAAAACAGGCTTTCACAAATTTATTACCTGCCCATCAGTTGGATTAATTTGCATGCAAAATGTACAAGGTGTGTTATTTTGCGTTCACAGTGTTGTACTCCCTCTGACTGGTACAACGTGCTGACACTGGAGACTCCTTCCATAAATGTTAACTAAACATCTCCTTACACATTTTTAATCTGTTTATGTGAAGCGTCCACATAACTGGATTAAATATTTTGTATTGGAATAATAATGTATTAGAATGAGCACATAAATATAAACCTGTGATTTGCAGCTGCACTACTGTCAGTGCTGCTCTTATAGAAAATTAATCAACACCTATAGCAGCACTGTGGTGTGATTTGATGTAATCCCAGATAAAGCAGAATCCAGACTGTGTCTGGTCTCGGCTTCAGCATTCGCCTCTCACACCACAATGACTGTGATCTTATTCATGACAACGAGCGGATTAGCATCCTGAGAGCTCTCCACAGCATGACACATCAGGTTTCAAAAGAGGGCTGATGGGATACCTGGGCCGTAACATGATCAAACCCACGCAAGCCATTTTGAATCTCCAGGGCTGACCTGAGAGGACTGAGAGGTCTGATGAAGGTTTGATTTGCACTAAAGCTCTTGTTCATCCATCTCCACTTTTCATGAGAAGAGGTCTAATGTTCATACGATGTTATGATGGAGATCAGGGGACAGCAAAACAGCAGTGATGGCAAAGCTGCTGCGTGATATCTTTCATCATCCAGTGCAATTTGGCTTAAATTTGGTGTGATGTGATCAGATTATGAAGCATTGGACAATCTGGTGCTGGAGCACAGAGCAGCAGGATGTGAATGCTGTTTTTCTTCAGCTCCTATCTGAAAACTGGTTGCACCACAACTAACCAATGGGGGGTGAATACTTCTGTAATCACAACATTTTTATCTGTAAATGATTATGCAAACTTTATCAATATTTCAATATTATGGGCAGATTCATGACATATAGTTCCATTTTAGTCCATTACAGTTGTAGGTTGTAACACTATAAAATGTAGACAGGTTCAAGGAGGGGGTGAATATTTATGCTTGGCACTAAAGTCTTAAAAAAGTCATAAAGTGCCTCCAACTCACAGCTTACCAGGACCACCCACTGGTCATTAATATTCATTAAGCAGACCTGAGTTGACTCGAGCTTGCTTAACAAAGCGAGAACCATTTTGTAGGCGTTCTTTGAAATCAGTCATTCCTGTTTTAAATCTAAGCAGAAATATTCAGATTTATTTATATAAATCATTTTTTAATGCCATGGAACTACAGGACATCCACAGTGTAGTCCCTTAATCATGAATAATCACAGCATTTCTGAGATAATTCAGAACAACAGTAATTTGCAATAGATCTGAGTAACGTTTAAATTAGCTCCACCCACTGCTGGAACAGAGCTGCTCAGTCCCGCCCCTTTTACTAAAAAGGTAATGAGCCATAGATGGTTCAAACAAAGGGAACAGAGTAAGTTGGAGGCTAGAGGAAAGCTAGTCAGTGTTTTCATCGGCAGAGGGTGGCTACTTTAACATTTCATTACTAAACGCAGTCACTTTAGTATATAATGTATAAATGTGTGTGCGTGTGTCGCTGACCTGGCGGGGTGTGTGTGGTTCCTGGTAGCTGGGCAGGATCTTGAGCACGACGCTGCCACTGGCTTCCTTTAGCATGTCCTGCAGCACTTTGGGGTCGCTGCCCACCTCCTTCCCGTTGACCTCTTTGATGACATCACCGACATGCAGGAGGCCCTGCTGATCGATCATACCACCATGCAGGATGCGTGCGATCACCAGCTCGCCGCCCTCCACACGGAACGTCACGCCCTGGGCATGAAATACGACAGGATGACCCGGCTGACATCAGCTACGGTTAACAGGCAGTCAAGAAGTAAATAATTTATTTAACTGTGGTAGCTTTATACCACAGCACTCTTCCACTGATCCAATGACATAGTATCAAAAAAACATCAACTCTCATTTAGCAAAATTTATCCAGCTAAGCCCAGGTTTTACCAGATGTTCTCCAGAGACTTTGCGTATGCCGACCATCCTGACAGCATCGGGAGGGACGGGCTGGTTGTTGAGGGCAGGGTCCATGAAGACACAGGGGCTGGGTGGTGGAGTCTCGTAGCTTTTGGAAGCTACAGAGTCGTGTGTTTCCAGCAGGGACTGGGGACCAATGAGAAAATAACTTGGTCCTTTCTTACAGTTTTGCCAGGCTGTGATGTACGTGACCTTTTGTGTTTGTGTGTGTACCTGAAAGTGTGGCTCACTGAGTATCCGGGCAAGTTCGTGTGCTGCCTGGCTCTGTTGGGTGAGCGGTGTGAGATCTTTCAGGATGTCCTGCACCAGTTCCACATTGTTCTCCCTCACTGCCTCCAGCTTCGGCTCCTCGAATCGCTCATGGGCCTGATTCACGTTAACACATACACACAAATGCAATACAAGCATCTTCCAAAACCTGCAATGCAAACAGTTGGAGGATCCGTAACCTAAAAGAAAAGTGAGGGCTGCTAGTTTTGTACACGTGCTAGACAGGTTTAGGTGGTGATAAAAAGAAATTTAAACCAATAAAAAGAAAACCAATCACCATTTCCAACTTTAATCCTAATAAATTAAAAACTAATAAGTAATGCTTTTTGCAAAATGCAAGGTCAGTGCAGAAAAATTACGCATTATGCTTGGTATTGTCTGAACAGGAAGGTCTTTAGACCTTAGACCGGTGGAAGGAACAGACATACTGGGGTATTCGGAGTGGAGGGAAAGTTCATTCCACCAGTGAGGAGACAGAACAATAAAGCAGCAGGATCTGGTGGTGGTGATGAAAAATCAGTCGTAAATCAGTGGGACTTGGGATAAACATTGCTAAAGTGGTCTAGATGGTGACCAAAACCGCAGGACTGCAAGTAAGAGATGGAACCAGGAGTAGAAGGTGGGACGGGGTTAAAAGGCTGTATGGGATAAATGATCAGACAGAGTAAAAGGTGGTACAATGTAAAGGAAGGGATTGGGGTAGGACTGGCATTAAAAGTAAGATGGGGTGAAAAGTGAAATGGAGTAAAGTGTGGGACAGAGTAAAAGAAGGGATGAAGTAAAAAGTGGGACTTAGATGAAGGGAGGGACTGGGGTGAGACTGGTGTAAAAGGTAGGACTCAGAATAAAAGGTGAAATGAGGTAAAGGGGAGGACTGAGCTGAAGAGAAGATTGGGTGGGACCAGTATAACGGTTAGGACAGGGGATAAAGGGTAGGATGGTATAAATTGGTGGGATTGGGGTAGAACTGGTGTATAGGGTAGGACAGATCATAAGGTTGAGATGGAGTAAAATGTGGGACAGGGTACATGGTGGAACTGAGGAGAGGTTAGAATGAGGTGAAGGGAGGGAACAGTGTCAGACTGATGTAAAGGGTAGGACTGGAGGTGAAGGACTAGTTTGAAGGTAAAGGTTAAGACTGGGGGTTGGAAATGTTGCATTCCTTCCATTTAAGGCGTAATTTTTATAACCTTGGAAAAAAAAAACAATCATTAAACCTGTCAAAAGGGCTTTTCAGAAAGCTCTCCAGACGACTAGCAGCATCTAAAGAGGACTATGCCTTCTGCTTCTCTTTTCTCCAGACTCTCTTTTCTTTACATCCACGTGAGTTCCCCTTGTGACTGGTTCCCTACAATCATAGTGAAGTAAATATTGTCAAAAGGTTTTTGTGTTTTGTGAGTGTACCTTTTTTCTGATACCCTTTCAAATGGTTCAAAAAAGACATAATGCATTGACAATCATAAAGTAGGTCAGGCCAAAGTAAGCGCATGTCAAAAAATCATCCAGCACACGTGAGGCCATCTCTTTGAGGTGAGATAAAGCTTCTCAGTAGGTTTCTTGAAACAGTGACCTGCTTATCTAGAGAAATACAATGTTCTGATTTTGGTGGTCACATCAATGCACTCTATAAAAAATCAAATCACCATACATATTCAAAGGCATAATGATGAGATAATAATGGGAATATCATGTCAAAATACATTTGATCATAGTGTTGTACAACAAACTGTATTAAACACGAGCATCTGGTTGCACCAGTTGAACTTGAGTTCAGTCATAGTCTAGTCGAAGCATAGTAGATGAATGTAATAAATGAATGAATTGATCAATCAATATTTAATTATTTATGCTCAGTTTCATTGCATTATTGTTTTTTAATTGTCAAGTTTCACTATTTATTTATTTTCATCTGAAATATTCCTCCAGGTGGTGAATCTGATAATTCTGTGCATCTTTTTTTAATCTACAATCACATTGCGTAGTTATGATTCACCATTAGTGTCTGTGATGTGATCATAATTCTATAAACCTCTCATTTTAAACTAGTTTCTCTTACCGTACAGTTTAGGAATAACTTCACACCCTGGATTACTGTATATCCTAAAACTCCAGGCAACCTAAATCTGTAATTTCTTTCTAATCAGGTTAATTTTGGTCTTGAGGCCACACTCTACACAATCTACAAAATCTGAACAACTGGTGACTTTTTTTCAGGCAACCAACCATCCTTGGTTAAAGACCAATAAGATTCACTCTTAGGCACAAAGGCACAAAAGGCACAAAGCAAGAGGTAACTTGCTTAAAGCTGCACCAACAAGCATTTACTCAATTTGCAAAGCCTTTTATCCAAAAAAACTTACAATTCAGCAAAGAGGTTTTTTTATTGTGAAAACTTAAGTAATACTGGACATAAAATAAGGTAGTTTCCATATAAACAAAAAGGAACTTTGTCACATGCTATAACAAAGTGATGTCTGCTTGGCCCACTTTTAAAGACCAGTTGTTTTGTGCTTTTGCATTGTGGTGAACACTGAGGTTAAAACGTAGTGTTGAATGTAAAGGTTAGGACTGGAGGTAAAGGATGGGGGTTAAGGTAGAGGTTGAAAGACAAGATTCAGACTTGGTGGTAAAGGATGATATTGAAGGTAAAGTCTAGGCCTGGTGGTAAATGATGTGGGTGAAGATAAAGGCCAGGACTGGCTGTAAAGGAAGGGGGTTAAGGTAGAGGTTGGAAGTAAAGGTTAGGACTCAGCAGTAAAGGATGGGAACCTGAAGGTAAAATCTAGGCCTAGTGGTAAAGTTAAGTAGTGAAGATAAATGCTAGGACTGGAGGTAAAGAATGAGGTTAAAGGTAAAGTTAAGACTGGAAGTAAAGGTAAACTTGGAGGTAAAGGGAGGGGTTGAATGTAAAGGCTTGCCCTGGTCGTAAAGGATACAGTTGAATGTAAAGACTAGGTTTTGTGGTAAATGATGGTGTTGACTGTAAAGGCCAAGACTGGGGGGGAAAAAATGGGGTTGAAGGTAAAGTTTGAAGGTAATGGTTAGGAATCGGAGGTAAAGAATGGAGTTGAAGGTAAAGGTTAGACCTTGAAAGTAAAGAATGAGGTTGAATGTAAAGGTTAGGACTGGAAGTAAAGAACGGTTAGGACTGGAATGGAAGGGGGGGGGGGGGGGGGGGGCTCGGGGTTGAAGGAAAAGGCTAGGACTGGAAGTAAAGAATGGGGTTGAAGATAAAGGTTAGGGCTGGGGTAAAGGACAGAGTTTAAGTTAAAGTCTAAGACTGGGGGTAAAAGATGGGGTTGAATGTAAAGTCTAGGAGTGGTGGTAAAGGGCAGGGTTGTAAAGGTTAAAACTGGGAGTACAGAGTGGAGCTGAAGGTAAAGTTTAGGACTGGGGTGGGGAGAGGGATGGGGTTGGTTGGAGGTAACGGTTATGCCTGGGGGTAAAGGATGGGGTTGAACGTAAAGGCTAGACTGGGGGTAAAGGGTACGGATGACTCTAAAGACCAGGACTGGAGGCAACCAACCATCCTTTAACCCAATTCCTTACCTTTACCTTCAGCCTAATCCTTTACCTCCAGTCCTAGCCTTTACCAACTAAAAGGCTACAGTTGAATGTGAAGGCTAGGACTGGTGATAGGAAATGTTTTATTCCTTACAACATAATTTTTATGACCTATATTTAAAAATAAAAAACACAAACACAAAGCTATCATTAAACCTGTCAAAAGAGCTTTTCAGAAAGCTCCCCTGAGGTCCAGTAGCATCTAAAGAGGGACTATGCTTCCTGCTTCTCTTTAATCCAGTCTCTCTTTTCTTTACACCCATGTGAGTTCCCCTCGTGATTGTTCCCTATCAATCACTGGAAAGGAAATGTCATCAAAAGGTTTTTGTGTTTTGTCACTGTACCTTTTTTCTGACACTTTATTCTTTTTCAAATGGTTCAAAAGGGACACAATGCATTGTCTATCATAAAGGAGGTCAGGCCAAGGTAAGAAGCGTGTCATTGAAAAAATCAATCATCCAGTAGAAGTGAGGGCAGGAGCAGAAGGAAAACAACATCCAAGAGACAGGATAGAGGAGATTTAAGAGAGAGACACTGGATTCTGCAGCATCATGCTAATTAAAAGCCAGATCTGGACTCACTCACTCATCTGGATTCACCACGGCATTTGCACGAAGTCCCACTGGGCGATACTCTCAAGCTTGAGCTCTCTTTGTATGCAACACATTCATGTTTCAATCTTTCTCTCTTGCAGTTGAGATGAAACTTCTCAATAGGATTCAACATCCAGGACAGCGGCAATAGAGATTTGCACATCGTTTAACAAGAGAAATAAAAATGTTCTGATGTTGGCGGTCTCATCAACGCCCTTTAGAAATAATCGAATGACCACACATATTCAGAGGCATAATGATGAGATAATAATAGAAGGAACGTGTCAAAATATATTTAATCATTGTGCTTTGTGCAAAAAATAGTAATAAACACCAGAAATATTCCTCCATAACTGAGTGGCTGCAGATGGTCAATCAGATCACTCTGTGCAACGGTGTTTTTTTTTAAATCTACAAATCACTTTGCGTTGTTATGATTCACCGTACGTGTCTCCTTTAACGTTTCTCTTACCGTACAATTTAGGAATCTATCCTAAAGTCCCCGGGAACCTCCATTTGTATATACTGGTCTTGAGATCACAATCTCGCTCACTTGCTTTCAGTAACCTCTTTATCCTGATCAGGGTTGCTGTGGATCCTGGAGCACTTTGAATAAGTGGGCGGGGCTAATCTTGGGTAAGGTGCATGTAAAATTCATTCTCATCAAATACAAGGCACTAAGCAAGAGCTAACATGCTTAAAGCTGTAGAATTCAGCAAAGAAGGTTTTTTTGTGTGATTAAGAAAAATTTCATATAAACAAATGGGAAATGTGTCACATGCTATTTCAAAGTGATATCTGATTGGTCCATTTTTAAAGAGGCAGGCCAAGCTTTTTGTAGTATTGCAACGTGATTAAATAAAAAAAAAAAAAAAACATTATAATTAAATATTAAAGCTGTAGCATGTTATGTATAAGCCCTGGTTCCTGTTTTTCTTTCACTTTAATGCACTTTTAAGAATTTCATTTAATGCCTCGTTTTCTGTTTTGTCCTTTTCTCTCCTTGGACGGAGAACTGTCAATCAAATGTGCTCATTAGAATATTAAACCACACCCATCTAGAAGTCTAATATAACACTGAGGTTAGTTATTTTACCCTGGAAACTAATGATTGGTGAGTGGACTAAGCCAGCAGGAGATGCAGCAACACCTGGCAGTATGTTTCTGTGTGTGTGTGTGTGTGTGTGTGTGTATATGGTAACACCCACCACAGGGCTCTCCATGATGCCCTTCAGGAAGATGAGGTCTAGATCATTGGCCGTGGTGGAGCCGGTGCTGTCACTCAGTGTGTCCACGACGCTGTGCATCGCTGAAGAGGAGAGCAGAGAGGAAGTCAGAGAACAATCAACGCACAACTATAGAAAAAAAAAAACTCACGGAAGCTTTTCCATGGAAAATTAGATTCATTACACACCAACCCACTTTAGCCTTCCTGTGGTTCGTGAAACATAGTTACTATTTCTCTTCATAACAGCTTAGAATTTAAGCTGTAGGATCGTGACTCTGCTCACACACCAGTGTCCCTCATCTCATTAAAATGCATGTTAATTAATGTTCACTAAATCAGGCGTATTCAGAGAAAGCGTTCTCCGGGATTGCACTCTCAGTTCTCTTCTGTAGCTAAACCGAACTCCTTTCCAGAGGGTCTGTTTTCAGTCTCGCTCATTAAGACTTGCTTGCACACCTGCGTCATTTTCCAAATCCACTCAACCGAAAAACCAAAAGCGGCAGCGGAGAGAACTTTGATGTTCTCCTCCCTTCCTGTAGAGTGTGTCCATCCCTCACATCGAGTGTGTGAATGGAGGGAATTTGGAGGATGAGTCGTGAGTACGCCGTGTTGAAGCTCACAGCTGCTACATAATTGGATTTAATTACGCAATCCACTCGTCTTCCTCTCACTCACTTCCTCTCCCGTGTTGTTTTCTGATTGCTGCTCTGTCTGGTGCATCCCTGGATTTCACACACAGACAGAAATTAGAGAGCCCGCTTTTCATTTTGACAGAACAGATGCATTGGGCTTTGAAAGGCGTTGGGGGAAAATGAAAAGGAAGACTAAATTAAGTACGGGTAGCGCTTCATAAAATAGCTGAGCTTTCAGAGATTACTGATTTGTGCTGATCTTCTCCTTCATACGGTCCTGGACATGTTTATATGAGTTTTATACCACTACAGGATCTTTACTTATATTGAGACACCTCCAATGTAGATCCAGTGACCAGCTCACCAATAAGAGTCGACTCTTTCTGCTCCCAAACGGCTCATCACCAGTTTTTTTTTTTAAGTTTATGATATTTATAATTTCTGGAATAATGAACAAAATAAAATTAATTTTGAATTTTCAGCTGTATTAGTTAAAAAAATAACAACTAAAACAAAAAAAAAAAAAAAAAGAAAAACTAACTCCTGATTGTTATAAAAGATTATATATTTTTGATTAAATATATATATAATATATATATAAATTCAGAAAATAATTTAGTACAGGCAGAATATGTGGAATGCATAAATAAAATAATCAATAAACACAACTTTATGATTAAAAATATTTTAAATATGTTTAAATATTTAAAATACACATGTTTCTTACTTTGTTTATTTATTATCTTATTATTTTTTTTAAAAAAAACTTTGCCTGACCTGGTCACACATAACATAATACATTCAGGCAGATAATTAATACATTCCAGGTAGATTATGAAGGGGCTTTATAAGAACGCGCACACTCACACACTCTCGCACTCTCACACACACACACAAAGAGTATAATCCAGTGTGAAAAGGAGGCCGATAAAGAGCCACGACAGGAAGCGGATTAGCACATTCCCCTTCGCTAATTAACACACAGGACATGGAGGAGAGAGATGAACAGCAGCCAAGCAGAACAGGTAAATAATCTCACTTTCTCTTCTCACACATCCTCTACCAATCCATTCACACGTACCACATACACACACGTAAACAAATATACACATAGATGCAAACTAACACATACACTTAGTGCACTGTTAGTCACCTTGTAGGTGTTCAGTTACAGAAATGAGTTAGTTCCTGTCCTTTATGATGTTCTAACAGCTGGAGACATCTTCCATAGGTGTTAAAAATCTGTTTATACGGAGCGTACAATGATCTGTTACTATACAACGCATAACGTATTCGAAAAAGCGCGTTAATATAAACCTGTGATTAAGAAGGGTATTAAGTGCATTAAAAATGCTAATGCTGCTAATAATAGTGAACAGACAGGCACCAGTGGGCATTAAATGGCTTGAGAGTCGTGAATTGATGCTCTATGATGACATATTTCCGTTTGAACAGGAAGTCAGAGTGACAGTGTGTTAAAGTGCTTGAACAGCCAATGGTGTTCAAGATACCAGGATGATAGCCTAGACGTAGAACCACAGGGACATCACCAGGAGACATCTGACATGGTAGATAAAATGATGTTACTGACTTTTACTGATGGAGAAGTGCTGACTGTGTATAAACACGAAACTGCGTTCTCCGTCAGTCTCACGTAATGACATTCTAACATCTGTTGCTTTATTTTGTGAAGATTTATAGGTCGCACATCGCATGTGCACTTCAGTAAAGGAAATCCCGTAATTTTGTTTGAAAAACATTCCGATTTTTAGGGAAACACCCTGGCAAGACACAAAAGGAAACAGGAAACAAGAACAGAATGGATGACCTGGTGCTACTTACGTTGGCGTGTGGACAAGCATGTGGATTCATTTCCCATAACCTCCTTTGTGACAATGAAAACTTTCCCAGAGATTAAAATAATTTCTTTAATCTTGGTGCAACAGTCAGAAGAACCACATGTCTCCCAAATTCCTACAATCTGACAGTGCTAACCTGAGGCGTGTATTTTCATCTGTTAACTACGAATAGAAAACCAATAGCCTGGACACAAAATCTGTTTGTCACAGGTGCACAGGTAAGTGACATGCCCACCCGTGACATTAACAATCTCGAAGCGACTTGTGCTTATAAGCGGTTTGCAACATGTTTTCCCAATCTGCAAGATAGCCAGCATGATTGCGTGTTAAAGTTCTTGAACAGCCAATAGCATTCGAGATACCAGGACAATATCCTAGGCGCAGATGGTGACTGAGAGCCACAGGGTAGTCACCGGGCTACATCTGACACAGTATATAAAATTACATTACTGCATGAAATCCCAAAATGAGAGTGACAACTTGTTTACAATCCCTAAAAATAACTGCACAATAGCCAATGGTGGTATGATGGGAAACGTTTTGCGTAGGGTGCAGGGTTTGGGGACTGTCAAAGGTCATTCAGCACCCAGTATCCAGGAAATAAAGGGGCAGCTGAGAGTCCTCAATCCCCGACTCTTTTACTTCATTCTCATCTACATATCTGTTAATTAAAAACTCTTTGTTATAGCTTGCCATTTGGACAAAGGGAGAGAGTGAGACTGAGGGCAAGAACAAGTCAAGCTGAGACAGATTCGTTAAACGGACGACGACACACCAAGTTGGACTAAGGATCGGACCAGCAGCTTTACACCTGATTGATCTAAAATCCCACAACTCATTTCTGGGCACACCTGACAGGATGGTCTGTCTCATTTCTATAGAAAACACACAACTTGGGAGCCAGATTTAAATTGCAGACCTGACGCGATAACCAGTCGACAGAGCTCTGCCGTTTACACCAAGAAACGAGAAGAGCAAACGAAAGTGAGATCCATGAAGACATGGTTTGCCAAGGTTGGAGTGGAAGAACTCAGGTGGCCTGCACAGAGCCCTGACCTCAACCCCACTGAACACCTTTGGGTTGAACTGGAATGCCAACCATGCCCCAGGCCACCTGGATCACATATGGGTGTGATGGTCAGGTGTCCACAAACATTTGGCCATATAGTATACATACAGCATGATGGAAAGGTAAAGTGAAAAGTACTAGATTTCAAAAGGGTGAGGAAAATATGACTGAAGGAAATATTGGAGGTCATGGCCAAGCTGCCTATAGACAATTTAGAGTTCTTTTCCAGGAATGTTGGTGTTGCTCAGATATTTTGAGGTTTTTTGTATTAAAAAAACTTCTACCTGGGAAGTGCCTGAAAGAATTCTGCTTTGGTCACATCACAGTGACTGCATCCCGAACACATCTGTACACCAGTTTTGATGGGTCGAGTAATCCGACCACCAGACCAAAAATAAAGGCAGCTGATTTTCTAAGATGTTTTCCTGCTTTCCTGGATGATCTATCCAGTCAGGTCAGCAGTGAGCCAAATGCATAGGGACTTGTGTGGATTGTAAGGACAGGGTCTTCCTTTCAACCTCAGCACAGGCAGTTCCAGGTTTTCCAAAGGAGAAAAAATATATATCAAGTACAATTTTGCCCAGGTTTGGCAACAGGTCAGGGAAACATTGTAAACAGAACTATCTAGGATCAGAAGATTGATGATTTCGAACTTATCCATGGCCAGGAGACCAAAAGAACACAACTGGCTCTGCTATCTGGGCAGGAAGGTTTACAGTTCATTCAGCATGAGGTTCCTGCCTACTTTACTGACATATTCTCTACAAATGTACGTTTATTTACTTATTGTGGAGAGCCTAAGAATCTTTATGGTCTTTTAAGAGGAGCACTGCAGCTAGTCATGATCTGTAGCGGGATGTGTTTACGGAACAAGTACGTTCTCCGTGGTTGTCTTGCAAAACACAAGACAATAACCCTAACCCAAGGTATCATGTTATATAGATGTCATGTAAGTAGACAATTTGATTTGTGTATTTTCTTTCTTCATTTGAAGATTCTTGGCAATACACTGATGTGGTGAGTCTCAACAGATGCTATAAACAGTGCTGGTACAGACAGATGTAGAGAGGATTATTTCTGCCTTCAAAATGTCAAGACATTGGGGATTTCAGAAGTCCAGAATTTAGATGTGTTGCCAAGGAGAGCTGGTCCAAAGGTTTTATAAGAAAAGAAGGATGAAGTGTTCCAAACATGCTGATTCCCATTACGACCAGTGAGATGGAGATGAATGTGGTCTAGCTCCTGCTCTACACATGACCCCAATCTCAATGGCCCTGAATTATTTCATACATTAGGGGTTGTAGGACTACAAATATTTACTATCACCCAGTAATTCATGTTGTCGACTAGTCGAAACCTGTTTCAGAGCATTGCTTTTTTTCAAGGCCACACACAGGCTACAAATTACATTTCCAGCTTCAGGGCTTTTTTAGGCCACACTATTAACAACAGCAGTAAATCAGCTGTTAAACACGCAGCGTGGCGCAAAAGTTCCTTATCGCTTAATGATGGATGGAGGATGTGATGTCTACAGTAGGGTCTGGGAGGTTTTTCTGCAATGTTTAACTCTAGCCTCAGTAGCGTCCAAAGATAAGCCTGGATCTGCCTCTTTGAGCTGGCATGCACCGCCGATCTGACTCTAAGCTAGCCGAGTGGGATAAGATAGTGACGTGCAACACGCGGCTCTGAGAGCGCTCATTCTCACTGCGCGGGTCACAATTCACTCACAGTGCCACAGTGCACAGATCTTTTGGCTGTGGGTGGGAGTGCAATTGAAAAACTTGCACACACCTCTCCGCTCATACAAAGTGTTAAAGTCCATTAAAGCAAAAGAACATTAAAAACGATTCTCCCCATTCCCCTATCACCTACCACCAATGTCGTAAAACACTCCAGAGAATATCTTGTGAATTTAGCTTTACGTCACACACCTTCACCACGGACTTATAATTGGTGTATATGACTCATTATAAGCTTACAAAGCCTGTCCATAGACCTTAATTATAGATTGTAGATCTTCACCTTAGACCTTAATTACAGATTTACACCCTCACTCTAGACCTTTATTATAGACCTTTACAATATATGTGCTAAGCTAATAGTTTTCTGGCCCTTGCTGGATTTTTAATTTTGAATGACTTGACAGTGGAAACCTCACACACTCTGACCATGGGAAAACTTTTACATTTAGCTTTTTATTCATCTAAAATGTAAAATTCCTACTGCAGTGAAGCAATTAGGAAATGTATGCAGTGTATGTAGTGAAGAGGTGAAATTCTAGCCACAGATTAGCCTCTAAAGTCTTGCCGTAATACGCTTTTCCAAAAGATAGTAAAAGTATTGATGAGTGTGAGGAACCGTAATAAATAATAAACTGTAGCTAGCATGGCCTCATAAACCTCGCTAGCATGCTTGCTCTGAACTCTACTTTCAAGAGTGCTCTTGGCAAAGAAAACTTTTAAAGGCATGGCCTTTAAAGACATAGCTTTTAACAATAAATCTCATTAGGATGAAATAAAAGAAAGGAAATTCCTTCGAAAGTTCCTTTCAGTAAGAAACACAACAACCTTCACAGCAAGTAATTATCTAGCCACTGGTGTAGCGTTAAGTGATTCCACTGCTATTACATTCATAAATCTGTAAGTAAAGGTAAAAGACATTTATAAACACAGGTAAATTTCTAGATAAATAACTTAAAACTTTAATATAACCTCCAGAATCTACAGCACATATAGCGTCCCTGCTCAATTTCTTTAACTGATATTCAACTCTACTTTAGGTTCATATATAATTATTAAAATACTTTTTTAAAAATCGTATTATGTTTTTTGCGTTTCCACGAATCGTCCATTACAGGTAATAAAACATCTGCACACATTCACCCCTATGGAATATTTGGACTATTCCACAAGTCACATGTTCAACAATTTCCTAAATATCATGGGAAGAAGAAAAGTAAGCTCTTCCATTGTTTTTTCTTTACTTTCTGTATGATTCAGTGATATTGACTTATGAGGTCATTAGGAAAGTACAACACTGTTACGCTGTTTATAGATTGAAAGTAAATTATTAATTATACAAAATAATTTTAAGTAAATGCATATGCCATTAGAATGGATGCTAGTTAACCACATTTTGTGTAATTCTATGCTTTAAAAAAATCAACCCTGCAGTCCATCAGCATAGAAACCTTGTTTGTTGTCCGAGATATGGTTATCACATTTTTCCGAATTTTAGTTAAATGCACGTTTTCTTCGCTTCAGTGTGAAAAAATTATTTTAAAAATATAGTTTAATTGTTGAGTGTCAAGCGCTAAATTGCACCACAATTGTGGGATCATCCAAATGGTCTGTTATTCGAAAAACGCAACCTCTCAATTTGTACACAAACGATAAGTGATAATTTTTGAAAATTTTCCTCTGTTTTTTTTTTTTTTTAAAAATCATGTCCACATGAGCAGTGTTTTCGAAAATATCTTCACACAAAAACAATTTGAAAACACCAGTACCAGAAAAAATAAATCATTAACTGTTACGTGAAATGGCTTAAGAATAACGTTAAGAGTCATGTACTGAGCGGTAGAGAAGGAGAAATGCGAGAAAAACAAAACAAAACAAAACAAAAAACATGGCTAAAATCCCAAAACAAAAAAATGACAAATACAAAGATTCATAGGTGTGGCCTGACAATGATGTTATGGTTACAGTTATCCAAAATCTCCATTCGCGGTACGGTTTGTAGCGCTAATATAACAAAGCGAAGTTGAATTGAAATTTCGTTTAAACACGTTTTGAAATAAGAAGTGATATAGCACAAAGTAACGTAGCGCAAAGTTTGGGTAAATGTAGCGCATTCGTAACGCACGCAAAATTGTGCTGTGATGTCAAAGTTTAAAAAAAAAAAAAACTATGTTTTTTCCGTCCACATGAAATCAGTGAAAATTGTACGTTTTGTGGTTGGAAAACCAAAACACCGAAAAAAACACGATGCTTTTAAAATGATCTGTACAAATATGGATGGGCCTCGGAAAATAACACACTCGCACTTCACTTTCTCTGCACTCAGGAAGCTTCATCAGGTACTTGTCTGTCACCTGTTTTTTTTTTTCTCTCTCTTGCTCCTTTCTTTTTCTTTTCTTCACTTAAAACCCAGAGCTGATAAACATTATCATTATATACAATGCTTAATACTTAACGACATAAAAATCCTCAAAACGTCATTAGCGTTAGTATTAATGCAAACAACATCACCATCGTAATCGTAATCAGCATACGCATGTTCTCTCTCTCTCTCTCTCTCTCTCTCTCTCTCACCTCCTGGACTCCTGAGAGAGTTAAGAGAGCCAGCCTCCTCCAGAGACAGCCTGTTAAAGAGACTCCCAGCCATGCTTCCTCCGTCGCTCTCTCCTTCTCTGCCTCTCGCTCGCTCTCCTCCTCCTCCCGTTCCCTCGCTTTTTTCACCTCTCTGACGTCAGCGACGTTTGCCGGCCTCCCTTCCCTTCCCTTCCCTTCCCATCCCTTCCTGAATCCCCTCCTCTCTCAGTCTCTCAGTCTTCCTCTCCTCATTAGTTCCCGTCACCTGCTTCTCAGCGCAATCCTTCTTGACAATAGCTGGGAGGGTTCGCAAGAAAACAAGGCTCCCCACGTCGCTATATCAGCTCTCTCTTGTATCTTCTTTTCTTTTCTTTTTTTTTTCTTCTTCTTCCTTTTTCAGAAGCTCGGTTTATCAAAAGGCACCTCTGATGCTCCTACTGGGAATTCCAGACCTATCAGCGAGTCAGATCAAGAGTCGACACTTGTGGCTCCCAAACGACTCCCCGCTGTTTTGCTCTAAACTGGACGATGCTCGTGATATTTTGACGCATTGTGACATTGTGACTAAGTAACTAGATATCACGGATATATTTATTATATAGATATTATATAATATAGATATTACTCATGCATATCCAACTGTGGATATGCCAATTACGACTCGGCAAACCTGAAGCAGAGAGATCCCGAACTGGATTTCTGACTTCTCTAAAGTTCTTTTCAAACATGTCCAAAGAAATCATCGCTATCATGAACGTATCGTTAACTAGATGAGCTCCTTCCAGATCGTGGACACTACACCACAAATAAAAAAAACGATATCTCACTAAATAAAATTTCTTAAATGCAGACAAAATTCAACTATTTCTCTTTATTAGATTGTTCTGAAACAAAAAGAAGATTATAAATCCTATTTCTACATATTTTTACTCATTTCAAGATTTAAATTGTCTTATTTTTTGTTAATTTCAAGCGTACTTTATTTCTAGAAAGAAGCAAATGTGATCTGCTTTTAAGCTTGATTAAATTAGTAAATATGTCTAGAAATAGGTTTAATGTTCTTATATTTGTTATGTAATAATCGCATAATGAAAACTATCAGATAAGTTTTCCTTTAATCAAGATATTTTTTTTGTATTTTCAATTTTTAGCCGGTGTCATTCAACCAGAAGTCATTCAACCATTTGAAACTCGTTTTATGATACCGGTTTATTGCCATGAGAGCTATAACTAATCATAAACGTCGATGAAGCTTGTTCGGCTGTTTGGACAGATGAAGTAACAAATGTTTTATGTGATTTAATTAACGAACGCAAAAATTCAAACATCACCGCAACCCTGACCAGGATACTGCACTCACTGAAGACGAAGGAATTCATGCTCAGATGTTGAAAAGAGGTTTCCATGGAAACATTATCTACATATAACAGAAGAAGAAGGGAGAAGGAAAAAAAACGATTCGACTCTTAACATTCACCTAAAAGAATCAGAATCAGAGAGTCGACTCGTTTTGTGACTCTTTTGTGAGAGAATGAGTGGAGTGTAATGACTCCGTAGAGAAAGCAGAGGAAAGGGAGGAGTGAGATTTCTCTCTCCTGAAGCCATCCCGAGGAAACCGTGATCTTAATCTGGGGAAAGGAATCGTCGTCCAACATGTGTGACAACGCCGCCTGGGTCCAACTTTTTAACTTGGGCGTAAACAAGAGGAAAAGTATAAAGACCTGACTGACGTGTCAAACGCTAATGGCTAATCCTGCCTTCATTAGGACAGACTCAGTGCCAGCTGGAGGGAGCCAACATTTCTGCACAGAGCTGAGTCTGGAGTCTGGAGATTAAACATGTGGGCTTTCAAAAAAAAAAAAAAAAAAAAAAAAAAAAAAGCAAATCCTTTGATCTTGAGGCAAACGAGACGGCGGCGAGAAAATCTGTCCCAAATGCAAGGATACAAAAATCAAACACTTTCCGCAATCCAAAGCCAATATACATGCAGCTAAACAAGTAATGGATGATGATAATTGAATTAATTGACTCATGATCAGCCCGTGATTCGGTTTTGTAGATTTTTTTCAGAATATCAATTATATTTAGCTGCTTTCTTTACTGCCTCACTGTTTTTTTCCACCACCACTTATCCAAATTTCTTCCACACTATATCGATCAGAAAAAAGAATATCCTCAGAAACTGATCATAAATATAAAGATGTGGTGTAGTTTAAGCTACATTAAGCTTTTTTTCAACAAAAATTACCCACTACTGGATGTGAACATGAACTGGCTTGATCTCCTGATCATGACTCTGAGGAGAAACCTTCATAGGACGCTTTTAGGAAAGAGCCACATGCTGTAGCTACAGGGACACGATAATCGTTCTCTTCCACGCCATTAGCGATCAGGATTCAGATCTGATGCTAATCTGTGTTTTTATCTTTTTTTTCTCTTGCCTTGTTTGCATTGTTTTGATTGTTTAGTAAACCAGTAAATGGATTAATGCGGCGTGTTTGGCAGAGAGCTCCGAGGCGGCGTGTCCAGGGATTTATTAGAGAGAGAAAGTGGGAAGAAAGAAAAAAAAAAAAAACAGGAGGCTCACCTGAGTCAGAGCTGGATGATGCAACAGGCATGGCTGGTATCTTGGGACTTCTGGGCTTTCTAAAATGAGGAAAGAGAGAGAGAGAGTGAGAGAGAGAGATGATAATAATAATAATAATAATAATAATAATGGAATTTTTTTTTTATTATATTGTAAAAAATACACTGTAAAATGACATCTTAGCTAGTAACAATATCCTTAATATAGGCAAATTCAGCTACTATTTCTCTTTTGTCTTTAGTATTTATTTATTTTTAAACAAATATAAAACCACTAAGCCAATTTCTAGACATATTTACTCATTTCAGGCTTAAAATCGACTTGTTTTATTGGCAGATAATTTAGCTTATTTCATGCATTTATATCTAAGCAGCAAAATCATCTTAAAATTGTAATTATATTGCATTTTATCACTAAATAAAAATGTTTATTTGTTTATATTGTTTATTTTTGTAGTGTATTTTGGTGTACAATGTCAACAGGCCTATTGAATATTTCATAATTTTTCTTTATACACACCGTATTTAGAAATTTTGGAGAATTTTTGCACTTTTCTATTTACAAACTTGTCTGTGCTTACTTTCTTTCCATCGCCATCTCACAATTATCCATAGGAAAAGCTAATGCCTTCGTCTTTATACCGAGAAATATTTCCATGTCCACGTTCAGAGCAAAAGACAAAAAAAAAAAGAAAAGAAAAAAAAGTGGGCTAACATAAAATAAAAATAATTTTACAAAACAAAATTACAAACAGCATAGTAGTCCTATCACCTGCATGCAAATTTTTTAGTTGACTCCACTTTCCAAATTGTGCAGTGTGGATCCTTTGTTGTCATACAGTAACATACACCAATCTGACAACCACTGACAGGTGACGTGAATAACATTGTTTATCTCGTTACAGTGGCACCTGTCAAGGTTGGGAATATATTAGGCAGCAAGGGAACAGTCAGTTCTCGAAGTTGGAAGCAGGAAAAATGGGCAAGCGTAAGGATCTGAGTGACTTTGACAAGGGCCAGATTGTGATGGCTAGATGGCTGGGTCAGATCATCTCCAAAACAGCAGGTCTTATGGGGTTTTCCTAGTATGCAGTGGTTAGTACCTACCAAAAGTGGTCCAAGGAAGGACAACCGGTGAACTGGGGACAGGGTCATGGGCACCCAAAGCTCACTGATGCACGTGGCGAGTGAAGGCTAGTCCGTCTGGTCCGATCCCACAGAAGAGCTACTGTAGCACAAACTGCTGAAAAAAGTTAATGCTGGCTCTGACTGAAAGGTGTCAGAACACACAGTGCATCGCAGCTTGCTGCGTAACTGTAGAGTGGTCAAAGCGCCCATGCTGACCCTTGTGCACTTCTGTGTGTGTCGTTTACCTGGGGAAGAGATGGCACCAGGATGCACTATGGGAAGAAGGCAAGCAGGCAGAGGCAGTGTGATGCTCTGGGCAACGTTCTGCTGGGAAACTTTGGGTCCTGGCACGTACCACCAACCTAAACATTGCTTCAGACCAAGTACACCCCTTCACGGCAGCGGTATTCCCTAATGGCAGTGGCCTCTTTCAGCAGGAGAATGCGCCCTGCCACACTGCAAAAATTGTTCAGGAATGGTTTGAGTAACATGGCAAAGAGTTCAAGATGTTGACTTGGCCTCCAAATTCCCCAGATCTCAATCTGATCAAGCATCTGTGGGGTGTGCTGGACAAACAAGTCTGATCCATGGAGGCCCCACCTCACCACTTACAGGACTTAAAGGATCTGCTGCTAAAGTCGTGGTGCCAGATACCACAGCACACCTTCAGGGGTCTTGTGGAGTCCATGCCTCGACAGGTCAGAGCTGTTTTGGCGGCACAAGGGGGACCTACACAATATTAAGCAGATGGTTTTAATATTATGGCTGATTGGTGTATATCAAGCAGCTGAATGGCCGAATGGGCAAAACCACAGGTCATGGTAAAATCATAACATTTGCACACGGGAGACACAGAAGTTTGATGCCCACTCTGGCACAAACACCACTGTACCAAGAAGAGAACTCGGGATACATGATTGGATGATGTGGATAAGTGAAATGTAAGAACAATGTGCTGAGGGGAGAGTAGTACTGTAACACTTCGTTAATGCTTATCTTCCAGCTAGGTTTCTGAAAGCATGCACAGCCATCTAGCTACCTGTTAACACCTTGTAAAATTGTTCTTTTTTTAGCTATGAAAGATGTCATCTCTGCTATATTGCATATTTTTTCTTTGTATCGAGCGGCATTAGCATAATGGCAGCTAAGTGTGAGGTAATGGTATCTCTGATAATGTGGTACAACAAACATTAGTTGCTTTAAGTATCTAGATTTTACAAACAAGTAAGGCAATGCCCTTAATAAATACGCATCCTACATCATTGATTGAAAGTGATATCATGACTAACCTTGGCAACCTCGTTGGACACAGTAGATTCTGGAGGCAGAGCTTCATGTAAATGGGCGTGAGTAAAAAAAAAACATTCCGATGATGGTGTACATCATCTACCGAGCAGTTTGTGCACCAATTTTGAGTAATGTACCTTTAATAACTCGAATAACTCAAAGCTTCTCAAACTCGAACAGTATGTAGGAAAATGCCAAAATACCAAATTGTTGCAGATCTGGCCAATAAGAAGACTTCCTCTTCAATATCAACTCCAACTGCCAGGATGTTGATAAAAACACGTTCAGGTATATGGAAGGAAAAACCAAATGGCAGGCTTTTTACGTAATTATAATTATATATTATAATTCGATCTACTGATGAATGAATAAATTAATAACCCTGAATTCAGTTGAGATGCTATGCATCAAACATTTTCAGCTCAAATACAATTTATGTATATATACATTACTATTTGTCATGCTTCATCACATGTGATGAACATTTGTGAAACATTGAGCATGATGTTACTGTAAGGGAGTGAGGAGACTCCTAAGGGAACTGTTCACAGACCACAAAGTCTGTAGTTATACATGATTGACACGTTAACACAGGAGCTAATATAATGGAGGAAGTTTCTTTCAGGAAATTGATTTTAAAAACGTCCGGGCTGAGTGATATCATCCCTGAAACACAGAGACAGTAATCTGATGCAAGCAGAATGCAGTACAGGAGCTAAACAGCAGCAACTGATTAATGGAGTTGTGTACAAAAGAAGTCTTGCTTTAGTTTCTGGATCACTGAAGGATTTGTGCTGGAGACGTGAATAACCGTAAAGCCATGAAAAGAACACGCATGAGCAGAAAATGCTAAACATTACAGCTGTGCGTCGGTGCAGCTCTCAATCAATATCCTATTTGAAGCGCTGTAAGGGTTCTGAGTGAACACAATTCAGCTCTGAATCGACCTGCCTGCAGGAAGTGACCCAAAAATGCAGTGTTTTGGGATGCCAGCTGCTAAACTCAGAGCTGTTTCACTGCAGAAATGCCATGTGTTCTGCAGTAACACAAAATAAATGTGGGGTCCGATACACAAAATATTATACAACATAATTATTTATATAATTATCTAATCATTTATTTAGTGCCAACTCTGTACTCGAATGATTGTTGTGATTAGGGGTCCAAGCACTCTAGGTGCATAGGCACCCTAATGAAATTGTATGTTTTCTTCTTCTTCTTCTTCTTCCTATGGGAGTTTATAGCAGCCTATAGAGTGCTTCATACACATTTTATGAAATTTGACACAGTGATAGAAGACAGTCTCAGCTACCAAACCAGCCATTTTGGTGTAGGCCATTCTACCTTTAGAATAATAACTCTGCAACACAATGTTATTGAAATGATTCTCTTCTCTGATTCTTTGGGTCAAGACGAGTTCAGCAGACACCATGATGTTAATTTCCACCATATTGAATTTTCTGCCATTTTGAATTTTTTTCAAACACAATTTTTTCGCTTCTTCTCCTAAAAATTTTGTCCAATCGTTACCAAACTTGGATTGCAGCACCAAGAGACCAATCTTTTTTTTTTATTCTTTTTTTTAGAGACAGGACAGTTCATCCATAAAGTGCAGACAAATGACAAATTTGAAGGCAAATTCGCCATACACGAAGTGAAGTCATATCTCAGCGACACTGTAACATTTTTAGAATAAACTACAGATGAGTAAAGGATCTTGTCGTAACGGACACAAGTGAGGTAATATCTCAGCAAAGGCTTGACGTTTTGCCTTTAAATTCAGTATTTGTCCATGGGAACAAGTGCTGATTGTCCCAGTGGCTTCCTTCTGGGCTTAATCCCTTTTGAAAGGGTGGGGCCAAAATGTGCTTGGCCCCCTTAATCACTGCTTGCAGCTACATTTTTGGCATTTTTGTGCCATGTCTAACAAAAAGTATCAATTTCACTCAGATTCAGGCTCGACAAACAGGTGTGAACACACTTCCACCATTTACTATTTCTGATTTTTCTTAAGTGCTTGTGCTCTGTGGCACTCTTAAGGTGCTTTCACACTATTATTCCAAATCAGAGATAAATCAATTCTTTTGTTTGATTCACTTCCTACAGTGAGTCAATTCAGAGTCAAATTTCCCTAGTGTTCAATAGGAAGTGGATCGAGACCACCTCGCTCAGATGATCTTGGATTCGAGTGTGTGTTAATCCATTAAACCTTGTGTCTGTGAAAGCGTACTCAAGCTAGTTATTGGTGATTTTATGTGTTTATTGTGAAAAGAACTGATGAAGGGCTCATAAACACCTTAAACACACACTGTATGAAAAATACACACTTGGCAAATATATATAATTACACTCAGAGTGATTATGTGTGTGTGTGTGTTATGCTCTAAATGGGCAAGTCCTTAAACACATCATCTTACACACATCCGAAGGCACACGACATTAATTACAGCTCCCACCAGCTTCCTGACTGAAGTGTGAACACACACACAACCATAAATACAGAGTAGAGTGAGCTTTCAAACATTGACTGTACATCTGAGCAGGCTGCTGTCCTGTGTGTGTGTGTGTGTGTGTGAGACAGCGAGAGAGAGAGAGAGAGAGAGAGAGAGAGAGAGATGGACAGATTCAGCCACTGAGGAAGAGACCGCTAAAATCTCAATAAGGCATGTCATGATTCAATTACACGGCCACAATGTGGTTAGAAATCGATTCTTCATTTGTTCAGTAAATTCAATTCATGATTTTTTTTGTCCAACAGAACTGCTTGCTGCTTTAAAAGGATCTCAAACATGTTATTCTTCAAATCCACTTTGAATCTCATCTCAAGATCTCATCTATTTTCAGTCCATTGAAACTACTTTTTTTCTAAATGACTCCTGAGTCGCTTAATGTTTGATTCATTCATTCACGTTTGAAGTGAATAAAGTGGATAATGCAGTCACAGCACTTCAGTTAATGTGACTACATCACTAAATTACATGGTCTCTCTCTCTCTGGGTCTCTATTTCAGTCTCTTTTTCTCTGTCTCTCTCTCTCTATTTATCACTTTTTCATCCTCTCTCAATATCTCTCTCTCTCTCTCTCTCTCTTTCTGTCTTTATTTCATTTATCTCTGTCTCACTCACTGTTTCAGTCTCTCTTTCAATATTTCTGTCTGTCTCAGATTCGCTCTCCCTCTTTCTGTCTCTGTTTCATTATCTTGCTGTCTCTCTCTCTCTCTCTCTCTCTCGTTCGTTCTCTCACTCAATCCAATTCAGTTCAACTTAAATGAGCTTTATTGGCATGACTGTGTTGTACCACAATGTTGCCAAAGATAAATACACATTTAGTATATTTAAAACACATATAAAACATAAAAACGAAAAAGAAAACATTGCACACAAATGACAAAGAAAGAGAACAATGAGAAAGAAGTGGAAAAGGGAACTGAAAGTAGCAACTGTACTGTGAGTTAATGAGAAGTCAGTGTCTTTCCCTCATAACTGTGACAGGAGGATACATACTGAGCTGCCAGCTGAATAAAGAAGTCTGTCTTCTCTCCCAAAACACAGGAGAGTTTCTCTAGGTTACCTCTCTGAAGGAGTTCAGGTAGAATTTGCCCTATGAGTGTAAAGTATGTGTCTCTAATGGTGCGTATTTGCTGCACTCAGTGAGGAAGTGCAGCTCATCCTCCAACACTCCTTCAGTGCACTGTGAGCACAGTCTGTCCCCTCTCTCTCTCTCTCTCTCTCACACACACACACACACACACACACACATACACACACACAGTCTCTCCTCTCTCTCTCTCTCTCTCTGATTTGTAATCAGTTTTAATTCTGTGGAAGAAGATTAATTTGTTTACTTCTTTCATTTTGTTTTGCTAATCATTGCCTGTCTGAACTGGGTTTGACTGGCGTTTCTCTGCTAAATATTGTAAAGGATCACTCTCTGAGTGTCCTGCTCTGTGTATAAAGGCAGAGTGGTGGTAGTTTTCTGGGGGTGGGTCTGACAGGTGGAACCAGAATTTAGTTGTTCTCTTTTGAATATCAGCTAGAAGAGGAAACTTGCCGAGCCCCGCCCTACAAGCGAAATTCGGAATGTTTCTATGAGTTCCCAAGATATTTTTGCAAATGTGACTATGGAAAATTTCAGGTGGGCTTTTGTCCCAGGAATCATAATTTAGTTGATATTTGGGGCTCCAGATTTCACTGCCATGTAATAGAATCAGTTTAATGATGCTATCAAATATTTCCAGTCACAGTTTAACAGGGAGGATGAATTTAGACAGAGATTTCCTGATGCTATAGTAAGCTCTATGAGCCTTCTCGGTCAGATCCTTCATTGCGATGTTGAATTGTCCAGATGCAGAGATTGTCAGACTAAAGGTTGGTTCATTGTTTTCTTTTGAAATATGAAAACTTTGGACTTTTCAGTGTTTAGTGGCAAGGCCCAATTGGTACTGTAATTGTCTAACAGTGAGAGGCTTTCGTGTAGTCCCTCCTCGTTTGTTGACAGCAGCAGCAGATAGTCTTCGTATAGAAGATATTTAATTTCTCTGCCCCTGAGGGGTCAGTCCTCATGAGGATCAGGAGGGATGATTCCTGAAGGCTTGTGGCCAGTTCGTTAATGTAAATATTGAATAATATTGGGCTCTGCAGCCTTGATGAACTCTGTAAAAACTCTGTAAAAACAGTCAGCTCTTTTGTCAATGATTTTAACACAGCACTTGTTCTCGTTGTCCTTTACGATGTCGTATGTCTTTCCTCCTATTCCACTCTGAATGAGTTTCATGAAGAATCCGTTATGTCAAACTGAATCAAAGGCTTTTTAAAATTGATGAAGCAGCCAAATATTTTGCCTCTTTTTGTTTGGTGAACATGTTTTAGATAAGTGCATGTAGAGTGTAAATATGGTCAGTTGTTCTCTGTTTGAGCATGAATCCAATTTGACGACTGTGCCGTCTTGTGTTCTTGGAGGAGGTTTACTAATCTGGCTTTTATAATACTACAGAATAATTTACCCAGGTTCTGCTCACTGTGATGCCACTGATATTATTTGGGTTGTACTTGTCACCTTGTTTAAAAATTGGGGTGATATAATTTTCTTTCCAATTCTCAGGAAAGTGTCCTGATTTTAATAACAATTTGAGAATGGCACCTCTCAGTTTGGTGCTTCTATGCTCCTACATCTCATTGTATACTCTATCTGAGCCACAAGACTTTTTATTTTTGGGTGATTTGATCTTTTCAGTCAATTCATTTCATAATATATGGTTCAGTGATCCTTTATTGTACATTCCGGGTCGTGTAGCTAGGAGGTCAAATGTATCTGGTTGAGGTTTGGCTCATTTCGAGTATAGAGGTGTCCAAAATGTTCTGTCCAGATGTTTGGGTCATGGAGTTAATTAAACTGTCCCATAATTCCCAGAATGAATTCTGACTGACTCCTTCCTTGATCTTATTGAGCTTTGCTGTCATATGCTCAGCTCTTTTTCCTTCATAGTAAGTATTTTTTCATGGTTTGTGTTTGTTGATTTGATGGGTCTCTCTGTTTTTTATTTGATAGTAATCATAGTTCTTTTCTTGAACTTTGGCATTCTTTGTCAAACCAGTCAAGCTTTTGGATTTTTCTTTTTTTTTTGTTTTCAGTGTTTTGCTGGCCACTGTAGACAAAATTTTGGTTAGCTGCTCTGTTGCTGAATTAATGCTTTTTTCTTTACTCTAAATTTAGTGCATAGAAACGTGTCTAACGTTCTGGACATGAATGCAGTGGAGCTCAGCTCCGTATTGGGCAGGACTTTCTTTTCTCCAAAAAAACTTGGTGGGAAGGGAATATAGTTTGGGCATCTGGTTTGAACAAGGTAGCAGACCATTTACTTAAACCAATAACTATGTGTCTGTGGTCTGAAAGAGGCAGCTGTGGCATCACCATGAAATAGTTGATCTTATCTTGCTCTATATCTGTTATGGCGTAATCCACTGTGCTACTGCCTAGAGAAGAGCAGTAGGTAAACTGACCCAGTCCAGTTCCTTCCCTGTTCTTGTATTCAGATCTTCCATTAACAGTAGTCAGGCTAGGGCCTGAAAGTGGATGATCTCTGACTCGTATGGGGGGATATAGATAGCACACGGGCAAGTATCCTCATCCGAACAAATGAATTCCTTCTTAAGTTTCATCCAAATGTGTGCCCTGCCTTTTTTCCTGGCACAATGTAATGCCGAAGATCATCTTTTAACCAAACAATAATTCCTCCTGAGTCCCTGCCACTTCTAACATGAGGGGTTTTTTATGGATGGTATATATAATTCTCTACAGTTTGAAAGAGTGTAGTTTTTAATATCTGACCGGCTCCATGTCTCCAGTAGCATAATTATATCTGAACTACATATAATATTTACACAGTCGGGGTTAGTGCTCTTTTCTCCAAAAGAAGAAGAGAACATTCCCTGAATGTTGTAGCAGGTGATTTTTAACAATGACATTCTGAATAACTCGATTTACCAGAAAAAAGGATGTATGATTTTTTTTTTTAACCAATTGTGTTATGAGAAATACCATACAAGTTCACTTAAAAAAAAAACATATAAAATACATTAGAATGTTAAGATGCAGAACAGAAAGAGGAAAGTGGTGAGAGAAAAAAATGTTAACCAAATACCTTAACTAAACTTAAGTTGCTGATTAACTTAATAGATTATCACATATAATTCAAAGCATGTTTATCTGGCTGAGGTCACTGGGTTCTGATCTCTCTCTCTCTCTCTCTCTCGGAGTTTCAGAAGTTTTTCTTTTAGGTTTCAAAAACACGTGTTTTAATGTTTAATTCACGCTGACACAGGGTGTCTACAGATCAAATCCTTTCACCAGCTAGATGTTCTGACTGTGCGCTTTATTAACTGGGGGAAAGATTTTAAATCTTCATAACTTAATCTAGCCAAGAGAGCGAGCTCTCTCTCTCCCTCTCTCTTTCTTTCTCTCTCTCTCTCTTTCAGATCGATCCTCTCCAGGGTGGCTGCTGTGAAATCAGTCTTCCTGTTGTGGCACATTACCCAGAAATCACCACACCACAAAACACAGCTGTGTGTGTGTGATTATAGAGGAGGCATGTAGTTATGAACATGTGAGTGATTACAGGGTGGACATGTGGCTCTCTGGGTATGAAGAAGGACAGCTAGGTCTTAACACTCCCTCTGTTTATTATCACAGAGATACGTGTAGAAATTCGACCAAATCTCATTGCTATAACGTGTTCAGGACCAGAGCTACGAGATGCTAGCAAACCCATCAGATATACCACACTTCCTTCTTAGCCTAGAAGATGCTGCTCCAGTTGTTCAGTTGTGTTTCCTGTTACACACTATCTCTGGGAAGATATCTGTCTTTATGTTACAGACGTCTGCACCATGGATGCTTAGCATCGCTAACATTCGGCTGAACAGGGTAATGGCAACACAAGGGTTAAATCATGCTTTAAATGGACGCTCAGACAGATTTTCACATTCCCTTCCCAGCTGAAGTCACATACAAGCCTCTTCAAATGAATATTCATGAGCAGAGGAAGTGACATCACTGTTCAGGTTGACTGTAAACCTCATTCGACCTTACTCCATGGGCCTCTTTTTATGTGGCCGTTAGCTTGAAAAAAATCACCGTCAAGTCGGCCATCTTTCCACCAATAAGAAGAGCGCGGCCATGTTCCGTAGTAACTCCTCCTTCTCATTAATATTCATGATCACTGGTGAATAATTAATTCAGCTGTAGCCTGCTGGACCAATCAGGATCAGATTTAGCATAATTTTAGCTGATTTACAGATTTAGTCAGGTTGTCGATCTTGAGTATGAAACCAAGAGAACAGTTTTCTCACATTCTTGTTCAAAGGATCAGGTAAGAGACCATTCCATTATTTATTGTTCATTTTCGTATATACATCTCGTTTGTTTGCTTTGTGCGACTCAAGAAGTTTGAGCTAGTCACTTTGTTTTGACAGCTTCGTATTTAAAAATCGGCGTCACGGGAAACGCGTTAAGAACTTTGTTAAGTGCCAGAAGGTTCTAGATGTACCTCATCTCCCAGCTGTTTCCGTGACGTCCCAGCATGAGCGGGTAAACAGCTGCAGAATGAGAGTAAAGTCAGTATTCCTGGAGTGCAATAAACACCGAATGTCCACAATCATCCGAACGGCGTCCTAAGAATAGCCTCCTGCTCTCCCACAGGTCCACTTCCTCATTACATCACGGGAAACGGCTGTATCCAAGACAACCGTAACACCCCCCTCCCCCTCCACCCCATCCACTTTCTTCTCCCTCTTTTCGCCATGGCAACTAGAGAAAGGGCATCAAATAATTATAAGTCAGCATTATTATTTAACAGCAGAGGGGTTAAACTCGTCCTGCTTTCATTAACGTCCCAAATCTTTACACTCATTTTTTTTTACATTAACCCGACATGAACAAAGATCGTTTAATAATTAATCAAAGGTAATCATTTATCTTACATTGTGTGCTTCATACTCAAGGTCGAAGCCTGATATGTCAGGAATTCAAACAATTTCAGTTACCTTTATGCTAATTCTGACCCTGATTGGTCCCGCAGGCTACAGCTGGATTAATTATTCGCCTGTTCTCATGAATATTAATGAGAAGAAGGTGTTACTACGGAACGTCAAAAAGCTTTGCGAGTGTGCTGTGCTCATAAGTGGAAAGGCTAACACACACACACACACACACACACACACACACAAACACAGCTTCAAGCTAATTCAACCCTTGTGCATCAATTAGCCTCCACTGTTGGGGTCGGATGAGGAGAGAATTTTTAATTCCCCTGATTTTCATCCATTTTGATGGTAGATTTACTGCACAGATTTCCCGAGTCAAGTTTATCAGTAACCAAATCATCCCCAAAAGGCAGATAACATTCAAAACAGCACTTACAGAGCGGTCCAAAATAGGCACTGTTTACTTATTTCCCCTCAGACCATGGCGGTTTCCAGGGAAACGACCCCGGAGGTGCGAGGTGGGGTAATGGCTATGAACGAGAGGGTATGAAGGGGAGTGGAAGGGACTGACGCACTTACTATCTCTTCACCTCAGAGATATGATTATAATATAATATAATGTATCCTTAATAATGTTCATTATGTGTAGAGATTATACAGATATATCACTGACGTAACAAAAACGCTCTACTTGATGTGATTAATAAAAAAATGTTCTATTTGACTAATAAAACGCTCAAATACAATGACAGACGTCTTTATCCAGACTCCACGAGAACAGCAGCTGGCAAACTGGGGCCCTTGTCAAGTATTACACAAAGAACATCTGGATGCTCTTTTCAAGTCTGACCTGCAATCCGACAAGCAGGTAAACTTTTTTTTCCATCGAGAACTACTGCTAAGTGTAAATACATCTTTTCGTTTAATGATCTGGAGACTGTTATTCACTCTTTCGTTTCCTCTCCAATTGATTATTGCAGTTCTCTCTACGTGGGACCCTGTCGCATCTCCGACCCTTCTGACCAGCACCAGAACGAGGGAACACATCTCTCCTGTCTCTTTCACTGACTGCCAGTCAAGTACAGAACAGAGTTCAAGCGTTTGTTACTTGGCACTGAGTTATACCGTATCTCTGACCTTTCAGATCCTCTAATCAACTATTTTTAACCGTTCCTCAGACTTGGACGAAGCTCAGAGGTGACTGGGAATTTTCTGTCGCAGCTCCAAGATTGTGGAACAGCTAATCATTTTTCATAAACTCATCCCTCCCCCCACCATAGACATGTTTAATCCAATCTAAAAAAACATATTTATCTTCCCAAGCATTTGAAGGTCTTTAAGATCTGCAGTATCAGGTCTTCTTTTTCTGTCCTGACTGTGATTTTGTCTTTTAATGTTTTTATTTCTTCTTTGATTTACTGCTTTAGTCTTATTTTTATTCGTCGTCACTAATTTTAAAGCTCTAATTTTAAAGCTTTTCTTGCCGTGACTAATAAACCTTCTCTGGTCTACATGACTAATAAAACACTTTTCATGACATTATTAAAAAAAAAACAACAACACTGTACTTGACATTACTAATAAAAACCTACTTAACATGACTAATAAAAACGCTCTACTTGGTGCTTAAAGCAAAACTCTAATAACGTGAGTAAAAAATATGACTATTAAATGTTAGTCTTGTCAAGTAGCGCTTTTTTTATTAGTCACATCACTTTTACGTGACTAAACGTGACTAATAAAGCTAGTAAAAACGCTCTACTTGACGTGACTAATAAAGATCTACTAAATGTGACTAATAAAAACTCTATTCTTGATGTGATTAATAAAAAAATACAGCATTTCATATGACTAATAAAAACACTTTTCCTGACGTGACTGTTACAAAAGCTCTAATGGAAACTAATCACTAATAGAAATGTTTTACCTGACGTGACTAATTTTTAAAAAAAAACTTGTACTTGACGTCACTAATAAAAACTTTTCTGACACGATTAATAAAAAGGCTCTTTCTGATGTGACTAAAGCAAAAAACTCTAATAACGTGAGTAATAAATATAACTAAACGTGACTTAAAAAAAAAAAAACTCTTCTGGACATGGCTATTAAAAACGTTCTACTTGACGTGACTAATAAAGATCTACTAAATATGACTAAAAAACTTAAAAACTCTCTAGTCTACGTAGCTAATAAAAATCTCTCTTCTTGATGTGATTAATAACAAAAATACAGCTCTCGACATGACTAATAAAAACGCTTGTCCTGACGTGACTGATTTAAAAAAACTTGTACTTGACATTACTAATAAAAACACTCGACTTGATGTCACTAATAAAAACGTTCTTTCTGATGTGACTAAAGCAAAAAACGCTAATTACGTGAGTAAAAAATATGACTAATAAACATGACTAATGAAAAAGCTCTACTTGATGTGACTAATAAAAAAACTGCACCTGATGTACTAACATAAACTCTGTGTAGTCTCCATGATGAATAAACACGTTCTTCTTGACACGATTAATAAAAAAGCACAAACGCAACTAATTTTTTTTAAAAAAACAACAAACGTTCTTCTTGATATGTCTAATAAAAAGCTGTGAAAATTGACCAAGATGCTCCAATCATGACACTATAAATCATAAAAACTGATTCAGGAGGCAATAACAGCGTGCTGAAGGTCAGAAGCGACGTTTCGAGACAGAAGTACGTGGATAAGTGTGTGTGGATATCCGTGTTGTTGCGAATGAGAGGAACACACACACACACACACACACACAGGCGTGCTTCTCCTCCGAGCTTTCTGCATTCGTGACTCGCTTTCTGCTGCTGTTGTACGGTCCAACGTGAACACCCTAAAGATTTCAACCTGCCAACAACAACAACAACAAAAAAAACCAGTTTATATCCAAGTCTCAGGTTTCCTCAGCAGAAAATCTCACCTGGATTCTGTAGATTTGTTGCTGAGCTGCTGCTGTAATCATAAAGACTGTCCTGTGCTCATCCCAGGACTCTTCTTCAGAATATTCTCACACTGTAAACACACTCAGTTCTCTCTGGCTTTACACTTTACTCCTCTACACACTTCTATACTGTAATATTTAACATGGTTAAGACTTTGTACCACTGATCAGAAAGTCAGGAACCCCAGCACCGCCAGGCTGCCGCTGCCGGGCCCTCGAGCGAGGCCCTCAAGTGCTCAGATGTAAGAATGAGATAAATGTAAGTCGCTCTGGATAAGATAAGAATTGTACGTAAATGTAAATGTAAATGGAAGTGAATAATCCCACTATCTGAAGCAAATGGAGTCCATTTTGAGGCTCAGGGTTTCTTCCTCATGGCTTCTCAGGGAGTTTTTCCTCACAGCTCTCACCTAAGGGCTCACGCGCATTTTTACTCTGTTAGCTAGCTGGCTAATTCAGCTAGCTGGCTAATTCAGCTCACACTCAGTAACCCGGAAATCTCTGCCATCCTACAGGGAAGTCAATAAGAGCCGGTTATATCATGTTCCTGACAGAAAAACTGGAGTAAACATCACCGTGTTCGTGAATTATAGCGTTAACTAGCAGAGTGACGCTCTCGGGTTCAGTGATCGCCTTGACAACAGGCCACGCCCCCTGACAACCACGGCTCCGTCCCTAACCGCATACTAGCGCGTAATGTCCTGTGACCTAATGCTCAGTGCTGTTTAATCGTGCGGATTGGGACGCAGCCGTGGGTACTGCAGCACTCATCATGCACTCATTAACACTGCTGGGATGATTAGAGATGTAATAAAAGACGCATTTTATCATTACACAGCGTTAATGAAGGCGCGCGCGCGACCTACCCGTGTTGCTGCTCTTCTCCAGTGTGGTGATTATGCAGGATTGGAGACTGCTTTCCAACCCTGAGAAACCTTCTTAAAACCGTAAAAATAAAACTGGAAATACAGTAAAAGCCTGATGTTAATAGAAGGGGGAAAAAACAGCCAAGTGTATGAAGAACATACACTGATGCTCCAATCAGCTCCCACTGAATCCGGGGTGATCCATTTGCTCAGCGCGCTGCTGGGCTCTTAAAGCGGAAACGCACTGAGTGGTGGGCCCGCGTGCGCCTCTGCTGCCGCCGTGAGCCTGGCGCTGGCGTGTGTTGCCGCTTTAAGCAGCACTGCCTGCACAGACCCAGCCGCAGCCTGTAGTGCACCGTTTCATTAAAGCCACTTAATGCTTGTGTTTTTAACAGAAACACTCCAAACACTAGTATGGGCTGGTGATATACTCTATTTAAAAAAAAAAAAAAAAAAACACACACGCACAAACCAGAGTCTTGTTTCCACCTTCACATTAAAGCATCTGAAATCACACTGCTATTCACAATTCTAGGATATATTCAGTTTATATGTATATATGTATATATATACATTCCCATGAATTACTGTATGTATATCAGTCCCATCACTAATAAACCACAGATCTGTCTCCATCTGACACCAGGAGGCTTCCGTAACACCCTTTGAATCCCGTGAGTAAGGAATAAAACACACCGAGCATGCCGTTATAGGAAAATAATCAACGCCGGGGTGGTGTCATGAAGCGCAGTTAGTGCCTATGACAGAATGTACTTAAGTGTTTTGTTCCTCATACCACACCAATTTGACAAAGTTAATGTTGTGGAACGTCCACAACACAAATTATCACTATCACACGTTCCCTCGCCAGCCTGGTCATGTTAGCATGTCCTAAAATCTTTCCAGTGTCAGAAAATTGATTAAGCTCTTGTTAAAAACCCCTGACATTGGAGACTCCTTCCGTAAATGTTAAAATAAACGTCTCCTTACAAGAAACTTGACCATATCAACGATCGCACACGTTTAGTCTGTTTATGTGGCAGCCACTTCAACAGATTTGTTATTTATGGTTTTAATTTTACAATGTTCACTAGTCAGGTAGCAAACTGATGTTGGTCCAGTGTTAACCCAACATCAGCCATTGGGTTGGGTGCCAATGTTGGCCCAATGTAATTCTGTCCTTCGGGCCGACGAACTAGTGGCCCAACAAACTTTCAGCCATGTTTAAATCCACCATGCCAACACTGGCCCAACATAATTTTGACCCACTGGTTCAATGTTGGACCAACAGATTTTCAGCCACCTTTAACTCCACCTTGTCCAACATTGGCAGGGTTATGAAATGTGTTTTTTCGCCAACAAGGCCATCCAAAACAGACGTTGGGCCAGTGTTGGGCCAGTAGCTCCCCAGGTAACAATTTTTTGTTTTTTGATGCTACATATGTGTACATTGATAACTAACACTTAGCAAAAAAAAACTAACACTTAGCAAAAAAACTGTTGTTTTATCATTCAAACAATTTAGTAAACTGATGTGGGGAAAAAAAAAAAATTGCGCCACAACCCCAAAGTCTGCTACCAAAAAGCCGAGAACAGCACGTAACAAATAATTACCACCTCGGTTAATTGTGACTGAAAGTAAAGTACAATTAAATATCAACATAAACATTTGTTTACAAGTATTTTGGCATAGATTATTATTGGTTACTAAGTCTCTGGTGGAAACTAGGTCTCAACAGACCAATATATATATATATATATATATATTTGTGTGTGTGTGTGAAGGGCCTCAGTGTTCAGCTTTAGGTCATTGCTAAGCAAAATACTTAGCAAATCCTTAGTTCAGTTAGCAGTCTTTGCTAAGTGTAATTACAGGGCAACTTTAGTCATATTGAGCCTTTTCTAAGTAATTTACCAACATTTCTGAGGAAAATGTTGATATTTCTGACAGTTTTGTCTCAATTATAGCGATTTATACTAGCCAGTTATGTTATAAGCTTCACTGTTTAGCTAGTTTATGCTAAACGTCCATGTTGCTTAGTTGCTTAGCAACAGTGTTCAACACATAAAGAGTCCAAAAGTGTTTACGGTATATCCAAATTTTATGTCCAAAATGGCGTCTAATATTTATAACTACTTGCTTGGCAAGAAAATTAGCACAGAGAACTGAATTATAACTGGGACTGAACATAAACCGTTCGCTAATCCCCAATAACAAGTTTGAAATAAAGGGAAATGATGTTAAAAATGAATACTAGGCAGTTATGTATACTCAAACATTGCCTAGACCTGGAGTAATGCAGAAATATGAGATTTAATTAAGTCCCAGGGAGCATGGAATGAAACAAATAAAACTGTTTAATCCTGCCATCTAGTCGCAAAAGAGTGTAATAGCACTCAGAGTAGTCAGGAAAGCTCTCAAGAAGTCTTCTGTTGATGTTAATCATCTTCCTTTATTGATCTGTCCATTTCAAGCTCCTGGGAGTCTTATAGGTAATATATGATTCATTTGATTCACTTCATTTGATTCATTTCCGTGAGTCAAGTGACGTCATTCCACAAAGCATGTGTGCTCAAGGAACAGTACAAAATGAAGTCAAAGCACATTTTAACATTTAGTCATTCTTTATTATTCGCAATTGGGTGAGTAACAAATTATTTACAATTGTCGCTTCACAGAAAACTTTCAAACAGAGAGAAACAGACAGAGATTCAGAGAGAGAGAAAGAGCGTGAAAGAGAGAGAGAAAGAGAGATACATGTGCCAATATTGTGATGCTGCTTTGGCTGATTGGTATAACTTCCAGGAAGATGGCAGAGAGGGAAAGGGATGAAGAAGGACGGAGAGATGACAAATGCGGAGTGCAGGAATGCAGTGAGACGACTACCAGGCAAAACCATTATCCATTCTGTCCATTCTGGGGAGAAAAAAAAAAAAAAAAAAAAAAAAAAACAGCACCAGAGTCAGACTCAGTGTGTGACACTAATAATCAGATCATTATCACCTGATTAGAAACGATTATTATCTGTCTCTCACCGCGGCCTCACGTCCTGTTCATCATCACCGAAGAGCAGCTCGGCCATCTCTACCTCCGGAGAGGATCTCTTCCCATATCTGAGAGAGAGAGAGAGAGAGAGAGAGAGAGAGAGAATTAAGGAAAAACAGAATGAGAGGAGAGTAAGAGCAAGAGAGTAAGGGAGAAAGAAAGAAAGAAAGAGAAAAATTGAGAGTCAAAAATAGAAAAAGAGGGAAGGAGAGATAAAGAGACATGAAATAGAGAGAGAGAGAGAGAGAGAAGGAAAGAATGTGAAAGCAGGAAAAAAACATAATAGAAGGAAAGAGAGAGGGAAGAGGAATGAAAAGAGAAAGAAAAATAAAATGAAAGAGAGAGAGAGAATTAAAGAAAGACAGAATGAGTGGAGAGTAAGAGCAAGAGAGTAAGGGAGAAAGAAAGAAAGAAAGAAAGAAAAATTGAGAGTCAAAAATAGAAAAAAGGGAACGAGAGAAAGAGACATGAAATAGAGGGAGAGAGAGAGAGAGAGAAGGAAAGAATGTGAAAGCAGGAAAAAAAACATAATAGAAGGAAAGAGAGAGGGAAGAGGAATGAAAAGAGAAAGAGTAAGGCAGAGGAAAATAGAGAATGAAAGAAAGAGAAGACAAGAGAAAAAGTAGAATAGAAGGAAAAAGCCAAGGAAAAAAAGGAACGTGAAGAGAGAAAACAGAATAAAAGGATACATTTTTAAAAATGAAATGTAAACGTGAAGAAATATAAAGGAAAAGAGAATGAAAGGAAAGAGAAAATAATGATAATTAACTGCTTTACATGTCAGAGCTTAAAAAGACCCCCTGAAAGGCTCAGTGGTAAATAACTGTGTGTGTGTGTGTGTGTGTGTGTGTGTGTGAAACGCTGATAAATGTGACAAGTTAAGCCCACTTAATAGCTTACCGAGGTTAGAACTGTGTGAAGGAGAGTAAGTGAGGCTAATAAACTCATTTATTTACATGTTTTAGTCATACCGTACTTACACACATTATATATATTTACATCACACAGCACTGTTGAATTCTGGATTCTGATTGGTCAGAAGGTGTTGATTAATTTTCTATAGCAGCAGCACTGACAGTAGCGCAGCTGCAAATCACAGCTTTATATGAATGCACTCGTTCTACCATGTTACCGTTTCTATAGTAACCACTCATTCACAGGGACTTTGATGTGTTTATGTAACATTTCTGGAAGGAGTCTCCAGTGTCAGCGCTTTGTACCAGTCAGAGGTAAAGCTGTAAGCTGTTTATAGCTGCTATAACGTAAGCGAGAACAGGAACTAACTAACATTAAATGTAACTATAAATGGATAAAAAGTATGATGTGTCGTTCTTTAGACAATGAAAAATTGTAATTGTTGGAAATTTGCTGTGGTGTAAGAGGAATAAAACTCTCAGTGATGTGCTGTTATAAGAAAATAATCCACTCGGTAGAGATCCGGCTGAGGTACGGCATTGCTCCGGCAGACCAGATGTGGCCCAAATCTAGGCCACATGGAAGTTGCTGATTGGGTGATGAATACAAATCCATATATAATGCATAATAATGGTGTAACAGCTCACCTCTGCCTGGTGATCAGGTTGATGTAGTGGCGCAGCGCTGTGTGGTACTTGGCCAGCTCCTCGGGCCCTGCGTCTCCTGCAGGAGGTTCGGGTTTGGGCGGGTACGCCTCTGCCACACACACCAGGACACACAGGACCACGGCTACGGGTGCCAACCAAGACTTCATTGTGTCAGTCGAGTCTGAGAGGGACAGAGGGAGATGATAATGAGGTCAATCATAGACAGGAAGTGAGTGTATGGAAGGAATTAGCAACACAAGTCACAGCTAGCATGCTAAATTCACTCGTACAGTGGCTAGTTAACAGCTTTTAGTGACTTGCATCCATGAGCTGGGCTTTTCTTTACTCTTTACGTACCTGTAAGCAAATTACTCATTCATTCACTCATTCATCGTCAGTAACCAAGTCACTCGTCATAATATAACAAACTTTATGCGGTCTAAAAAAAAAAAATGCCAGTGAGCCGAAAGAGTCAATTTTCACTGATGAGGTGAGTCAAATGATTTGACTCGAATGCTAAAACAGTGAATTCCCGTCACTGTTTTGAAGAAACAACATGGCGTTTGCCAAACAAAGTTGTTTATTCCATTATCATAGTGAGTGTCTAAAACATTACAATTTTCTAATGATGAATCTAAAAACCTTAAGAACGATTACATTTAAAAGAAAAATGTGCACAGTATGTAGAATTACACAGATATTAGTTACAGATCAAGTTTTAGCTCCGATTTTAGATCGTCAGTGTGACGGTAAAAATTTCAAAGATTAAAAGTCCTTTTAAAAGTAAAAAAGGCTCTTTAAATATAAGGTACTTTACTCAAAAATACATATTCGTTAATATTTATTAGAGCTTTTCTGAACTTTGTGAAAATTGTAGTGAAATTCAAGACATTATTTACGCTTTTAGATTATTTTAGATTATTGTGCTTTATATTAAACACAATCAATTCTAGTGACCCGTCAATTAGTCTATTAATTACCGTAATACCTAATTAACACAATGTCCTTTATAGTAGTGCAGTGATGCTATGTTAAATAACCTCTGTCATATTATTATTATTTTTTAAAAAAGTATAATTATAATAATGATACAATCACAGACTCCATTTTGAGATCTGGAGGATCTAAAGGAGAGCAGGACGGTGCTGAGTAGCACGAAAGACTGCTGAAAAAGTGATAGCTTTACCGCTGACACTGGAGACTCCTTCCTTAAATGTTACATAAACATCAGCTTACAGAAAACGTCGCTTATAGAAAACATCCCTGTGAATGAGCTGCTGTTATCGTTACCATAGAAACGATACTGCACTACTGTCAGAGCTGCTGTTAGAGAAAATTAATCAACAGTCAGGAAACACTGAAAGAAGCAAGTGAAAGGAAACGCCGCTTCCGTAGTGCGACGTTTGGAAGTGAGCTGAATTGCTGAAACCCATAACCTTCTCAAGTCCTGTGACAGAATGAAGAAGATGAAGATGAAGAAGAATAAAGAGAAGCACTCACTGTGTAGTGGACGTGGAGGGTCGGAGCAGAGGTGCAGCTCAAACGTTGCTGTCGTTTCTCCTGCTGTCTCTAACGCTGCTGCTTATATACAGGCAGGGAGGGAAGGGAACGAGGGAACACTCCACCCTCAGCTCTGTCCGTTTACAATCTCTGAGTCAACGGGGGGAAAATACGCACCAACGCAAATGGCATTTAAGGTTCTTTACGGGTTTAAATGTTGCCAGATTTTATAAGCATTAAAAAAGTCTCATGCTGAGGCATTTTCAACACAGTGTTAAATACATTATGACTGAAATGGCTTTGGGAAGGTCTGAAGAGCTGAAGATAAGGGGTAGAATTTATTTCGACAAAAAAAAAAAGTTTTAAAAAAATGAAACGCTTTCAATGGTGTCAAAGTATAGAAATGTCTTAACTTCCATTAAGTTAAATGCTTTATTTAGTGGTCAGAATGATTATTTTTTTAATTATTTTTTTAGTCAGATGTTGATATTTGGACTCTTTTAATTATGTTAATTTGAAGAAACGTTATTACTAATCCAAGTTTAAAAGGGAAAAAATAATTATTTACATTAAAAAAATATTAACTTCATTTTTTAAATAATGTCTTTAAAAATTTTATTTACTTCATTAAAAAAAAAAAAAGAGCATGATTCTCTTGACAAAGATCGGGCTTTGAAGTGGTCAAGACTTGTATAAAAAATAAATGTATTAATAAGTGTGTGTTTTTAAAAAAAAAAAAAAAAAAAAACTACACATTTCAATTCAAGGGGTCAGGATTTTTTTTTTAAAAAAAAAAAAGGGGGGGGGGATTAAAAAATTTTTTTTAAAAAAATGATTGATTTACGTTTCAATGGGGTAAAAAGTTCAAGTATATATACATATATCATAATTTTTATTTTAAATTTTAAAAAATCATCTAAATGTAAAATGGTGACTTAAGTGGCCAAGCACTGTACCAAAATGAATTTCAAAAAATTCCTTTTTTCACAAACACATTTAACACATTTAATCGGTTTTAGCGAGTATTTGCAAAAACATAAAAAAGAGACTCAACAGTTTAAATGTCACATTTTACGTACAAGAGAAATATGTAATGGTACGTTTTATTACTGTGACAACAAATTCACAGCATAAACACACAGTGTGATTGCTGTAGTAACTGCGTCCTACATTTCTTTTACTCTGGAAATGAAACCAAAGGAAGAACTTTGAAATTTACGATCTGTGAGGAGAATTCATTTCACTTTTGCATAATTTTGGAGGTAATTGTGTATCTTTTTTTTTTTTTTAATTTCATGGTTTACTTAGTCATGCTGCATGATGAAGGAAGAATGGATTAAAATCAGACTAAAGTATGCGTGTGATTACAGGAATCAGTCATATTCCAACTTTTCCTTTAGTGATGTTGCGTTTAAAGACACACTTTATACCGACATTGAAAAAGATTGAAAAAGATTGAAAAAGATGTAACGTCATTCACTTCAGGAGCACTGAAGACGCTGGAGGTTAAAACTCTTGACACAGTCAACAATAGTGTCTCGTCTTTCAAGCCTTAAACCAAACCGATCCATAATTCCGGTCATATCATGGACAGTGTGGTAGTTTTCCATGATGGCGATGCTGTTCATGTTCCTCAAACGCTTTCAAAACATACCTCGAAACCGTTTTCGAATGTTTGACACACTCTCTCTAGTAGAAATATGAAGCAATTCAAGGTTCTAGCTGCAGGCCTAAAAACTCAGCAGCTCATATGAGATTGGAGCCGTTAGCTTCTTTGATGGATGTGTGGTAAAAGCACGTAGTTATAAGTTACGTATAATCTAAAACGCCTTGGTGATGCTTTGGGAGATTCCACCTCAGCGACCTGTGGCAATAATCTTGCTAAATGCCCTGCGTCATCCATCTTTTCTTTCCGTTCCCTTCTTCCTACCAAACTAATAATTCATCCCTGTCCACATAGACTGTCGTGTTCATATCTCCAGAAAAAGAAGGACGGCGCCAGCAATGTTGACAGTGCAGCGATCTGGCTTCTTTCATGTTTTAAATGTATTGAGCCTTGAAGTGGCGTCCCAATGCCCGGAAAACACACTAATACATTCACCATTAATAGTCCAAACTTGTCCAATCTGCCCCTGTCACCTGCCGATCAACATTGAATGAAAAATGCTTGCCCAATGTTAACAGCAATGCAATGCAATCAGTACAAAATTAATGTAGCTGTAACAAATCCCAAGGATGGAAACTGAACCCCAAAATACAACATGGACTGAAAGGGATGACTAAGTAACTGACCAGTCACTGAGTGGAATGCGATGTCAATAGCCTTAACATAATATCAACATTGTAAAGTGCTGAACGTTAGTGTATTGAATATCAATTGACCTTTCCATACTTTGTGCATCACTACTGTAAACAGCACTGTACACCTCCACAGCTGACATAAACAGCCCTAAAATAAACATTTGCTCAGCTCTTGCAGTTTCCTCCAGCTCCACGGCCATCACCATTCACCACGCCATAAAAGTCAAGATGATGATCCTCCACTTCAGCCGATTGGCGTGGGTAAATACGGAGAAAGCCAGCAGAGATAAGAGCTAACACAAGCCCTCATGCTACGCTAAGTCCACAAACAGCACGTTCTGGGATAATGCACTCCTAAAAGGATGATTGCTGGAGCTTTGTGTTTGGTAAGTAAACGTCCTAGTGAAGTAGTGAAGTCTCCAAGACTTGAGACAGACAAGAACATGGGCTTGTTTTTTTTTTTTTTTCTAACATGATTCTGCTACCTTCGATATTAAGGGCAATCGATCATTTTTATGATAATAATTCATAGAAAATTCATAGAAAATCTAGATCTTTGAAGTGAAGTGCTAATTACCTCTTTTCAGTGATCAACTATTTTTTTTTTTAAATGTTGTGATTTGACTGATTTAATCACCTTTCTAGATGTTGCACTTTATTTTGACCTTGTGGTCAAAATGGGAACTGCAGCAAGCATTAATAGAGGTTCCCTGGGGCAGGAATCACGCTGCCCCATGCTCGGAGAAGGAGCGGCAGACAGGACAGTTTAAAATCACTCCGTGACTGCCAAGAGCTTGTTTTATAATTATATCTAATAATTGACTCAAATAAAGGCAAAGTGTAAGTGCAGACAGTGTGTCTATGATATACAGAACCATATCTATTGTAAGATATATTGCAAAGATTGGGAGAGGGAAAAGCGGGATTATGGAATTGATAATGTCCGTATATCAGAAATGCGTGCGCACCATGGTGACCTTGTTTCCTTACGCAAAAGGCTGAGAAAAAGATGATAAATGTGCTCTTCTTTTCCAATGCATGAATTTTTTGGGGTAGTTTCAGGTCTGAGGCAAGCGTCACACACAACAGCACTTCAGATCTGCGAGCACTGAGACACATGCTCGCCCAGGATCTACGCTCTGCTCTCGAGTCAAGATGCAAAACACACCAACACTGATCTTCCATCGCGTCAGTCACGGACACGGACGCCGAACACACAACGTAATAAAATCAGAGCCAGAGCAAATTGGAGAGTGCCGCGTCAATCTTCCAGACGCTGACTGGACGCAAGACAAACATCTTCACCCCCGGAGACGCAGCCACTTTACAACGTCTCACCACCGTGTCAAATGGTAGTGCTAATGGTACGATCCGCTCCGTGCTCACTCGAGCGAGACCTAAACTCGCAGACCTAAGTGCAGACAGTGTGTTTGTGATATACAGAAACATTTCTATTGCAAGATATATTGTAAAGATTGGGAGAGGGAAAAGGGGATTATGGAGTGGATAATGTCCATATATCAGAAATGCGTGCACACTATGGTGACCTTGTTTCCTTATGCAAATGCTGAGAAAAAGAAGAAAAATGTGGTTGTCTTTTTCCAATGCATGAATTTTTGGGGTAGTTTCAAGTCTTTTGAGCTGTAGTTGGGCTGAACTTTTTGCTAAACCCTGCTCTAATTTCCCATTAGAAACCATTTACTCATATTCATAAAAAATAGCCCAGTACTGACATCTAATACCATGTGATACTGTGCGACATAAGCCTAGTGTATATTCTTGTGTAATGATTATCGTTCACACAAGGGTTCTCGCAAGTGTAGAGCAGTGAAGCGAGCGTCGCACACGAGAGCACTTCAGTTCTGCGAGCACTGAGCACTGATATATATATAACATCTACATATATATATATAACATCTTAAACATAAAACTCAGTACGAGACGTTCATCGCTAGCAGCACCCAGCACTGGCTATGTGAGAATAAAAATGGCTACAGACAACGCTAGGTGAGTGTAAATTACAGGACTTAGCCAGTATGTTGTTCTATTTACGATCAGCAGGTCACTGACAACGAGGGAGTCAGACTTCTTCATAGCAACCCTACTCCATCCAAGCTAAATAATGTAGCTAGCTAATGCACTTAATTTAAAATCAACTAGCTAAAGTTATGTGCATGAACACACGTGTGTTCTTCTCATAGCCGCTTATTTAAACCAAGGAAACGAGCTAAATAAAAAAGTTTCATGGCATCCCTGTTTGATTAGCCCTAAATAGGTTACTCGTTACTGTATCTGTTGGAATTGACGAGCACCGTAGTACATGTGGTATGGTATTGATTCATCCCTAATTACAACAGCATTTATGCTAAGTAGCCTGAGCGAAATCGATTCCCCGTCCGTCGCAACGAGCCAAGAATCTCAGTGAGAAAGAGAAATGGCTTCATTATGGAAAAGAGCTCTTTCTTCTGCTGGGAAATAAAATGCATGCCTTAAAGGTGTATAAAGTTGCACTATTTATGCTTCGTCGTGTCTTAACGCACCTTTAGCTATGTATTACCGAGTTTAGAGCTGGCACGACATAAGCGGTGGTCCTACAGGAGTGGAGTTGGACACGTGTGATTTATAGTTTTCATTAGGGAGCTTCTCGAGGTTAAATTCATGGAGAGAAAAAAAGAACGAAAGACAGAAACTGAGCCGATTGTCAGCTATGTATGATATAGGAATTTAGCTGCGGGGAACATGAATGGCAATGCTAATCATTGGAGGCTAAGATGAGAAGAGTGATGGTAGGAAGCTTAAATAAATGTTTTCACTCCATGGCTTCAGAAGGGATTAATAGTCGAGATTTGTCTTTCAGCAAGGCTGATCCTCCATCGCGTCAATCACAGACGTTGACTCCGAACATAAAAACGTAATAAAATCAGAGCCAGAGCAAACTGGAGAGTGCTGCGTCAATCTTCCAGACGCTGACTGGACGCAAGACAAACATCTTCACCCCCGGAGACGCAGCCACTTTAAAACCTCTCACCGCCGTGTCAAATGGTAGTGCTAATGGTACGATCCGCTCCGTGCTCACTCGAGCGAGACCTAAACGGGCGTATCTTTATGGGCGCCTCGCTGATAGCACGCTAACACACGTGCAGTCTAGGGAGCAGGACGAGGCAGCTAATGTGAGCAGAGTGCTTCAGAGGCCTGTTTGCGCTGGTGTGTGGGAGCGGAATAAAGAACACACACACTGATATAGATCAAGTAAAGAGTACAGGCTCAAAGGAAGGATGATGGTAATAAAATATTCCAAACATTTTTTTTAAATCAGAATCATGAATAAGGCATTAAATGAGGGAAAGGGTCTATTTCCCCAGAGCTATCGAGAGACAGAGGGGGCTCAAAATGACACCCGGAGTGTCACGGCACTGAACATATACGAAGCTCTGCTGATTTAATACATTTCGTTTGTGTTGCAGGAGGAATAATAGAGAGCTGCTGGAAGAGAACAAAATTAAAGGAGCAGTATGTAATCCTGAGCGCTAAGCACTAGCACTGCCATGTCTCCTTCCCACTGACTGATGGAGTGATGGACTTTGCAACCATGCAGCTAGCATGCACGAGACATTAGCATCATACAGTCAAAGACCACTTTATTAGGAACATTCAGCCAATCATGTGGCAGCAGCACAATGCATAAATTTGTGTATGAGGAGAAAAAATGTAATCCTATGTGATGAATCTATTCTATTCAATTCAATGGGTGGAAACGTCTTGTCGATGTGAGAGGAGAATGACCAGACTGCTTTGCGCTGACAACAACTCAAATAATCACTCTTTACAACCGTGGTGAGCAGAAAAGCATCCCAGAACGTACAATGTGTCCAATATTGAGGTGGATGAGCTATAACAGCAGGAGACCACATCGGGGCCCACCGATATTTACCATTAGCTAGAGTTTGCTTTGCTGTCTAGCTAATTTATATTAGCTATTGGAAGCGACGCTAGTCTAACCTGGAATTAGCAAAGAAAACAAGCTAACAGGCTAGTTCATTCTATCCAGTTAATGTTAGCAAATTAGTGAAACTTAACTCTACATGCTTTTTCAAATTTGATAATTCAAAGTTCACGCCTTCTACGGAGGTAAAGCAGATGCCTCATTTTATACGAGTGTTAATTTACTCCAGCATGTTGGAACATTTTAATGAGGTAGGGCCAGGAGCAATCATCCACAAGTTCAACACTGCAGTCCGGTGGATTATCCATCTTCGCACGCACAGGGATAGCTATAGATAGCTATAGTTTACAATATACATTGTGTAGTACATAAGAAGGTGTCAGACGATGACAAATTTGGATGATTCTGGATAGATTTTTCATTTCTACATTGATGAGGTTGATGGTGGATGAGAGAAGAACAGACCTTCGAGATTTGTATCGAGTTCTATGAAGGTCTTTTTTTCTTGGAAACGTAATTAAGTAAGAGTACACGTATTCAACTTCATTAATGTTCTAGTGAAATACGCCAGAATCATACTTAAGTATAATAACGAAGTACAATCGCTCGAGTATTTTCCACCCCTGGTAATTATTTAGTAAAGTTTCTCTCAGCAGCTTCATGAGTAGCTTTTAAGGAGACGTTAGGAACTTTCAGCTCCACTTTAGAGAGGAGAACTCTTGGTTCTCTCTTCTAAACAATCCACATTAGAGCAATCTTCTCCCAGCAGTAATGCTCCTTGAGGAACACGTGGTGAACCTTCGCACCAACCTTCACGTCTCGTTTTTTTCGTAATGAAAGCCATTAACCATGCGCAAATGAGGTGTCAGCGACTAATGGCCATGGGAGTGGCTTTACATGGCAAGGTCCGATCAATTCAGGATCTCATTAACGAGCATGTTAAAATCACGCTAACATGGCTAGCAAACGGAGACTTGCTTTAATGACGTATGGCTTTAGGGTTACAATAAACGTGATTTAAACTCGAGCTCGGATATATTGACAAAAGCTGGACTGGGAATGGATGGCCAGACATTAAGAAGCAAATTTACAAAGTGCGATTTCATCAGTGAGACTCTTTCAACCGAACCATGTTTAACCGTTTTCACTGCTGCAATCATGTCTTTTTTGCAAATAAGTTCCTAAACACAGAGTACGCTAACCATACTGGATTAAAGTTATTTTAAGGTAATGCTAAATAGTTTGTTGTATTGGGCTGAATGTGAATACAAGACAAAAGATAAGCAACAATCCTTAGGCTCACGTCCCAAACGTCCACACATTGTTTATTTTTAATTATTTTTATTACAACGTTTGAATATCTGGAATTCGACATGACATAAATCTCCTCGTATTCACTCACTAACAAGGCTCAAGACTTTTTCACCAGCACTTTTGTCCTCCATGTTGGTTTTTCTAGCTTGCCACCACCTGATTTGTTTTTTAAACAAAACAAATGACCAAACAAAACAAAAACATTTCTTCATCATGTATTCTCAGGGAGTTTTTCCTTGCCATGTTGCCCCAGGCTTGATCATTAGGGATAAATTTCTAAATTTAAAATTTATATGCTGAATTTATGTATTTCTGTAAAGCTGCTTTGTGATATCAGTCCGCTACTACGACCAAAAAACGTTGGCAGCGGTGATTTTTAAAAGCGTCTGCACTCTTTTTTTTACGTGCTGGCATTGAGAAACGTTACCGGAAAAGTGTGAAAGCAAGACTACAGGAAAACTTTCTGTTGAATATATGGTACTACGGACATAAGTGTACTCCACACAGGGTTAACACTGCACCTTGAAGAACCCCAGATCTGTTCAATTCCAATTAAATTTGTCTTCTATCAACCCCTCCCCTTTATTAAAGTTGAGTATGTTTATAGCTAGCTCCAGAATGAGATCATATGGAAATGATCAGAGTATCCTCTCCAACCCCAGAGCAATGATGGGAAACACCCAGTCCTGGTTTCTCTCTCTACATCCTAATGCAGTCCTGAGCCATCATGTCAGCCCAGATCGAACGAAACGAGGTGATCTTAATCAGCGAGTCTGTCTGGGGGCTGGTTTCCAAACGCCAGCACACTACATCTGTAACAAAACAGCACATCCTTATCCATAATTACACTCGTACATCTCGAGAGGGTGGAGTATGACCTTTTCCTCCATCTTGCTGGGAAGGAGTTCTGTAAAGGCACGAGCTAGCGCCAGTAATTGGCAAAGAATCCTGAACGCCCTATTAAGGATTCTTAACCAGAAGGTCTGAACTTTGGAAATCTGACGCAGCAGAAACACTGGAAAAGTGTTCTATTATCTGTACAGAATATGAGTGGAAAAAAAAGAAAGAAAGGAAGTAGCCTCTGCTAAAAATGCCATGTGCACTTAAAGCACTTCAGTTTTAAATATTCTGAATACAGAATAGAGAAAACATTTCAGTCTTTTCATTTGAGTCAGTTCATTTAAATGATTCATTCAGATTCATTCACCATTATAATGCCACTGTTTAAGGCAGATACCAAACAGCTTAAGGAGTGTAAAATAACCATTAATAATCATTGTTATTTTGTGTTATTTTATAAATGTGCTACATCCAGATCAACACAGATTACTACTGCATGAACTGGAAAGCTGGAAAGCTCCTGCTTGCACCAAACACTGACCCTCTGAGCACAACAGGAGAGAATCTCTGCCAGGACTCAGCGAATTCTTTTTAATCATGGCCGAGATTCACTCCTCTCTCATTCAGCGGATCAGTGACTGACTCAGTGAATCTTTTCAGTCATGGCCAAACGGTGCTCCTCTCTCAGCGTGTCACGATTTGACTCAGTGAATCCTTTTCGTCATGGCTGAGATTCGCTCCTCTTATGTTCAGGAGATCACGTTTTGACTCAGCAAATGCTTCAGGTCGAGACTGAGATTCGCTCCTCTTTCTATCAACGAGTGAGTGTTTGACTCCGTGAATTCTTTCGGTCATGCCTGCGATTCGCTCCTCTCCTGCTCAGCAGATCAGTGTTTGACTCAGTGAATCTTTTTGGTCATGACAGGGATTGTCTCCTCTCTCGTTCAGGGGGTTAGTATTTGACTCAGATGAATCTCATCCATGATCATAAGGATTCAGTAAGTCAAAAACTGAGCCACAGAAAAACAGAGGAGAGAGAATCCTTATCTGAAAGGATTCACCAATCTGTTGAATGAGAAAGGTGTGAATCTCAGTCTTGACTGAAATGATTCACCGAATCATGAGACCTCGGCCATGAAGGAAAGGATTCACAGACTAAAACCCTGACAGAATGAACGAGAGAGAAGCGAATCTTGGCCATAACTGAAACGATTCACCGAGTCAAACACTGATCTGCTGAATAAGAGTGGAGCGAATCTTGGTCTTAAACAAAAGAATTCAGTGAGTCAAAAACTGATCCACTGAACAAAAGAGGTACAAATCTTGATCTTGATCAAAAAGATTCACTGTGTCCAACATTTAAAAACTACTGACAGATAGAACATTAACCTACAAAAAAATGTCTTTGATAGTCAGTGACTTGTTTTAAAAAAAAAAAAAAAAAAACCTGAAACATTCATGAATGGAACATGTCTAAAGCAGAAGCTGAAGACCATAAACTGGTAGCTTCATGTTTAATAACCTGCACTTACAACTTCTTTTTTTTTTTACAATGCACAAACCAAACTATACTACAAACCATTTTAAACCAAAACACAACTTGTTTCTTTTTTAAACCTGAAGAAACAGTGAAATGAATGACTAATCACAAGAAATCGTTAGATGAGTACAAATAAGGAAAAAAGGCCAAAAGTCAACCAAACTATAGCAAATATTTGTTGTTAATTATTGTGCCTGCATAGAAATGGAGTTATTAATGTCGTTTCTATCACTGAAGCAAACACAAAACGTTTACGTTTTACAACCTTAAAATAAATGTGCAGGAAGGACAGTCAAAGAACAAAAATAATTATTCAGATTTAGCCAACAGCGTTTCCACCATCTTAGGCAGGAACGAATCGAGAAAATGGAAGAAGTCTTGAAAATGTCCCGTAGGATCACTAGTTTCTTTAAACTTGAGCACCGCCTTTGTGCACTCGTCACTGCCCACCACGAGGGCATCCAGCTGGAAATCCAGTTTGTCCTTGGGGTTCGAGTCATTCTCTATGATATACTGCGTCACCCTGCTCTCAATGCTGCTGCAGCCCCCTTCAGGCTTGGAGGTCTCATCGCTTGTTTTTAGTAAAACTCTCCGGATCTTCCTTCGGCCGGCCCACACCGGGTGTGTCTGAGTCCAGTTCCAGTGAGCCACTTCTGGATAATCTGCTGAAGGTTCCAGTCTCATCCTCTTTCCCTGGGGTGAGGAAGAGGAGGATGGACCTTCCTCTATGGACAGGGGTCTCTTTATTCCAGCGTGAGCTGTGGGCTGATGGCTGGAACTATCAAGACTCTGATTATTGTTTACTTCCTCCTCTTCGGTATCGCCTTTTGCCTTGGTTTGATCTTGACTGATCTCAACTTGATCTGAAGGTGTACACTTGAGAATGTCATTAAACACCACCTCCAAGATGGAGCAGACCTTCTTGAACCAAACGACCCGGAATGTCTCTGCTGCTGAACTCAGCTCTGTACGAAAAGACTGCGTCAAAATAGCTGCCCTGAACGGGATGATGATCTCCGGGATTTTTTCTATGGCATCCTGTGAGCTGGATACACCCTCGACACGAGGCGTGAAAAGCTTTACAAGCCCCCAGGACTTGCCCTTGGACGACTTGCGCTGGTACTGCAGACTCCGGCAGTACTTCTCTGCTTCGCAGAATTCCCTGCGAAGATTCTTGTGTGTACGCTCAGTAATGTTGCCAGCTACGTTATGGTGGAGTTCAAACGGGTCCAGGATGTTTACAGGTCCAAGTTTAGGGCGTACGGTTGTTTTCTGTCTGGCGGCGTCTGAGCTTTCTGCAGTATCAGGCGTCTCATCATCTCTGCTCAGAAACTCTGTGATAGGAAGAGTGCGCCCGGCTCTCAGAGACACCACCGATCCAGGAAAATCAAACTTGGAGTAGTAGGTGAAGAAACCGAAAAGTAAGGTGCCTGACAGGGAGAAAGGGGAAATAAAACAATGAGAAACTGGGAAAGAACAAAAGAACATACATACAAGATCAATCTTGGGGGACCAGGGTAGAGATGTGAGTGGGACTGTTTTTTAATCCCAATCCCACCCACTCTGCAAGAAATTCTGACCGATCCTGTCTGCTCCTCGAGAAAGTTTGACCTACACTCTATGACCAAAAGTATGTGCACCCCTGACCATCACACCCATATGCAGTTCTTCCACAAACTGTTGCCACAAAGTCTGAAGCACACAACTGTACAGAATGTCTTTGTGTGCTGTAGCATTACAATTTCCCTTCACTGGAACTAAGAGGCTCCAACCTCTGTTCCAGCATGACAATGCCCCTGTGCACAAAGCGAGCTCCATGAAGACATGGTGTGTGAAGGTTGGAGTGGAAGAACTCGAGTGTCCTGCACAGAGCCCTGACCTCAACCCCACTGAACCTTTGGGATGAACTTGAACACCGACTGAACCCCAGACCTCCTCGACATCCCAACATCAGCGCCTGACCTCACTAATGCTCTTGTAGCTGAATGAACACAAATCCCCGCAGCCACGCTCCAACATCTAGTGGAAAGCCTTCCCAGAAGAGTGGAGCTTATTATACCAGCAAAGAGGGACTAAATCTGGAATGGGATGTTCAAAAGGCACATATGGGTGGGATGGTCAGGTTTCCACATACTGTTGCCAAAATATAGTGCATCTCACCCTCTCCCGAACTAATTCTGACCAATCTCACCCACTCCCAAAGGAATTCTGACCAATCCCACCCACTCCCGGACTAATTCTGACCAATCCCACCCACTCCCAAAGGAATTCTGACCAATCTCACCCATTCCCAAACTAATTCTGAGCAATTCCACCCACTTCCAAAGAAATTCTGTCCAACTCCTACCACTCCCGAAGGAATTGTTCATATGAGAGTTTACACAAGAAATCCAGTATTCATGAAAATCCCGAAAATTCCACCCCAAGTACTTCTGACTAATCCTGCTCACTCCCGAACTAATTCTGACCAATCCCACCCATTTCCAAAATAATTCTGATCTATCCAAGCCGCTCCTGCAGAAATTCTGACCAATCCCACCCACTCCATAGAAAGTTTGATTAACCTCGTCCACTCCTGCAGTTATTATTTTTGTTTATACCTGCCCCTATTTGTACCTGCCATATTTTCTAATGGATTTAATGCAAACAAATTGGTAATTTATACCACAGCGACCCTGACCAGGATAAAGCATTTACCAAAGTTGTAAGAATGAATGTGGTAAACGTGCGCTAGCATGCTATGTGCTCCCATATGAATGAATATGGCCTTTCTTTGTCCTGTGAGCTTCATATCTGTCTAACTTGTCCAGCTGTCTAACTAGCCTGTCTAAAAGTCCTGAGACTTTATTTTTTTGGCTCCTGTGGGATCCCAGTTGCGCTGCACAACTCTAGACCAGAGCATAATTGTTATAGAGCTGTGTCAGGGTTCATACAGATGCTTCAAAATTAAATTCCTAGACTTAAGTACTAATCACTTGTTTCCAAGGACTACACGAGAGAATTCAGAAGACATAAAGAAGTCAGTTTCAGCTACGAGTGTTAAATCTGTGTGGGTGATCGTTGAGGTTTTGCTGCTGGATTTAAATGTCATCTTTGAAATTTATTTATAAAAACTGCTTTATTTTGAAAAAGCACTCAAACTTAATTTAAAGCCAAGGTGCATATTAAATGTCTTTCAATGCTTCAATCGCTTTTTTGAGCACTTCTCTACAAAACCAGGATATAAATACCAAAAAGCTAAATTCAAGTACTATCAAACATCTTATGCTAATCCTGCGTCTATGTTATGCTCTTTCATCTGTAATGTACGTTGTAATTAATACTTACACAGGTCGTCTGTGTTTTTACTGGGAGGCACGCTGATCGGCTGACTGGGGAAGGTGCAGTCCCATCCGTCAATGACACACTCCTCCTCCTCACCTACACAAATCAAGTCAGAAAAAATGATCAACATCATCTTTTTCCCGGAAATCTTTCCCCAGGACATTTTCCATGACTTGTATACATGACAACTGTTGCTCATTAAATGTCATCCTAGAGTGACTCACATCTGCCTACAGTAATGAATGGTTAAGTTTAAATTAACTCACGTTCCCTCGACAAACAACACACAAAGGAACCAAGTAGAATATACTTAATTTCATAACATACGAAAAACATGCGTATGAAATAACACCAAGAGTTATTTCTGCAACAAGTCCCAAAAAAAAAAACAAAACATGCAAGTCTAAACAAATAATGGGGCTCATTTATCAAGATGGATTTATCCATGAATCGTTCATGCGCTTGTTTACATAAGAAATCTGGCATCCATGCAGACTCTGGAAATTCGGAAAAACGGTCGTATCCTACTCGTGCTCCTGAGTGTGTGTAAATTTATGCATAATAAGACTAAATAATATAAACCTCAACCTGATCGATTCCGAATCATATTACTCACATGGATTACTGCACTTTGATATCTGGAATATACTGTCGAGTTTAAATTCTTTATTTTTATTAAGTTTACAGAGTTTAGCAGGCGCCTTTATCCAGAGCGACTTATAGAAGAGCTTTGGAGCCTCGATCAAAAACACATCCTCATGCTAGTTCATTACGTCAGGGACTAAGCGCACCACTGAGAAAACTGTGAAAGCCAGTCCTTTAATATTATTTGCAATAAATATAAAATATATGTATAAAAAATAAAGTAAGTCAGCAAACAGAAACCCTAAATTAAGACAAATAAGACTTATTCAAATATGACAAAATAAATGACGCTCACTTATTATTATTATTATTATTATTATTAAATATTTTTATTTGCATAGAAGCGAGTCAAAATAACTTCTACTTCTGTTTTTCAGACTTTACCCTGATTGTTCATTTCGTGCTCCCAGCTGTCTGTGCACATTACCTTTTATGGAGTTTTGTCGGTGTCATTACATGCAAATGAGCTTTGTTGATCTTTGTTAAGCTGAGACACTGCATATGATGGGGCGATATATAATCTGTGGTTAAAGTAAAAATTATACTGGTACTAAACAGTGTATTTACTTTCAGAGAAATTAAAAACCCACCCATCAGCTGTGCAACAACAACAGAAGTAAAATAAAGGAAAAAAAATCAAATAAAATATGGCTTCTTAGTGTTCACCTTCTGTGTTGGACTTCAGTCCCCTAACATCACACCTTTGGGTTTTCTGTCCCGCCCATTCCCAGGCTTTTTAAGCAACAAAACACCTGATTTGTGTAAAAATGTTTTACATATCGACACATTTGTGTCTGATGCTGTCTTTGACCAACAGGCCACATGATGGTCTTTGTGGAAGTTATCTACATTTTGAGCATATAGTGCACTTCCATTATTTCCGAGCCTATGTACACTTATATATGGAGTAGGAAGGTAAAGACGAAGCTTCTGTATATATGAAATAGCAAAATAAATATCACCACATACGAAGAAGTACTCAAGTACTCTAATTATTCAGGCCAGCCCTGGTCTTAACTTTGATGAATCAGCCATTAAATCTATGTTCTCAGAGTTAGAGGACCGTATCTATAAATAAGGAGGGCCAATCAATACAATACAATAAATCAATACGGCTTAATGGCCTTGACCTTCCAGCTATACATTTCCTGGTTTTCCAGGATGCGTGGGAACCGTGACTCATTTAAAAGCCCTAAACTCATTTATTCTTGCTGCAGAACTTCATTTCTTCCCTTCTGCTTAAGGGCACCTCGTATACGGCCGTATTTAGAGTTGACGACGTAAGTCTTAAAGTTGTGTCAATATTTACAAAGGAAAAGTTAGACGTGTTCAGAGTCAGGTTATAAACGATTTCTCCGGATTCAGATTATAACAATCACCTGTGTGTAGTTAACGCTGCCGAGATTGCTGAGATGTGGGTTTACCGCCTTTAAACACCAGGACTTGCTTTTAGACCCGGAAAAAAAAAATCAGGGATAGAAAATACGGACTGAAGAAGGATTCAGTGTTTTTTCTTTGCTGTCAAATGTAATACGACGTAACAAAAAACAGTAATATGATGATCTATGAATGAGTAGATAGCAAGTCATGAAATAAATCTAATACTAGTCCAGCAAATTGCCAATATATCGCTGCATGACTAGTGCTAGCTGTAATTATTACATTAATCACTGGTTTAATTTAACAAAATGGCTTCCACACACATTATTCAGCAGTCTATAAAATAGCACTTGATCCAGCACATCCGTTATTTTGCATTTTATTTTTTTATATCGTGCTCTGACGGATAATTCTGAGCAATTAATTAAATCAATAATGAAGCCACAAGGTACTAATTCGAGGTCGTGAAATCGTAAATTGATTCGCTCTTTTGACTTGTCTGTTTAAAAAATAAAATGGCAACGCTTTTGTTTATTTTATACTTACAGCTCACTTTACGTAAGCGTACTTCGTAACTTTATCCATCCTGGATTGAATACCGCTCCTCGTTCAAGCCGATATCATGATATCATCATATTTACTCAAACTCCGCCCCCTGTGCGTAACTCGAGCCTAGCTCCTGAATAGCGCTTAATTCTGTAGTTATGTTTACGATGTATATTTACGATGTTTTTCAGTATTTAAATCCTCACCATGCACATGGAACTCAACTCTGGATACGACCCGTAGCCTAGCTAAACGCCGATGATCATTTTCCTTTCTAGTTTTTTATTTATTTATTTATTTTTAGTGAGGGATTATCGCGGTTTAAAAGCAAAACAACAACCCCAGGTGTACGTACACGCCATGTTCTTGAGCTGCTCCACAGAAGGCAGGACAGGTGGACTGACGGTCTGCAGGTAGAATAAGACCAGCAGCGTCAGCGCGTAGTTATTCAGCAGCGGCCCACCGCCAGACGGATTCCCTGCGTGAGAACGAGCAATAAACAAAGATCTGATGAAAAAAAAATGTTATAGATTCCATCAACACAATCTCATGAACGGTGTTTGGCTGGTTTCTGTTTTTTAAATGATTTAACATCAAATTCATCCAGCTGCCTCAATTAAACACACACAAAACTTTTGGCGCCCCGCTGGAATTTTTATCCATTTCAGGTAGCATCAGCAACATTTATGTTGCTTTAATGTTATTTCTATTAATCATTTTAATGTGGAATATTCTTTTGTTATACTCCTATGAATTCTGTTTGCTTTTTTTTTTTTTTTAAAAAAGTATTTAAATGTGTGTATTTTTAAATGCCCAAAATTGTTGTATTTTACTCTGCTGACTTTATTTGAGCCTAAAATGAAGCATTTAATATTCCATCTATAAAAAGTGCTTATTATTATCATCATTATTACAAATACTATTTATTTATCTATTTATATAATTATTATTATTCATCTACACCACAGAGAGCCTGGCTCTTATGAATAACACTATTTATATATATTGTCTTTTTTATTTTTTTTTTTATTCAAGTCACAAATCAGGGTAAAGTGACGCAGCTCGTGAGGTCGCTGCTCGTGACTGAAAGCTAAAGCTGTGCTGTCATCTTCTGGTCAAAGCGAGTAAATAAATAAATCAGAGTAAGGGAAAAAAATACCTGTCCTAAGGTGGAAGTGTGTGTGTGTGTGTGTGTCCTGATCCAGTACCTGCGATTTGTTTCTGTTTGGCCCAGAATCGTACGGAATAAACGAGAGGACGCACTCTGGAGTCGAGCCCCGAGCACAGCTGCAGGAATCGCGTGTTTCGGACCGCCAACCTGTCATAAGCAATCCAACGTTAGCAATAATTCCTCTTTATAGATATTCTAGTATATATATATTTTGTTTTATATATTTCATATATATTATTATTATTATTATTGCTGTACCTGTTGTTGATGGTGATGTCTCCCTGCAGACTGAGCTGCCGATGGCTGAACTTGACCACAGGGAGGCGCGCGCTGCTCACTGTCTGCACCTTATGCACTCCAGGCGTGCACTTCCTCAAAATGGCCGCCACCAGCTCCAGCAGCTCCGCCGGGGAGGCCGTGGCCAGGTCGATGTCGGACAGGATGGAGTCTTCTGATTGGCCGTCCTCCGACTGGTTCTCGCCCATCTGCTGGTCAGCGAGGAGAAAATTAGTGCGGTTTATTCCGAGCGGTTAAAAACGGAGAGAATGTTAAAGTATTCAGTTTAACGCAGCAGTTGAGTAGATCAGTCTTCAGGTCAGCAGACGGTCCTCTCTGGTGATGCCTGGATACGTCATGTGCTTCACAAAGCCACGAAACGAGAGCGCTAATAAAAGCGAACTGACGGCTTCTTCACACTCACTAGTTACTGAACAGCAGCTCAAAGTGTAATTAATGTTAAAAAAAAAACTAACAGGAAAGCAGAACTTTTTACTCTTTATTCTTTTAATGTATTTTTTAAAAACTCTTTATCTCTTTACCATTTTTAACTCATTTTCTTTAACCTTTTAACCCCTTTTCACCTCTTTAAATTCATTTTAAACACTTTATTTTTATCTTTTCACCTTGTTAAATTCCTTTGACATTTTTATTTTCTTTATGATTTTAACTCCTTTATAAACCCCTTTTAAACCATTTCAAATTCCTTTTTTCTTATATTTTTAACCCATTTTTACTCTTTTTAAACTCATTTTTACTTTTAACTTTTTTTAAACATTTTTTAAAATCCTTTTTTAACCTATTTAATTTCTTGGGTTTTTTTTTTTAAACCTTTTTAACCCCCTTTTTTAAAACTCGTTTTAAAGTCATTTGTTCGTACATTTTGTAACTCTTCTTTTTACTTCCTTATTTAAACTTAAGTTTAAATTCTTTAAATTGTTTTTAACTCCTTTATTTTTCCCTTTTAAAACAATCGCGAAACTATTTTTATGCTCTTTTTCCTCCCAAATTGAAACCAACAGCACGTTTATTTTCTCAGAGCGGATTAATAAATAAAACGCGTATTTTATAACGGGGTGAAATATACTCAGGCGGTCCTCAGTGTACCTGTGTGTGTGTGTGTGTGTGTGTGTGTGTAAGCTCTGATCACTAGTGCTGTTGAAAACGTTAAATTCCTCTAACCAACTCGAAACCTCAGGTAGGAGACGAGGTGACGGACCTGCTCGGACTTCCTGGTGCGGTTCTGGAAGGCTTTGGTGTTCTCCAGGTCCAAGACGAGATCGAGGTCACACGAGTGGCTTCCGAAGGTGTTCACTGAGGAGCCGAAAGGTACAATCTGACAATCTGGATAATAAAAAACATAAAGAAATAAAACCCATGGTGAGCAGACGAGTTAGACATCAAGCATCACATGTAGCACTATTAACAGTTTGATATTTTGAAATGTTGATATTTTTCACGATTCTGTCTCATTTCCATTACTTATTAGCCTCGATTTCATCATCGTTCACACACTCGCTGCGTATCTTATGTACCTCCAGAAGACGTTCCCTAGACGCCACGAGCTCAGAGCAAAACATCTCCTGTCTGTTTGGTTTCCACTGTAAAATGTTTTCATGTACAGTGATGTTAAACACGCTGAAGAGCTCGGTCTCTCTTAAAACGTTCTGCTGTCGTCGTGATTGTCGTCATGAGCAGCGTCTCAAATCCAAAACTCCGCCCTTACGTTCAAGAGTATTCAATCCAGAAGAGTGTTACGCAAAAACACAGCTTTCGGGAGATCTGAAGGTGACGCGAGACGTTTTTAAAATTCAAATGTCGACGCACAAATGAAGCTGAAGTTCAACTGGATCTCGTGACTATGATATGAACTAACTGGTTTGATTAATATTTTGGACGATATGATCATTTATCACAATATCGATATTATATCATCGCAGTACAGTTTTCTGAGATATCGTGCCTATCATGATATTTTTTTTATAATTTTTTAAAAAATAATTATAAACCCTGGAAGCAGATTTGATAGTGATGTATTATTTAAGTGTTACATTTATAAAATGTAAATTTTTTTTTTAAATTCTCCTTTTCAGGGTTACCTTATTTTTGCGCAGCTGAAATAAATGTGTCGTCAAACTAATTATTTCATTTATTTATTGAATTTTTTTTAAATGCAGCGCTACTATTTCGCCGGTAGTTTATCAGGAAGTCTATAATATATTGTGAGGCGTATAGTGTATCATCAAAATGTCCTGGAATATCATGATATGATCTTTTGCGTTATATCGTTTCGATTCTGACCTGGTAGGAATTCGACGAGGACCTCCTGCAGGAGCTGGACGACGAGCTGCCTCGCTTTGCTGTCGTTCTCACTCAGCTGGAAGATCTCCACCATTTTCTGCATCTGCTCGTTTACCTGAGGAGGGAGAAAATGGAGCTCTATGATCTGATGTGTGTGTGTGAGATGAAGATGGAGATGGAGAGGGACGGGAAGCACTTACAGAAGATGTGAGGCAGAGCTCGTGGTTGAGCTTCTCCAGGCTGATGTGAGGTTTCGTGCGGTCGTGTTTCTCCTTGCTGGCCAACTTGAACTCTTTCCTCTCTCTGGGTTTCACGCGGAGCTTCAGTCCATCCAGACGGTGCTGCAGCTGAGCCAACGTCGCCTCGGTGCTCGCAGACTCAGCAAACTCCACTATGGCATACAGACTCTGCACAGGAACACACACACACACACACACACACACACAGAGGAGTTGCACATGGGGTTCCTCAGGGATCGGCACTGGGACCAGTTCGTAATCATGACACCTACACGCACACACACAGTGCCAATATTAATGACTTCATGACCTGCAGCGGTACAGAAGGGGTTCCTCAGGGTTCTGTTTTATAGTTTTATATTAAATCCCTCATACAGACCCGCTCCTTGTCCACGATGACCTCAGCCACGGGTCCGAACTGCTGGAAATATTCCGCCAGCTCGCTGGTGGACGTGTCGGGCTTGAAGCCGCTGACGTAGACGCTGTTCTCCTCCTGAGCCTTCCGCTTCGCCCGCAGCCTGCACAGGTGCTGGTGCTTCTTCCCCTTCATATGGGCTTCTAAACTCGGCTCTGAGGCACGCAAAACATCCACAAAAAAAAAAAAAAAAAAAAAAAAACACAGGTTAGACAACAGACAGGTAGATTAGACATGCAGACGGACAGGCAGGGAGGTAGATTAGACGTACAGACAGACAGGCAGGTAGATGAGACAGATAGACAGGCAAATAGATTAGACAGACAGACAGGCAGGTAGGTAGATTAGACAGGCAGGTAGATTAGACAGATAGACAGGCAGATAGATTAGACATACAGACAGACAGACAAGTAGATTAGACATACAGACAGAGACAGGTAGATTAGACATACAGACAGACAGGTAGATTAGACATACAGACAGGCAGGCAGGCAGATTAGGCAGGCAGGGAGGTAGATTAGACAGACAAACAGACAGGTAGATTAGATAGACAGACATACAGACAGACAGGTAGATTAGATAGACAGACATACAGGCAGGGAGGTAGATTAGACAGACAGACAGACAGGCAGGGAGGTAGATTAGACAGACAAACAGACAGGCAGATTAGACAGACAGACAGGCAGGGAGGTAGATTAGACAGACAGACAGGCAGGGAGGTAGATTAGACAGACAGACAGACAGGCAGGGCGGTAGATTAGACAGACAGACAGACAGGCAGGGAGGTAGATTAGACAGACAGACAGACAGGCAGGGAGGTAGATTAGACAGACAAACAGACAGGCAGGGAGGTAGATTAGACAGACAAACAGACAGGCAGATTAGACAGACAGACAGACAGGGAGGTAGATTAGACAGACAGACAGAGAGAGAGGCAGGTTAGACAGACAGACAGGTAGATTAGACAGTCAGACAGACAGTTCACTGCAGAAGTAAAGGCATTACCTACATCTACAAAAACACTCGTAAGCGAGTCAACATTCACCGAAAAGAACCGACTCAATGAACCGACTCCTTACTGAACACATGAGCTGCAACTGAAACTTTATCAACTTAGTCCAAGCGAATAAACCAGTTAAAAAAACAAGCTACTTTATTTGTTGTCAGGTTATAACTAGTCATCAGAACACGAACAGACATGTATAAAGTTGAGGTTTTGCTAGCGCTCATGCTAGCTGCAGCCATTACTGACAACAACGTGCTGAAAACGCATCCAAGAGACATTAGCCATTAGCCAAGCTAACCTGCATAGCACTCGCTACATTCAATTAACTCTCGGGCTCTTTGAGAAATTTAAAAAACAAAAACGTACCGTTAGGGATATTAACATCGCATAATTTACAGCGGAAACCTTTCGGTACTGTTTGGATGTCTGGATCAGGCTCCATTGTGCTTCAAAGAACAGAGAAATCAAATCTCCCTCCAGGTCGCTTTTCTTCCTCCTCCACTGAGCGCTTCTTCTTCTTCTGCGGCGACAAATTCGTCTTCTTCTTCTTCTTCTTCTGCGACTTATTGGCGGGTGACTTTACCGTTCACTACCGCCCCCAATTGGGCTGGAGTGCGGAGAATCGACTTGAAAAAACATCTTTTAACTTAATTACAAATAAATAAATCAGTTCATCACTGTTATATGTTAGCCATATCTATAGAGCTTAAACACCAAAATAATTTCTTTTATTCCTGCTGAAAATATAATTACAAATTATTAAAGCCTTCTAATGGGTTGTAATGGGTTTCTGTTGGTTTGTTTTGGTAGTGAAATGGACAGTGTGGTTCATCTAATTTTATTCCACTGGTCATCATTTACCCATGAAAGAAGACAAAATAACCAGAAATCTCATGAAAACCATTAAACCAGTTCCCATTAACTGATGGAAACCATTAGATTCGGAAACCTTTTTTTTTTTTTCTCAGCAGATGTTCTTGAGACGTATTAACACATTGCTTTTATAAATACTTTGTTTTTTTTAAACACTGATGAGGTAAAGGTGTTAATTTGTGGTGTTTAATGAAACTCTTCACCACAATAAAACAGACGACACTCGATTTCCAATCCTACTGTTTATTATCAGGATTTTTTTTTTCAAGCTACAAATACAAACACTGCTTAAAATATGCGGATTTAAAAAATTAAAAAAAGAAAAGCATATGATGGACACAAGTACATAAAAGGAAACTTTCCCCCCAAGCAAGAAGAGAAATGAGAGACAGAAGGCTTTGCGTGACTATAAAGGAGAGGGGGAACAAAAAGCAATCCTGTTAATACAAATGCATTAAATGCCCCAAATGTTTCAAGGTTTAAAAAAATAAATCTGAAAATTTGAAATGATTTTTAAAAACAATTATGCTTTTTTAAACAATAAAAAAATAGTTAAACTGGGAATGAAAAAAAAAAAAAAATACATCGGTACAAAAGCCACCACGATAATTAAATGGTCTTAATATATAAAAACCCCTCGTTCTTGCAGATTATTTACATCATCACAAGATCAGTGCTTTATTTCCTTCTTGTCCGTCTCACAGGAGCTGAAGGGACGTCCGTCTCGGCTTTCTTCTGCCCTCGGGCTCCTCGGCGAGTGGTTATTTCTGCAAGAAAGACACGAAACAGCCATTTTGTTTAGCGATCAACACACAAAACACGAGCAGGTTGTTGAATCTACCGGATTGCGGCCTGGCTCTCACACACGCGCCTAATCGGTCACTGGATGGAAACAAGCAGCACCATAAAAGAACCACAGTATCCCTTCTGTACACTTTTCTGGCCACAGGCTTCAGAATGTTGAGCGGTGAGATTCGATTGGCTCTCTGCTGGTTTCCAGTGAGAAAACAAAACTTTTGAATACTGCGGAACAACGAGCTGATCGGAGCAAGTTAGAGTCTCTGGATTAAAAAACCATTAAACGTTCACAGGACCCTGTGTTTGAACTTTCATCTTTGACTGTTTGTGTTTAACCTTTTGAGAAATCCCATCTTTAAATATTCAGGGCACCCTGTCTTTAACCGTTCGTGTTTAAAAGCTCGTGGAAGCTAGAGTCTCGGACAATAAACAGAAGATGAAAGGGCTACTAAACGAAAGTGGAGAAAACTTACCCGAGACAGCATCATCAGCCTGAGGTGGAACATCTTCCTGAGTTGCTTTTCTCCGGCCTCTTCCAGGTTTTTCTTCCTTTTTAGGAGCTTCTTCTGCTTCCACTTCAGAGGTTTCTTCTGTCTCCTTCGCCGCTGTCCTCCTGCCTTTGCCTGGTACAGCTGCATCTGTTTGAGCTTCTGCACCAGCTCCTCTGCCTCTCTTCCTCTTCGGTAAGGACTCTGCGTCTGGTGTTTCCTCAGCTACAACCTCCGTCTCTTTCCTTTTCTGCCCCCTTTTTGGGCAGGCAGCTACTTCATCGTGTTGGGAGACTACTGAAGCACCCGCTCTTCCTCTCCTGACTGGTTGGACATTTTCTTCAGCAGCTGGCTTCTCGTTTTCTGGTTCTTCTTGTTTCTTTGCCCCTCTCCCCTTGCGCCCTTTGACCGATTGCTTGGTCTCTGCATCATCTTTAGCTGCTGGTTCATCTTTCTTCTTAGACTTCTTTAGTTGAGGCTCTTCCTCAGCTGCTTTTTCTTCAGCTTCATTGACTGTTTGAGTGTCCTTGGTTGAGACCTTGGCTTTCTTAGTGATTCTCCCTCTTCCTCTCTTAGCTACCACCTCACTGCTAACACCAACCTCCTCAGACTCTGCCTGTGCGAGTGGAGTTTCATCCGTCACAGACCCGGGTTCATTTGTTTCATTGCTGGTCTGTTCGACTGGTTCCACCACTGCTGTGGCTTCCTCTGGCTCTGATTTTGCAGCAGCTTTTCTACCACGGCTGGGCTTGACAACTGGTGGAGGAACTTCAACAGTAGCTGCGCGACGACCTCTTTTACCTGGAGCTTCTGGTTCATCCTTGACAGCAGCTGTGCGCTTTCCTCTGGCTGATTTGGCTGCAGGAGCTTCTGACTGCTGAATGGTTTCAATACTGGGTTTATCTTGAGCTTCTTCCTGAGAATCATCTAAAACCTGAGCTTTGGGCTCTGCTTGTTTTTTCCTCCTGCCTCCTCTGACGTTTTTGACCACTGGTTCTTCGGCTGGTTCCTCGGTCACAGCAGCTGTTGCACTGGTTTCTGTAGCAGGATCGTTAGCAACATCCTCTACCTGTGGCTTTAATGACTTGTTTCTAGCACCTCGGCTAGACCTGACTGCTGGAGCTTCTGGTTTAGGCTGAGATTCAACTGTTTGAGGCTCAACATTGGATTCATCAACCACTGCTTGGTTGTTCAAAGCCACTGGATTCACTCTCCTTCCTCGTCTAGACTTCACCATAGGCATTTGAGTGTGCTCTTCAGGCAGGACCTCAGAATCTGAAGTGGGTTTAGATGTTTCCTCAACTTGTGCTGTTACTGAAGTTTCCTTCTTTGTTGCCCTGCCTCTCCTCGGTTTCGAGTTGGCTTTAATGGGATCTTCAGTTTCTGCTGCTGACTGAACTTCAGTACTCTCTGGTAATTTGGGCTCAACTAGATCAACAAGCGCCGCTACGACATCTGAGCTCTTATCATCTGACTCCACAACAATCGGCGTGGGCTCAGGAGATTCCTCAACTTGTGAGGCCTTCAGCATTCCCTTCTTTGTTGGTCTGCCTCTCCTGCTTTTTGTGGTGGATTTAAGAGAATTCTCATTTTCTGCTGCGGATTCAATTTTAGAACTTTCTAGTACAACAGCTTTCACCTCCACTGCAGCATCTGGGCTCTTAATGTCTGAGGTTTCCTCAACTTCTGCAGCCGTTGTGGGTTCCTTCTTTGTTGTCCTGCCTCTCCTTGCTCTGGTGTTGGACTTAACAGGAGCCTCAGTCTCTGCTGATGGCTGAAGTTCAGCACTTTCTGATGCCACCCCAACCTCCTCAACTGAAGCTTCAGGCAAAGCTTCTGGCTCTTGTGGATTCTCTAATTCATGTTTTTGCTTCCTTCCTCTCTTGGCTCTAGCAGGAGCTGGTGACTTCATGGAGACTTCTACCTCTGCAGAAGCCTTCAAGTCAGTAACAGGATCTACCTGCAAAACTTCAACATCTTGTTCGGCTTTCCTTCCTCTCCTGGGTTTAAGTGCCACCTGCTCATCCTCTGCAGAGACAAGAGATGATTTCTGAGCCTTCACTTGCTCCTTGGGGATTCTTCCTCTGGAAGATTTTCTAGCAGGACTTTGTACAGGAACATCCTCAGTGAGCTCAATAGCTGACTTGCCTCTCATTCCTCGCACAGGAGGAACAGACTTCACAGACTCAGCACTAGGTTCCTCCTCCGCTCCTGCAACTGTAACAGACAGAGAATCCGAATCCACCTGATGTTCTTGACTCTTCTGGGATTTCTGTGCCTTTCTTACTTGAACACCACGCCTAGTCTTTTTAGCAGTTGAGGATCTGTTTGTCTGCTCCTCTGCCTTAGGAGAAGCTACAGCTGGAGTGGCTTCTACAGCCGTACTGATCGTTTCAGAAGTGCAAACAGTTTCAAGCGGTGTTTCTTGGACATCTTTGTCAGCATTAGTCATCACGTCACATGAGGTGACCTCTCCAACCTCCTGGCAAGAAGTTTTCGCTTCTTCTGTCTCGATCTGTAGACCAACAGCTGCTTCTGTATCATTTTTCACATCCTCAACCGGGCAGATGTTTTCCTTCTCTTCAGATTCCACACTGGCATCTTAAAAAGAATGGATTATCCCATTTTCAGCATAAATACTTCCACACAAATATTTAAAACAAGAGCTAAATAACTGCATGCAAAGACAGCTGAGCATTAACTCACCTTCCACAGGCAAAACATCAGAACCCACAGAGTCAGGCTCTGCAACGATGGTGGAACCCACCACCGCTTCATCTCTTTTTTGCTTGGGGGTCTTCATCAAATTATCAATTCCAAAGTCATTTTCAACTGGCTCTCCTTTCTCCCTAGGGGTCTGAAGCAAGCTCTTCACACCAACCAGATCTTCAACCAGCTGGGTCTTCTGCTTTGGAGTTTTCATCATCTGCTGAATGCCTGTCAGGTCTTCCTCAACTGGCTGTTTCTTCTGCTTTGGAGTTTTCATCATCTGCTGAATGCCTGTCAGGTCTTCCTCAACTGGCTGTTTCTTCTGTTCAACCAGCTGGGTCTTCTGCTTGGGAGTTTTCATCATCTCTTGAATGCCTGTCAGGTCTTCCTCAACTGGCTGTTTCTTCAGCTTGGGAGTCTTCATCATCTGTTGAATGCCCATCAGATCTTCCTCAACTGGCTGTTTCTTCTGCTCAACCAGCTGGGTCTTCTGCTTGGGAGTTTTCATCATCTCTTGAATGCCTGTCAGGTCTTCCTCAACCGGCTGTTTCTTCAGCTTGGGAGTCTTCATCAATCGTTTTACTCCAGTAAGGTCCTCCTCTTGCTCAGTCTTATCCTTGGGGGTCTTGACAAGCCTCTTCAAGCCTACAGCACACACTACAGGACTGTTTGCATCTTTTGGAGTCTTCATCCGCCTCTTTAATCCAGCCATGTCTTCTTCTAAGGGAGTTCCCTTTTGTTTTGGGGTGTTAAGGAGTTCTTTAACACCTTCCAAACTCTCTTCCTGGGGTGGTTTTGGCTCTTTGGGTGTCTTGAGTAACTTGCCTCTTATGTCTTCTATAGGCTCGGCTTTCTGCTTAGGCGTTCTCATGAGTCTTTTGACTCCTGTAAGGCATTCTGACGGGGCGGGTTTCTGTTGTGGAGTTTGGACTGGCACAGCCTGCTTGTTCTCGGTTTGATCTTCACTGGGCATATCTAATACTGTGGAAACTTCAGATGGAGAAACGGCGGCTGAGTCATCTTCAATTAAACTTCCATCCTGGTCGTCCTGGAGGAGTCTGGTTACAGCTTCGCTGTTGTAGCGCCCAAGTTTGGCGGTGGACGCGACACTCATGGGGGACACCACCATTTCACCTGTACACGAATACGTAATGAGTTTATTCTTGGTAATTGGAAATACTAAACTTATTACAAAACAAAACACACAAAAAAAAATAGACCAACGCTTACCAGATTCCTCAGGAGTATTCATTACTGATGCTTCAGTCATTTCACCAACACCAAGCGGTGTTGCTGGACACTCATCCGTCTTTGTAAAAGCACTCTTCCGTCTGCTGTTAGCCGGAGTTTTGAAGATATCAGACACCCCTGCAAACAAGCCAAAAGTTTAGAGATTTGGAAGGAATTTGGGGAGGAAAAAAAAAATCTATTGTATATGAGTTGAGCACTGAATTTAAAATAAAAATCAGCACACCGGTGAGATCTTCATCCATTTTCATATCCTTTTTAAACAGGGCGACGTTGCGTACTACTTTAGGAGCAGCACCAACAAGCTGAGTAGATCTTAAAAAGGCTTTGCCGACGACTATACTGGCTGGAGAATCCGCGTGTCCAGTACTTGTGTGATCTTTCAGTCTGTGTGCAGGTGTCTGCAAAGAAAGTACACATCCTCAAACAACAAGAAAAGACCCCAAAAACCTCAATAACAGCAAAACAAAGCAGCTAAATTACCTTGGGTTTAGTCACTTTAGTCTGCTTGACTGCTGCTGTTCTCTTGGTTGCTGGTTTCTTAGCGCCACCTTCCGTTGGAGGTTTAGCTTGTCCAAACTTCACAATGTCAGCCCAAGAACTGACAACTTAAAACAGGAACAATAGAAATCTTAACAAAATACTCAAGAAAAACACCAAATACTTCCTGACATCCTACAACACACACCAAATTTACCTTTTAAATTAGCAAGCGAAGCTCCACTGCGTCGTGATCGCACAACCTCAAGTGCGCTCTTCAGCACGCTCTTCGGGGTCTTCCGAGCCGACGCCTTCATGCTGCTCCTTCTCAGCGTGGCCTTCGGGGTCACGCATTCCCGAGGCTCTTCTACCACAGGTACGGATTCTTCCTTCGCTTCTTTCTCCTGATCGGGGACGGGCGACGGGGTGCTGATTCGGGAAACCGAAAATCGGCCGTGCATCGTAGGTGTCTTGAGAAGGGACTCTTCGCTTGGAGATGGAGACTTCGCCGAAGTATTCGAGAGCCTCCTTGAGGATTTAGGGGTCGATGGGTTTGAAGAAGGTGGAGGGGTCTTGGAATTTTTAGGAGATGGGGTTTTAGCCTTTGGGCTTGGAGACTTCTTGGCCGGAGTTGGAGTCTTCAGAGTCTTGGCAGGCGATGGAGTCTTCAGAGTCTTGGCAGGCGATGGAGTCTTCAGAGTCTTGGCAGGCGATGGAGTCTTCAGAGTCTTGGCAGGTGAAGCTGCCCGTTTAGGCGAAGCTGCCCGTTTAGGTGAAGCATTCTTAGCAGGGCTCTCTGCAATATCCTCTTCAAGCTGGTAACCCTACAGACAAGCACAAGACAGAGAAGCACGGGCACTTTAGAGAACCGAATGAGAACACTTAAACAAAACACGAGAGCCTTTTTCAAGCCTTACCATCAGGCCAATGGTGGAGGCTCGTCTGAGTAGAGAGTGAGGTTTCTGAGAGAACCCCAGGCTGCGTCTCCCAGGAGTTGCCCCTCGGCGTAGGGGGGAATTAGGTGGTAAACGTTTGTCGAACAGTTCAGGGCTCAGCTGTCCACCAAAGGACACACGTTTTCTCTTGGGAGCAGGAAGGGGCAAGTCGTCACACTTGTGCTTCTTACTGGAGGCCTGGCCATTACCTGCTAAACACCAAGCTGATTCAGTCATAAGTGTGTAAGGGGTTGTGTGGTAAAATATTTTTTCCTGTCTGCCAGCTAGGATTTTCTTGTTAGCAAAGTTGTTCAGCATGTACAAGTTTGACGAAATGGCTAATCAAGAAAACAGCGAGAAAAAAGTCAATTTTTTTAACCGAGTCTCATGAATTCACAGGGCAAAGTTCACCTAAATAAAGTTGGCGTGAAGCGAATCTAAACACCACACGAATGTTTCTTTTCCTCCGCTGGACAAATTTTATTTGCATTTTGTCTGAGCACTGGATAAGCGCAGTTTTCACGAATATCGCTGTTGCAATACATCAAAATAAATTCTGTAGATATTAGTAAATGTGAGCACTCCTCAATGCATCCTGACTTCCTGTTTCAAAAGGAAATGAGTCAACAAACCCAGAATAAACTCACTACTTAAGTGACGTAACTGGTAGCGCATAAAGCAACTGTCTAGAGATGGAGAAGTAAGGTTCGTTCTATAATCAGTAGATGAAACAGGAAGTATTACATTCATGATCGAGACACAGGAAAGCGGTCAGCACCGTCCACTTTAAGTAAAGTCTGTCGAGTTAGTCACAGTTTAACTATAAATAAAAAACCAAATCAGAGCGAGCGTTACAATAAAGTCATGACTTATTTGGTGCAGGTGTGCAACAAACTTCATCAGGATATTACCATAGCAACAAAACATAATGCAGGTGCAAATTTAATCAGCTGATCAGCATGTTCAAATGCAGATTTTAATGTATCACATGTTATCCTAAAGTTTCTTTGAAACTGTGACTCAAACTAGACTAACGATAAAGCAAAGCATAACTTAAAATTATTATAAATCATTACATTGCCTTTATGCATACTTTGGTGTGTTAAAGTTAAATAAATAAATAAATAAATAAATAAATAAATAAAACTCTGACCTTTGTCATCAGAATTCGGCGTGGCTACAACCTCCTGCAACACGTCCTGGACTTGGAACCGTTTTCCCGCGCTTGCTCTTGGCGACGTCCTGGTGCCCTGTTTCGCTTTGGCCTCTTCAGCCTCTGCTGGTTCTGAGGGATTCTGGGAAGTGGTTTGTTTCTCCGGGGTTTGAGAAGCGCTGCTCCTCCGGGCTTTCGGGGACTTGGCACTCGGACTCTCAAAGGCGATTTGCTGGGCCACTTGGTCAGCAGTGAACTTCTGTGGCGTCGTCTGAGGAGTTTTCTTCTGAGATACGGGCGTGTTGACGCCCTCGGAGAGCTTCTTCTCTTCTCCCTGAACCACAGGCGTGGCTGGTTTCACCTCAGCAGACGAGTTCTCTGTTTGAGCGCCCTCTACGGGCTTGGCGGTTGAGGATCTTCTCTTCTTCTGGGCAGATTTCGGAGTCACCGGCTTGACGTTCTCGCTTGAAACCTTCTCAACTTCCTGCTTGTCCACTGGAGGTCTTGAGAGAGGGGTATTGGACAGACTGGCAGATTTCCACACGGGCTTGGTGGCCAGATCTCGCTTGACCATGTTGTAAAGATCGGAGAAGGGAGACATGGTGCTCTCCGTGCTCGCTTTGTTCTGCTGATCTCCAGCGCTCTGGTCCAGACAGACGGGCAGGTTGGAGCCATCTTTCAAACAGGTATCTGTAAAAAGAAACAGTTAAATCAAGACAAAAGGCCAAACCACAAGCCAAGATCTCACAAAGATCACGAGAACTCACCTGTGTTGTGCTCAGACTTCTTTTTCTCTGTGGTTCCAGGTGTGCTCTTCACCTGCTGGTCTTGCAAGACCTGAGAAACCAACAAAGCTGTTTTAGAGAGGATGGAAGAAGTCACCCTGGGATATATAAAAAAAAAAAAAAGGCTCCTTGAGGGTATGTGAAACGTTTTCAAACATTCTCAACCTCCTAAAGGAGTTCTACTTGGAATCGCTCTGAATAGAGAAATACAATTATACGATTAACGCTGAAATTTAAGAGAATAGTTCATCAGTAGATCTTAACAGTAAGCAAATATTTCAAAAAATTGGAGCATACTAAACAGCATGGCAAACAAAAAAACATTATAGAATTACAAAATTTATTATAAAATTATTTTTAAACTAAACTGATTAACAAAGGCACATTTAGACCAAAATGGAGAAACCTATTTAATTTATTTTTCTTCAATTTTTTTTTTAATGAAAACAATCTGATCAAAAAGAATAAGGAGGATCCTGTAAGTCATACTTTTAATTAAACTTTAAAAGAGAAAAATCACACTGGACTCGTGTCTAATATGAAAACTAGAAACCTAGCTAGCTAACACACACCGACACTTTACATTTTGCTAAAGTTTCTTGCTAAATAAAAACACATGACTTTAGCTTTTTCCAGTAAGTGTGTTGTTTTTAACAGCAGAATATGAGCAGCATCGTGACAGGACATTTTTGACGCATCACCCAGGTAACCCCTCACCTTGACAGTTTCTCCTTTACCAGGCGTGGACAAGCGCTTTTTCTTCGGAGTCGGCGCAGGCGGATACTCGAACCTGCGCAACACGAAGGAAACTTAATACCAACACTGAGAGAAATAAAAACCAAAAGACACACGGATTTCAACATAAAGAGAGTGAAGACGATGATGATGTACCTGAAAGAACGATCGATAACTGTGATTAGATCTCCGTGCTTCAAACGCTCGGACTGCTGCAGAATCTCGCCGTTGATGAGAGTCGGATTCACCGAGCTCAGGTTGGTCAAAATAAGCTTTAAAAAAAAAAAAATAAAAAAATAGAGAGAGAATAAAAAGAGTAAAATGGTTATAACTCTCACTGACTGATTCATGCGCTCTACGTTTATACTGACTTTATTCATATAGTGTTAAAGCAGCGATAAAATATTTGTGTAAATCTGCTAAAACATTCTTCAAAGAATGTCTTATGTCACACTTATCTCCGTAAATGGCTGCATTTCTCAGCGATTTATCTTTATGATTTAAGGACGCGTCAGCGGGAATAGGGCGGGGCTTCCAGGTAGCTAGCTAATATCTGAAAGTTCAAAACACCTACGCAGCTGTCAATCATTCCGGATTCAAATGTTCATTGGCTCACCTGCTCTTTTTATTGGGAGATAAAAGAAGAGTCTTCTTACTCCATACTCCGATGTTAAAAAGTGGAGTTCTTACGCAAAATGCGTTAAGGCTAGCAGTTCTGCATTTGCAGCTGTCAGGCATACGAGTAAGTTTACTAGGTGTGATTAATAGGTAGATAGGATAGCTTTTGAAAAAGCGGTAGCAGTGGTAGTATTTATTTATTTAATAGTCGAACGCATTAAAGCATTACAAACGTACAAAGGAGACTTTTACGGAATCGGCAACGCAATCAGGGACGTGGAAATGGCGACGAACCTTAAGAGAAGAAAATACAGAACGCGGGCTGCACGATATTGAAGAAAAATTTAATATGCGATAACTTGTTAAATAAAGCAATATACAGTATGATAATGCTGTAAATGTGTAAAATCAATTTAGACTACATATATATATAAAACATACATATCCGCTCCACAGGAACCTGAGTCGTCACTTATTTTCATTAGACAGCACTGATCCATTTAACGAAATCACTTTATCCTGCATGCAGCTGAAACGTTAGTCGCGCATTCGGACTCGGCTCTTCGTTACCTCTTTGTTTTCATTGAGCTCGATTCTGCAGTGTTCTTTGGACACCTGTGGCAGCTGGATCCGGATATCACAGTCGAGCTTCCTTTAAAATAAAAATAATAAGGAAAAACATGCTGTCAGTTTGAGATCACAAACAGAGTTCATTAGCAGAGCAAAGGAGCAGATGGAACACGTCTCATTTCGCAAATTTATTCATAAAAACAGTTCGCAGGAGCATTTACACAAGAAACGTGGTGTTAATGAAAATCCTGATAGTTGGACAAACGTTCGTATCCTACATTTAATGCTACATTTAAAGACTCACTAATACACCCCTCGATTGATCGGCTTTAAATCAGTCACAATCCCAAAATAAATCCATAAACTAAAAAAATAAGACGAGTCATTTAACTAAGACAAAAGTAATATAAAAGAAGGAAGAGTTTGTGTGTGTGTGTGTGTGTGTGTCTGATGCGCTGCAGTAGCTGAGCTGCATTACTGGAAGGCGATTCATCGCCGTTTAGTCACCATTTAGTCGTTTTCAGCTCACTGTGAGCTTTGCCTTTTATGGAGTTTTGTGGGCGTGGCTAAATGTAATCCAGTTGTGTTGAGTGTAGGCTTCTTACTTTTACAGCTGATCAGCATACGCACACGAGTACGATGAAAATCAGTGAAACTTTCGTAAACCTGGGGGGAATTTTTTTTTTCCCCCTGTTTTTGGCCATGAAAAAATTTTCACATTCAAACTTTAATAAAAGATTAACAATCAAATGACTACTATATGCTTAAATTATTTTGGTGAAAGCTTAATTATTGGCCTGAATTATTTTTGGTTTAGAATCAGTATTGCACTGTAAATCTTGATAAAGACGCAAAAAAGCAAGAAGTCGAGCACATTTCCTAGAGCACGTGGTGTCTAAGCCCACGCTGATTGGCTAGAAGCAGTGTCTGACGTCACTGACAGAAAAAACCGCCTGAGTTTAAACGGTACTGATGTGAATCCCTTCAGTGAGTCAAATCATTCGGCTCATCTCATCAATAAGAGTCGAATCCCAAACGACTTATTGCCATTTTTTCCTCAATCTGAACCAAACAAACTATATTTTGTACTTCTTTCAGGAAATCTCTACTAACCCTATTTTTTATTGCTAAAAATAAATAAATAAATAAATAAATAAATAAAATTTTTAAAAAATCACACTGCATTCTATAAAATATGAAACGGATCCTCTGAATCGGCTCGGAGTCAAAAGCACGACGACTCACACTGAAGACGAAACAGCTCAGACGTTTAAAAAGAGGTTTCCATGGAAACCTGTAATTGAACGTTTTGATTCAATTACACAGAAATAGTTACTGCATTACTTATATACATTTACAGCACAAGAGGAAAAGAGGAAAAAAAAACAGCTCGTGTTACAGTACGTACAGAAGTGAAGTGAATCAAGGAGTCGACTCCTTCGCGAACGACACATGGCTATTAAACAGCCGCAATGACAACAAGCACACGCGCACTTAAATAGTTAAATAGTTATGATAAATAGACATTAAATTAAATAAAAGTGATTATTTATTACTGACCTCCCGAACAGGCAGGATGCTGTGAGGGGAAATTCGGTTCCATCTGTTCCGTTTCTCTTTATCACCACGATTTTACCGAGCAGAGGCATCTTCCTCACCCCAGCTGTACTTACCTGAAGGACAGAAAGGTGGAGAAAAAAAACACTTAATTACACAAAAGTGTCATTTTATCCTCACTGTCTGACTTAAACCTCTAACTCGAGGCTGCATTACACTCCTAGCTCGCTAACATGTGCTGCTCCAGAGTAACCCACACTGCTCTGAGTCTCTTAAAACGGATTCAGACAACAAAAATAAAACAACACACCTTTATTGATCTTTATATATATTTCTAGTAAGATATTAATGCACCAATAACACTGTCCGCGCTCTTCCGAGCACCAGTTTTCCGACAAATCCCGCCTCTTCGCTCGGATTGGCTAACACGTCATACGGACACGGAAACTGTCCAATGAGCGGACGCTCGCGAGATTAACCAACCAATCCCCGCGCACAGTGTGAGATCTGTCGCAAAACGGTTAGGAACCAAAAACCCATAAATCGTGAAGCTAGCGAGTTCTGAATATGACAAGAAAACCAAAATGTACAAATACACTAAAATGAGGATTGAATACAAACGCGTTACCTGAGTTAAAATAGATCTTCAAGATGAAATATATTCCATCGATAATTTAAAAACGCAACCTACACATACACTGAGGCGACATTAGCCTCCTGCAGAGCCGACTGCTTTACACTGACTAGCGCACGCCGCGTGCCGGGGCTCAGTGCACGAGCCATATCCCTCCGCCTAACAACAAACAACTTAGCTACACAGACTTCTTTTAATCACATTTAAAACAAAACATAAATAAATAGGATTTAATCATATACATATTTAGTAATTGATTCAAACCGTGTGCAATTTCTGTACTAGTACGAGGAACTATTTTGTTTATTTCAAACAGGCGGAGGAACACAACGGCCAATAACGACTACGCGTTTGAATAGAGTTCGAAATTCCGCGCGAAGGCCGCTGATTGGTCGGCGCACCCAGCGATGGAAAAGGCTGCAGCCAATAGGAAGAGGGCTGGCGTTTAAACAGCGTTTGAGTGACAGTGTAGATGACCAGTTAGAAAGTAGATAATGTTTTATTGTCAATAATCTGACTTTGATTAAATAAACAAACAATAGTACATAGAATTTATATGAATAAAGGGAGAAAACAATGAAATGTAAATGTTATTATGTAATTTGCTTTGTATTTTTTCCCTTCCATCTGCTCTTTTCTTTGTAATAATAATAATAATAATAATAATAATAATAATAATAATTAGTCCTATGGTCTTCTGCAGAAAATAATCTTAGTATCAGATTGTTCTATTTCTAGAGTAGTTTAGTTTCATTTAAAGCAATCTAATTTAACTCCCTTCAAACAATTAGCTTCCACTACAATAAAGTATTTTCAACTGATAAGATTACTTAGATAAAGAAAAGAGCGTGTAGTCATTGACAGGTTGTAATTGCGGATATAAGTTTTCCGTAAGGAGAATTTTGATACAAGTCTCCAGGATCAGAAGTAAAGCTGGCACTTTAGGTTTTCTGACACCTTCAGGACCTCGTTGTTTCTCGGTAACATGAAAAGCTGCATCTTTTTGTCTTATTAACGTGAAGAGAGAGATAAAAAGAAAGGCTGGTGAGGGAACGACTGTTTATAGCTGCTATAATGCAAGCGAGAACAGGAACTAACTTCTTTCACGGACGTTCCACAACATTAAAAGTAATTATAAACGGATAAAAAGTACAAAGTGTCGTTCTTTAATAAGTAGTTTCTATACTCATTGGAATCTATACTATTTAATAATAAGTTTCTATACTCATTGGAAAATTGCTGTGATATAAGAGGAATAAAACACTTCAGGATAAGCTGTTATAGGAAAATAATAATCAGCTTCATTGTGGTAAGTCGTCTGGATGTGCACTTTCTTATAACGGTGTGTTTCCGCTCCGTCCACACACTACAGGATGTTCAGCCGTAAACACGGAATAACGTTAATATTTACAATTTTTCATCATGACGGCACTGCGAGGAATCAGGAGCGGGTACGATTAGATTTCACTCCTCAACACCTCGGGATAATCTTGGTGGTGTTGCGATCATCAAATTGGTCCAGATTGTCTTCTTAGCCCAGGATTAAGCAGAGAGCTTAATATATTTTATATTACGTAAGGAATAATATACTTGAAAGCATGCTGTTATATGAAAATAATCCATGATTCGTTGCTGAGTTACAACCTGACACGAAGCAACACCTTCTGACCAATCAGAATCCAGAATGCAGCGGCATTGTGGGATAAAAAGCTATACGAAGCTAACTTCTTGGGTCACTGCGGAGTCAGGGAAAACAGGGACGGAGTTTTTAGTTCCTGTTCTTTTCTGGAGATTTGGATCCACTGGGGCGGAGCTTGTCATGATTTGACGTGTTACGATATTTTTGTTTACGATATTTTTTACGATAATGATGTGATTGTAAATAAATCCATTCGTTACATTTTCCTGCTATTACGGTATTTCTCTAATTAGCGGTGTTGTAGCGAGCAAGTGAACGGATGAAGAAAGTGAATCAGGAGGTTCGAGTGATAAACCATCGGTACGCAGGGAAGGACCAAGAACTAAAATTATACGTAAGTTTAAAATCGTACTCAGTTAAAAGTGGAAGTATCTCAGCCAAAATGTACTCGAGTGGAAGTCAAAAAACATTTTTAACTGATGAAATTAATGTCATTAACGACAATGTTTACATTTGTTTACATGAAAACAAATTTTTATTACTATAATTCTAAAACCGCTACACTATACTTCACACAATCTGTTTGCTGCTTATACGCACGACTAACGCTATGCAGTTTGCTAATGAATTAATCAGAAGTCAAATATCCTGTAAATAAGAATTAGCTAGAATTTCATTTGCTGCCTAGACTGTTTACGTTAGCTACTGGAAGCGATGCTAGTCAAACCTGACATTAGCAAAGAAAACAGGACTGCGTGGTTAAATATAGCCAGTTAATGTTAGCAAAACTAGCAAAATTGACCTCATCCTGCTTTTTTTAAATTATATGAAGCTCATGCTTTCAGAGGAGGTAAAGGAGACGCATCGTTTTATACGAGTCTTTGTTTTCTCCAGCATAGTGGAAACATTTTCCCGAGGTAGGGCCTGGGCGCTCATCGTCAAGTTCCACATCTTCTTAAGGATAGCTATAGCGCTAACTACATTGTGTAGCATGAAAAGGTCACAGCAGACGACAAATTGGGACGATTCATGATCGTTTTTTCTACAATATCAGCTACAGCTATTCACGTATTTTCCACACTTGCTGGTATGTCATGACTTCCTTGAAAGAAAGGATTATGGCAGGGGTTCCAAACGTTTTGGATAAACTTTTACTACTAAACTACACTAATACAGAATGTCAGGAGAGTGAAAAGGATTAAAATAGCACATATTCATTTAATGTGGCTTGTCTGAATGTGATTCCCAGTAATGTTTAAAAATATTAGCACACAAAATCCGTCTTATTGTGACCCTATTTGCGATTATCACTGCTAGTTTGGGAACCCTTGGATTACAGTAACACTAAAGCGACAAACACTAAACTACACTTCACCAGTAGGAGGCGCTGAAGTGTCATAATCGAGGCAATACAAACAATAAAATATAAAAACGTTAGCTAGGTTAATTTTTCTCTAAGCAGACTAAATTTAAGGGGGTGTGTCACACCCTTCAGAGCAAACTCTGGTTAGAACCCGATGTACGGTAAAGTGTTGTGTTGTGAGGAACAAATTAAATAGAGGCAGATCTTCTTTTTTTTTCAACCACAGTTTTATCTCTTTTCATCTGTGCACAATTTACGTGTGTAAATTTTTTTTTCAACATTTCGTTTCCATGAAAAACTGCATCATCATCATCATCATCATCATCACGATCAGTCTGAAATAAAGCAACAACTCTCTCTGTATTTTTCCCCCCATTTTCTCTAACAGCCATAAAAAGAGAAAAAAAAAATCAGTGAAGAAATACAGCTACACTCCAAGTCCATGTTTTTTTGTTCTTCCACAATCATTCCTGGGTTCTTCTCTATATATATTTATATATATTTTTTGTAAAAAAAAAAAAAAAAAAAAAAAAAAAACACAAAACAAAACAAAAACAAAAAAAAAAACAGCCTCTTGGAAGTTAGGCCAAGTCCATCGTTCATTCGTCGTGGTGAAGTCCAGGCCTGAGATGTTGGAGGAAGAAAATGAAAAAGAAAAAAGTCCACACTCTGAGTTCCGAGTTCTTCGCTCTCGTTCGCTTTTTTCGTGTCTGTAAAACTTTCTCTCCTCCGTCTGTCTGATGAGTCTTTACAGCAGCGGAGAGAGAGAGAGACAGGAAGCGATGGATGACCGAGCCCCTGCAGCAGTGAGTGGGCGGAGCTAACAGGAAGAGGAGGATATGGTGTGTGTGTATATGTTTGTCTGTGTCAGGGCGACTGCGTGGATGGGCTGCTGTGGGCGGAGCTGGGCGAAGGCGAGGGACTGCAGCTGCCTGAGGGGGTGGGGTTTGACCGTGAACTGGCTCCGCCCCCCATGCTCTCCAACCCCTCCGAGTTCTCCAGCATCTCCTGGATGAGAGGAGGCATCGAGCCAGGGATCTCCATCTTCAAAGTGATCACTCGCTCCGCCCCTGAGAGAGAGAGAGAGAGAGAGAGAGAGAAAGAGAGAGAGAAAGAGAGAGAGAAAGAGAAATGGGATGTTTAGTAAACATAAAGGTGGTTGTGTTATTGTTTAAAACCTCTCAAGTTGCTGAACACACAAAGAAAGCTACAGGCAGTGCTTGTGTGTGTGTGTGTGTGTGTGTGTGTGAGAGAGAGAGAGAGAGAGAGAAGCAGACACACACTCACCCTTGGCGCTGATGCTCCGCAGGTCTGTGATCTTCATCAGCATCTTGGGGAACATGTGGGGTTTGTGTGGCCTCCTCTTCCTCACGTAGAGCTTCAGCGCCTCCAACAGCGGCTCCTGCAGCACGTCCACCTTATCGGCCTCCTCCAGGTCCTGACGATCTGCTCACCCACACACACACACACACACACACACACACACACACACACACACACACACACACACACACAGTAAACCACAGGAAATCTTGTCCAACACAGTGTTCCTAAAGGAGCAGGTCATTGTGCTGCCACTAGGTGGTGCTAAGAGTCTATTGTTCTTATTCATCTGTGTGTGTGTGTGTGTGTGTGTGTGTGTGTGTGTGTGTGTGTGTGTGTGTGTGTGTAGCCTCCTGTGAGGACCAAAATATAGGTTAAAGTAGAAATATGCTAAAGTAAAAAAAAAATTAACATTGAGATATAATGTAGTTACAACAATATAGAACATAATAAAATATGTAATAAATGAGTAAAAATCAAATTAAATAAAATCATAAACTACTTATAAAACTACAAAGTTAAAAAATACTGGAACATAAAATTACAAAAATATAATAAAATATACAAAATAGTAATAGATAACAATAAAATAAGAAAACAATATAGTATAATAATAAGTATACAATTAAAAAATAAAGCATCTACAGTAATACGTGTGTGTGTGTGTTTGTGTGTTTGTGTGTGTGCACGCGTGTGTTCTCACCCCCACACAGCAGGCAGATGGCGCTGAGCAGGCCCGTCTCTGCGTCGTCCATCTCGAGCGGCAGCAGCTGGTTGGCGAAGGCGAACACCAGGTCCGTGAGCGGCCCGAAGCCGGCGTTGTGCATCTGCGTGCGGTTCAGCGTCAAACCGTCTGAGAACGTCATAGTGTCCTGCTCAGGTGTGTAGCGTGTGCAGATGCGCAGAATCTACGACAAGAGGAGCAGCTTTAGCACCGAAACAAGGCCAACGTCGCTAATCGTACGTCATGTTACATAATGCTAACAATAAACACAAATCATTAGATGACAATATACACTGTTTTTTTTTTTTTAAACAACTCCTTTAACGAATGGCGATAAACTATCCTGTATGTGTGTGTGAGTGTGTGTGTGTGTCTCACCAGGATGTCGAGGCAGGCGGCTTTGAGCAGTGTGATCTGGTCGGCGATGGAGAGCGTGGTGAAGCCGGGAAGCTGCTTGGCGAACTCCACCGTCTTGATGATGCATTTGGTGGAGAGCTCGCTGAATTTATCCCACAGATCCACGTCCAGCGAGACGCGTCGCTCCGAACTGTTACTCTGTACACACACACACACACACACACACACACACACACACAGAGAGAGAGAGAGAGAGAGAGGCAGCTCAGCACAATGATGTCAGAAAACTTTAAGTTACAGTTTTACCTCTGACTGTTACTATGCACTGACACTGGAGACTCCTTCCATAAATGCTTAAAAACCACATCTACTTAGTTAATATAAACCTGTGATTTGCAGCCGCACTACTGTCAGAGCTGCTGTTACAGAAAATTCATCAACACCTTCTGACCAATCCGAATCCAGAATTCAACAGTGCTATGGTATAATACATTTTCACTATTATTACTATTATTTTCAATATTATTCACTCTCATGCTGCTCTAAAGCTAAACTTTCAATACTAGTGCATGATAAAACACTGATAAGGCAATTTACCTCCCACACACACACACACACACACACACACACACACACACACACACACACACACACACACCGTGGTGTATTTGCCGAGCTGACAGAGCGAGGGGAATGTGTCCTGGTGCGCTTTCCTCACACGCTCGATCATCAGCTCTGTGTCGGCGCTCATCACGCCGCTCTCCACACACTCCACCTTCTTCTCTTCCTTCTTCTTCTTGTTCCTGTCGTTCCGCACCGCTACAGACAGAGAAACAGAACGATGTTAGACTTAATTCCTCTCACAAGTCCTGTCATTTTAGTTTGTGTTTGCTAGCTAACTGGCTAGCACTGAATAATTATGAACTTGTTTGACCATTAGGTAAAAAAAAAATCCTCTCAGAAATCACTTTATAGTTCATGCTAGCAAGCTAGCTATTTAGCACTGAATTAATATAAACTTTTTTTTTTTTAAAGATGAGCTAAAAATTCTCTCAGAAACTCACTTTAACTCGTCAGCTAGCTAGCTGTTTAGCACTGAATGATTATGAACCATTTCTGAATATAAGGTGAAAATCCTCTCAGAAATCCTGTCACTTCAGCTCGTTAGCATTGAACGATTATGATTTTTAAAAATATGAGGTAAAAATGCTCTCAGAATTCCTGTCAGGTTTGCACATGTTAACTCACTAGCTGTTTAGCACTGAATGAATACGAACCTTGTTTGAATGAGGTAAAATACTATCAGAAATACTGTCACTTTAGCTAGCTACCTAGCTGAATAATTATGAAACCTTTTGACTATGAAGTAAAATCCTCCCAAAAATCCTGTCACCTTTGCTCAGGCTAGCGAGCTGTTTAGCACTGAATGATTATGAAACTTTTCTGAATACGAGGTAAAAATCCTCTCAGGTATCCTGTCACATTAGCTCACCTCAGCTAGCATCAAACGATTATGATTTTTAAGGTAAAAATCCTCACAAATCTTGTCACTTTTGCTCACATTAGCTAGCTAGCTGTCCATCATTAAATAATTATAAACCTTTTTTTCAGTATGAGGTAAAAATCCTCACAGAAATCCCATCACTTTAGTTCATGCTAGCTATCTGTTTAGCTATCTCTTTTTTGAATAATGTAAAATCCTCTCAGAAACTGTCACTTTAGCTCATTTAGCTAGCTAACTGGCTAGCATTTAACGATTATGACTCATGGAAATCTTGTTACTTTAGCTCATATTCATTAGCTATCTGGCTAACATTAAATAATTCTGAACCTTTTTTTTTGAATCTGAGGTAAAAATCCTTTCAGAAATCCCGTCAGCTTTCGGTAGCCAGCTGTGTGTTTGTGCGTGTTTTTTTTTTTTTTTTTTTATACAACATTAGGGGCTAGACGTTTGTCATATGTTAGTCGATTCTGTGATTTATCGCCATTATGTGTGAGCGTTATTCACCACCACACACACACAACTACACAAATCTGCAACTGCCATCATGCTGCGTGTGTCATTCCATTATTCTTTTTCCAATCTCTGTAAACGTTAATGCTCTGCCCCTCTCTCTCTTTCTCTCTCCGTCTTTGTGCCTCTGGAGAGGTGAAATTAATTCCTAAATAAAAGCGGGCCGTGCTTAACGGTGCCACGTTAGCTGCACTGACAGATCGGCGCGCTGCACACACACGGTTTAATGAAGCCATTAAAGAACTATTAGCGTGCCCGCTTCATCAGTCACACACAAGATCCTGCAGGGGAAATATGTGAATGTGTGTGTGTGTGTGTGTGGAGTTCTCATCTTAGCATTCAGTAGGTAAAACTACACTGAGGACTCAAGGAATGAGGAAGAGGAAGGTGTGTTTATAGGTGCCTTATTGTAAGGATCAGGTACACGCCAACCTTTTGGAGTCATTTACCTGTGAAAGGGACAAAAATTCTAGTCCCCAGTGAACGCAATGTAACAGAGAAGATTTATAAAATATATAAAAATACAAAAATCCTGGTCCCTGTGAGGAGAAATGTACTGAAGAGTACAGAAGATTCGGACAGTTTTGTTTTTGTGCGTGTGTGTGTGTGTGCGTGTGTGTGTGTGAGATCATTTTGTAATTGGGACAGGTTAAATACCTACATTATGAGGACTTGAGATGTTATGGAAGCAAAAATTCCCCATTGTGCTCAAACACAGGGAATCTGATGCAGCGTTTGTGTGTGTTTGTTTGTTTGTAATCATTGTTACAGGGACTGGTTAAATACCTACTCTATGGGGACTTGAGATTTTACTGAGGCAAAAATTCACCATAGCACTGAAAATCAGGGGTTTGTGTCTGTGTGTGTTCATTCAGTATGGTGACTGGATAAACATTTACATAGTGGAGCCTTAAACCGGTAAAATGAACATAAATCCTGGTCCTCAGAAGAAAATGCATTGAAAAAAAAAATAGGAATATGATTCTGTTTTTTGCGTGTGTGTGTGTGTGTGTGTGTGTATGTGTGTGTGTATATATATATATATATATATATATATATATATATATATATATATATATATATATATATATATATATGTATGCGTGTGTGTGTGTGTGTGTGTGCGCGCAGAGTCCTGTTTTTGACACAGCTGGCTGAGAGTAAGAGAATTTGGCTGTTTGATAAAAATTTTTATATTAAAAAAACAAAAAAATGAGACGTTTTTCTGGAAACATGGATATCTTTGACAAAAATGTATGCTGAGTCCTGATTGGAATTCTGTGTCTATATCTTGTGCTACAAATTAATAATGCCAGTCCTCTACAGCAGAAGGTCTTCTTACGTGTGTGTGTGTGTGTGTGTGTGTGTGTGTGTGTGTCTGTCTCTCGCGGCTGTAATTCGAGGGGAGAAAATTAAAGCGCTGGCAGCTCGTCCGTCACGCGCACGAAATTCAACGGAAAGATAAAAATGTCAATGTTCCTCTCCTCCTCCTCTTTTCAGCATCCCTCCATCATCCCTCCCGGAGATGAGCTCCTGCTATAATGGGACTGAGGGAGTGTGTGAGAGGAACTGGGAACTGATGTCTTTGTGCGTCATGTAAACTGGTGTGTGTGTGAGTGTGTGTGTGTGTGTGTGTGTGTGAGACAGATCGACTGTCTGCCAGATGTAGTCATGTTTCAAATACTAGCTTCCTACCTAGCATGTCAACCTTTTAATCGTGACTGCACACAACTGATCCATTTTATTGGTTTTGAAAAACACAATTCGGTGTCCATTCTTTGAAATAAACACTAATTATACGTCACAAGTCCTTAAAAACGGCAATTCTGCAGATGTTTTAACGTTGTCTAATTTTGGAGCACAGAAAAAGAGTGCTAAATTCCATTAAGTTCATATCACAGCATGTAGTACACTTTATGTCGGAACTGCGCTAATTTATCTACTGGGAGTCGGGAATTTGTCATTCATTGCTATGGAAACGCCCACAAAACCTGAATACCTTTCAATTAGACAGCTAAAGTACAGAATTTGTTATGATGTCATCAATACTAGAAAATGACAAGTGATGTTTTAATTATCGTTGTAAATATTTTAGGTTGTGTTTGTTTATAATGTCACGCCAGTAAAGCAGAGCTTTCTGGAAATCAGGCGTTTGACAAAGACGTGAACGCTTTTTAACAAGCTTGTAACGTACAATGACCAACTGCTGATGCACTTCCTTGTGTCAGAAATGAAATTCGAATTGTAGCTAGCACTTTATGCTAATAACACTCTAATACAGACGCAATAAGCATGTAGGCAGCTGTCTTCAACATGGACTGCTTCATAATTACTCACGTTTTCGCAAATTCAGAACGACAAAATGTCGTTTTGACGTTGCCAAAGAGTATGATGTTTCACACACACACACACACACACACACACACACACACACACACACACACACACACAGAGAAGCTAAGTGTCCACTAGGTGGCGAGTGTGTGTAGCTTCAGGTCACTGCTGTAGATTTCAGTAATCTGGCAATGATGGATCACCCTATTCACTCCTAAAGAGTGCCGGACACACACACACACACACACACACACACATCTGCGAGTGTATAGTAGAAGAGAATAGGATAAACTGCTGTGAGGCTCCATCTGTGTGTGTGCGTGTGTGTGTGTGTGTCCTCTGTTCTCTCGCTTCTCCCAATTAACTTCTCAAGTCTGACACTAGCAGACAGAATTGAAAGAATGTGTGATCACACAGCCAGAGGGAAAACCCTGGTGTGTGTGTGTGTGTGCGTGTGTGTGTCTGTCTTAGTGTATGCCACCATGGAAACACATACTGACAAAAAAGTATGTGGTATCTAGCAATCATCAAAACACACACACACATTATAATAATAATGGAGATTGCAGAAACAAGCATGTTAGCGCATCACACCATGACACATCTATGATACTATCTTAGCGAAGAGTTCCTCAGTTCAGATGTGGCTCCTGGTTGCAATAACATAGCAGGAGTCTACAGCGAGTAAACCAGAACGTGTTTTCTAAAACATTGGACTGTGCTGTTGAGTGTCCAATTGAGATCTCAATCATATCGGTGAAGCTTCCTTGCTACGTACACGTTCAACAGGCTTAGCTTGCTGGTTAGCCTAATTTATATTGATTTAACAAGCCTAAGCAGCTCGTCTACACTCTAGCTGGCTAACAGTAGGTAGCTAGGGCACTTTCTTACGAAGGAGTTGCCTATAATGGACATTGTTTAGCGAGCTAACTTTGTTCAGGTTACATACGCATCTGTTTGAGCAGCACTTCAGCTTTCGGCGTCACGACGACGTCCTCGGTGTTGCAATCGTAAAACATTACATCTTGACCGTGAGCACAAACAACAACGTTGTAAACATCAAGAGATATTTATGCCTTTAGTTTCTCTCTGGTGTAAACGCTCAGAGTTTCTAAGAGATGTGTGTATGTGTCCGGGCTTAGCCTCGTTTAGCCACTGACGGGACACCAAGCTATAAGGATCTTTTACAGTTACACTGTTTGAAAGTGTTAGTTTAGCAGAATAGCACTCCAGGGGTTTTAGTGCTCATTCATAATATAAGAGGATAACATATTATCTAAAGTCAATCACATTCCTGAACAAAATTCTTGCCAGATTCTTCAGTCGGATTATAACCACGTAGCATCAGGTTGCGCGCGCATGTCTTTTTGTTTACAAACACACAAGGGTTTATACAGATAGATGATTGCTAATAAGCACGTTTGGCCGATGGTGTTTACGATGAGGTGCGGGGCCAGATACCGTGACGCTTAACGATTTATGCAAAAATGGTTTAAATCATTTTATTGCCAATTTAAACAACAGCTGGAACTAACTAATGTTAAGCTTTCATGACCATTAGCATTAGCTACATGCCTTAAATATTTGTTTGTTGTGGTGAAATCTCTCGAGCAGAAATGGCAGATCGAGCCACTTAAGCTCGACATGGACGTGAGACAGACATCAGAACTCGATATATCATTTGTAAAGCTCGGCGATGTGCCGCTATTTCTCGTGATGTGGTGTGTGTGGGCATAAACTGTTTGAGAGTAAGAGACAGAATCCTGCATCCTCAGCACCCGAGCGTGTCGTGATTCCTGGAGCTTTCGGACTGCTACTGTTGTGCGTTTGGTATGCCTTATTGTCAGTGCTACTTTATCCGTCTTTGCTAGCTCTGCTAGCTTTTGTCACACACTGTATTCGTGTCGTATCAGGTTAACGGTGTTAAGATTCTTGCTTCGCTTCTCCCATGGGGCACCCTGCAAATAGCCTGAGACAGTGAAAAACTGCCAGACTGACTACGCGTTTCACTTCAGCGCACGCTTTTCTTTCCCCATTTTCACTTCAGCACACGTAGTGAAATTTGACATTAGTTTCTCACGGTGATGTCTGTGGCAAAGTATTCTCATGTCTAATCCTGGCTAACACGCCAGACGGCTACGAATGAATGCCAGACGATAGGCCACGTCAACCAGAGAAACTGCGCGCGACATCAAAGACGGGTTAAGTGTTAGTGCTGCAGGTGCTGAATGACGTATCCTGACACTGAGACGAGTCCCAAACCTGCCCAGTTAGACAGGTAATGGATAACGTACTGAATAAAACATAATAGCCCTAATAGCTTCTCAGGGCGGAGTCTGTTATAAAGTATTTGCACGTCCACATCCACATTCTTGCTTCCAGACGACTATAAACAAACACAGGCCGAGGAGGAGGAGCTTCTAGCAGGGTTCATTTCCTAGTAGTCTGGATGTTCGGATTGTAAATTTATACATAAACCTGTGATACATGTGAATATAGAGTGCGGTTATTATTATAACGACCGAATTATAAATCACCACTATTTATCAGAATTTTAAGAAAATATTTCTAACGTGTTAATTTTTTTTATTAAATAAGACCGGCCTTACTATCATGTAGAAAAGCAGGTATTTTTGGCTCAGGGTTAGAGAAAGGAAAAACACTGACGCTGTAGATTTGGATAAAAATAAAATCACAGAGTAGCTCCTGTATGAGATACAGTTATCCCAGGGTCTGATAATAAAGTAATGCTGCGTCTGAATTAGAGGCGATATTACAAAAGTATCGTATCACAATAACTTGATGTATATTTAGAAAATAAATAATTATTTCTAATTAATAAAGTATTTATTATTTAAAATTGTACAATTTCATCTCATTTATTCGCTGCTTCCAAGCAGGATTTTTTTTTGTTCAGCTTCTATTTTAAAAATATGTATTTTATATATTCCAGGTCAAAATAAATTGGCCCCTTGGAAGCTAGCTTCAGATAATATCTGGTTTGGGATTTATCTTTTTTTTTTTTTTTATGTAATTAATTACTTCTCTGCAAATGTCTGTAAAACCTCAATCAGGACTTTCCAAGTTTAAGTAACCTTTTAGCATTAGCAACTATATACATTTCCATTCTTGTATATATTTATGTATATATATATATATATATATATATATATATATATATATATATATATATATATATATATATATTCATCATCCTTTATTACATTTTTATCTTAGACACTATACTCTACCTCAGTTTTTGGTACAATTTAGCTACAATTTTCAAAAATCTTATCGGTGCTTCCAATCGGAGTTGGTAACCATTGGCAAAATACGAACAATACGTACAAGCAGTGGCATTGTTTATCACAGTATCGATATGATATGGTCGTAATGTCCAGGTCCTGATCTGAACGGGGTCCCTGATGCTTCAGTGTCATACAGAACATATCAAAACATATCATATCAGACTGTTCTAAACGAGTACAGACACGAATACGGGGAGCACGATTCGCAAAGGTTCACAGGGTATAAGATTAGCGGTGTATGAAAAGTACACAAGAGGTTTTTACTTTCACGTGAGTAAACTGAAGCGAGCGCTCAGATATGAAGCTTGCGGAAAAATGAACACCACGTTCATTAACGTTAACATTCAGCCACGCGTTCAATGCCTTCATCCTTAGTAACTGCCTGGTCAGGGTCACGGTGGTTTACATCAGGCTGTGAGGTTTTTTTTTTTGTTTGTTTGTTTTTTAAATAGAGCTAACTGAACTTAGAAAATATCGTGAGCAGGTACAAACAAAAATAATTGTGCAAATGGGTTAAAAAAAACCCCCAGAAAAAACCACTCAGCTCTAGTAGAGACTAAGCAGGAACTGTGTGCCAGTGTTTCCAGATGCAAAGTGGTTAAAAAAAACCTTCCGTTTTAGGTGCTGAATTCAAATTCAACCCGTAACTCGACCTCCAACTAGGAAAAACCAAAGACAACACCCTCTCAAGCCTCGAGGACGGTCTCCTCAACCCCGATTCAAAATGGCCGCCCAGAGCATCAACAGTAAACAAATGCGGTATGCTGTATTATATACAAGTATTAGCTTGAGATCAATCAATAAACATATATTTATTTGTTAACTCTATAACACTACGCAGTTCGCTGTTTTTAGGATAATATACACCATCACCGTTAGCTAGCTAGCTTCTTGCTAAGAAAAAAAAAACGAACATGGAAGCGATTTTGCAGCAGGTACTCACACTCCTTGGACATGCCCACTTCCAGACACTTCTGCAGGCGGCAGTACTGGCAGCGGTTTCGCGTCACCTTGTTGATTATGCAGCTCTTTTCCCGGTGACACGTGTACACCATGTTCTTCTGGATGCTCCTGCGGAAAAAGCCCTGTGGAGGAAACACACACAATGCTGAAGGCGAGGATTTCGCGATGCTGGTTTTTACGACAATATGCTGACGAATCACGTCACGTTACGCTTCGTTAACAGCTCGATTTGAACTATTATAGAAACAAGTAAATATTTTCATACTGCAGAAAGTCTGGAAACAAACAAAGGCATCACATGATCTTATTACAACGACACCGTAATGTGTAGCTGATTGCAAATGATGATGATGATGATTATTATTATTATTATTATGAACCGATTGTTCCTGCATAATAAGTGATATTTTTTTTGTGAGCACTGTATTAAAAACATGATTTAAAATCTCAGGAGCTGCTGATTGGACTGAATTTAAAACAAAGAAAAATACAGATAGAAAGAGAGCAGTGTATGTGTGTGTGTGTGTGTGTGTGTGTGTGTGTGTTTTACAAGATCAGTGTCAGACAGCTATTGGCAGACGGGCTGAAGAATGAATCACGTTTGGGTGCTCTTCTCTCTCTATCTCACACACACACACACACACACACACACACACACACACACACACCAACAGACACTTCATCCTTGCTTGGCTATAGTAACAGACGGCTTAAGAAACAGAAATGGAACAAATCTCTTGGCATGCATAGCGCATACCACACACACACACACACACACACACACACTCACAATACTGGATGCATACAACAGACACTGTTGTATTTTGTGTTACAAACGCAAAAACACCAGGCGCAATTCCAGAGCTGCCATATTTCCTCGACCAAACTTCACCCCCCACACACACACACACACACACACACACACACACACACACACACACACACACACACACACACACACCTCTGTATTGAGCTCTTATAAATAACACATTAATCAGTCAAGTCCTCCTGATTTTTGCTGAAACGAAATTCTCTTTTTTTTCCTGAATGTTTTTGCCTTCGAAAAATGAATTCTAACAAAGAAATAAATAAAATTCAAATGTGTTTCTTCTTCCTGTTCTAAAAGCTAACATTCACGTTATCTTTCACGTTTGGTTGTTTCCGTATGACTTATCACTTCTCTCTTAAGGTTAACTTTTGTTTTGAAGCATGACTTTTGTTTTTATTTTTAGAAACATCTCACAATTTTGAATGTTCAGGATGTTAACTTGCAAAATAGTTTAGATGCAGAGCGATATAGCGGGGGCCAAGCACTGATGAAGCGTAAAAGAAAGGCCAGCTTTACACGAGAAGAAGGAACTTCACGCGTGTGTTCTGTGTGTGTGTGTGTGTGTGTGTGTGTTTTACCTTGCAGCCTTCACAGGCGCTGACACCGTAGTGGTAGCCAGAGGATTTGTCCTGGCAGACGAAGCAGGGTTTGTAGACCCTCGGTGGCGGAGGAGGAGACGGCGGACTGGGGACGATTTCCTCCGAACTCGTGCTCTGCGTCTCCACGGCTGAACAGGAAAAGAGGAAAAAGACAAGAAAAATGAAAGATAATTAATAGGTGGACCGCTTCAAAAATGTTTTTTAAGGCATTTCCTACATTTTCCCTAACATTACAAGTTTTCATTTACTAAACAACAGGTCGTAATTTTTTTATCCATTTATAGTTACATTTCATGTTGTGAAACATTCAACACTCTTTCTTCTTTTCTAAGTTATTTAAAAAAAACCGCATCTTGTTGTTGTTTGTAACCTGGAAACCTCAAAGCGTAAACTCTTCCGTCCTGAAGAAAGACTTAAAGCTCCAGCTTTACCTCTGACTGCTACAAAGCACTGACACTGGAGACTCCTTCCATAAGCTGCTATAATGTACATGAGAACAAAAAGTAACTTGTTCCGCTTGTTCCACAACATTACTTCGAACTATAAACTTGCTAAACTGCTGGGCTGTAAGAGGAATAAAACACCTGGGGACATGCTGTTAGAGAAAACTAATCAACTTTTGTTTGGTAACAGTGACTCCGCTTCACCATAACAACACAACACGGAGTGTTTATTACACACTTATCAGCCATTACGCATATTAGAGCTTCACTCAGGAAGTGTGTGTAGTGAATACGAAACTTAGAAATAGAAGAAGGTGTTTTATTAGCATCTGGACAGTGGTGTTATGTTCACCACAATCTCCGCTCTGTGCGTGTGTGTGTGGGTGTTGTGTGTGTGTGTGTGTGTGTGTGTGGTATTTTAGGGTAGCTGAACTTTAGAGTTAAATTTAGATCTCTTATTTACACACCGCTGCAGCCACATGCCCCAACCACATCATACACACACACACATGCACACACCGCTCTCTCACACACACACACACACACACACACACACACACACACACACACAGGCTGACGTAAGACAGAATACAGAGTACAAAGTCCACAACACACACCTGTATTAGCTAAATAAACACACACACAAAATCTATTCAGCTTTCACAAAGCAAGTATGCGTGAGACAACCTTCAGAGCTTCATCCTGCCCGTGTGTGTGAGTAGCGGCTCTACAAAGGTCCAAAGAGAAAGAGAGAGAGAGAGAGAGAGAGAGAGAGAGAGAGAGAAAGCAGCTGCAAAGCATAAGCTAGCTATCATATAGATGCTAAGTCTTTTATAGAGACAGTGTGTAAAGACGCAGCGACGACGGGCGGAAACAAGACAGAAGCGTTTGGGACATCAAAGTATAACCTCAGACGTGTGTGTGTGTGTGTGTGAGACTTACTGAGAAAAGCTGTGAGAAATACACAAACAGAGTAAACACAACAGCAGGGTCATGCATATTCATGAGCACGTCTCTTTCAGGAGCCAATCAGAAGCCGCTCATTAGAATATTAATAAGAATTGTCAATGTTGTGTTATAGATTACAGTGAGTGAGTGTGTGAGTTAAAAAAAAAACATGAACACACACACACACACACACACACACACACACACAGCTCTCTCTCATATCAGCTCCACAAGAATCCACAATTCCTAACATCCAACTTGACCATCTGTGTGTGTGTGTGTGTGTGTGCGTGTGTGTGCCATCTCTGTCCTCCTCCAGTAGACACTCATTTCCTGTGCTGGATTTGAGGGGCTTAAAAAAAATGGCCCCCAGGGAGACACACACACACACACACACACACACACACACACACACACACACGTTATAGACGTCTGGACCTGATAAGTGCGCACACGCACACAAACACACACACACACACACACACACACACACACACACACACACACACACACACAAGGGCCTCTCCAGCATTATGGGTCGTTTTACACAAAAGCGCAGGTCAAAGGTACAACACACACACACACACACACACACGTGTAGTTTGTACACCTTTGAATTAGGGCACATAGTGGTGACACCATCATGTTAATTAGATATGAGTGTCAGCACGTGCGCGCACACACACGCACTCACACACACACACACGCACACACACGCACACACACGCACACACACACAGGTCTGCTGTAGCTCATAATGGACAGTTTGACCTTATAGATTTAGCCGGTCACGTGGCGAGCCCTGCTGACCCCCGTTCCTGTTACCATAGCAACAGGAAGAGGTCCCATCCCTACACTACACACACGTGTGTGTGTGTTGTGTGTATGTACACATACATCACTGTACAAAGGGTACAATTACTAAAGGGTGTGCTGCACAAAGTATTGGCACCCCTCCTGATTTACATGATTCCCATGTTCAGTGTGTGTGTGTGTGTGTGTTCCATTTAAATTTTAATTCCTCTGTATAACGATGACGAGCACGAGGCGATCACAGCGTGGCTGAATTCTCGAAACTGACTGCTCAGAGAGTGTGGATTAATGCGCTACAAAAGCAGCTCGGATGGTATTTCCGGCTGTGACGAAGGCAACAGGTTTATAATAACGTGCTTGTTTTCATACCTCATTGTTTCTATAGCAACATCTCACTCATAGAGGCTTGTACTGCAGACGTAATCCGAGACGAACAATAAATTTATTAACATTGTTCATCAGTAAATTAAAAATTGTAACCGTTGGCATATCAGTGTGGTATAAGGAGAATAAAACACTTCGTTGTGTTATTATTTACGTACGTTATTCCTTACTTATTGCACGTACGTTATCTGTTTGAACGCAAGCACAACAGAAGCCGAACGACGTGTGACATGTTTAACATCCAGAGCGCTGAAACTGGAGACTCCTTCCGTAAACGTTAAATAAACGTCTCCTCACCGTTTCAACGTTTACACACTTTAAAAAAATATATAAAAAAATCAGTTTATTGGAGTGTCCACTGTACAAGACCCTGTGAATGAGCTGTTACTATAGAAATGAACAGCTGGAACAACCGTCAGAGCTGCTGTTATAGACAATGAATCATCACCTTCTGACCAATCAGAGAGCGAGACAAAGAACACACACACACACAGACACGCACACAGACACACACACACGCACTAACAAGCTTAATAAGCCGAGGTCACAGTATACCAGACTCAATTTGCTGAGAGCTGGAGCCGATCCAGACACTTCACACACACACACACACACACACACACACACACACACACACAGTATAGTAATCTGGACCAAGTAATGTAAATACACACACACACACACACACACACACACACACGGTATTCGTGACAGAAGCACAAGGAAAACCCCTTAGTCAAACAATAGCTGATATTCATAAAGCAGTGTCACACACACACACACACACACACACGTCCTTTCTTCTCCACCCAGACACACACATACAGTATACACACACACACAGTATACACACACACACACACACACACACACACACACACACACACACACACACAGATAATGACTATTCTTAGGAAGCTTTCACCTCTTATCCATTTCTGATGTTTGCAGAACAATGCTGTGTGTGTGTGTGTGTGTGTGTGTGTGTGTCCAAGTCAACCCAGAAAAGCACCCTTGACAACCTTGTGTACAACTGAAAGTGACTGATCCACAAACACACTGCACGCACACACACACACACTCTCTCTCACACACACACCCTAATAATCCTGTAAGTTATGAGATCATCAGGAAGTGTTTCATTAAGGAGGCGGAGTTTAAACAGCAGGGTTAGACGAGACTGACAGGTCAACAGTGCCCTGAGGCATTCTATCTGTGAACTCTGTCCTCAAAACATGCACGCACACACACACACACACACACGTGCGCGCGCACGCACACACACACACACACACACACACATGCACACACACACACACACAAGCACACGTAAAAATCATAATAATAAAATTAAAGACTCCATCAGGAAGCTGAAGATTAGTCAGAAGGCAGAATTTAAACACAAGTGGGCAGGGCTTTATGTGAAGGGAAGCGTGAACTCGAGTAACCTTTAACACCACACACACACACACACACACAAACACACACACACAAACTGGTGGCCTGGAACTCAGACAGTCAGTAAAGAGAGACAGATAGCAGATAGAGACACAGAGAGAAACAGACAGATAGACAGACAGACAGAGACAGGCAGATAGACAGAAAGACATGCAGGTAGCAGACAGAGACACAGACACACACAGAGACCATTACAAAGACAGACAGGTAGAGACAGACACACAGAGAGACAGACACACAGAGAGACAGACACACAGAGAGACAGACAGGTAGAGACAGACATACAGAGAGACAGACACACAGAGAGACAGCTAGAGAGACAGACATACAGAGAGACAGCTAGAGAGACAGACAGAAAGTGAAGTGTGGAAGTTAAATGAGCCAAAGCTGCACATCACTGCATGCTAATGAGACCATGGTGTGTGTGTGTGTGTGTGTGTGTGTGTGTGTGAGATGGTCATGTGAGCATCATCGCTCCAGTGCAGCATTCCCTCACGCCACAGTGTGTATATTCAGAGGGGGAAACCCTGCTGCTCACAACCATCATCTCACACAGACCAAGTGTGTTTCATCCATATCCACCGTGCACACACACACACACACACACACACACACACACACACACACAAATCTGATTAGACTTTGTATCATTTCCTTTTCTTCCATTCTCAATATTTTTCCAAAATTTAAGCAGGCTTTAAAAAAGAACTGGAAATTATTTTGTCTAAGAAAAAGTGCCGTGTCGTAAAATCTAAAAATAAACATTCTTCACGTCAGTTTTGGAAATCACAGCTACCGAATAATTACATTCAAGAAATCACGGTTATGGTGTACGTTGTTTATGAACGTCATCAATCAACACAACTTCAACTTAACTCAGAAGTCGGAATTACAGAAATTACAGAAAGTGGAAAGACACGCAGATCCCACGAAATATCATCTCGTTTTAACGTAACACGCTAGCGTTAGTGATAGGAGCGATAACTTTAACGCTCACGATCTATTCACCTTCTCAAAACAGTGAAGTGTTATAGATTTAGCAAATAATCTGATTATTCTGGATTCTGATTGGTCAAAAGGTGTTGATTAATTTGCTAATCACAGGGTTACACGGATCCATTATCGTTTCTATCGTAACAGTTTCATTCCCAGGGAGTTGTACAGCAAACGCTCCACAAAAACGGATTTTAAAAATTCGTACATTTCGTAAATTCGAAGTCTTCAGTATTAGTGTTTTGTAAGAGTCCAATGTAAAGCTGTAACTTTACTTTTACAAGTTTACACTTTGTGGTAAAAGGACAAGCTGCATCGTATTAGCTGCTATAGCGTAAGCGAGAACAGGAACTAACTTTTTACATTAAATGTATCTGTAAATGGATAAAAAAAGACGCCGTTCTTTAATAAACTGAACTTTACTTTGTTGAAGGCGTGATCTTAATCCGCATCACATCTTCTGTGAAACAGTAGGTCATGTTACGTACCGATATCAGGGCTGGGTGATGTGACGACATATCAATATCGTGATACACTTTACTAAGTATTGCCATTATCGTTAACGTTATCGTTACTCGCTGTAAAAAGTAACTGGACATTAAAAACTAGTTTCTGTACCAAATGTTACATTTTCCCTCCTTTTCTTCGTGAAAAACGTTAATTAAGCCAAAATTCTCTGAATCCGTAGTGGTCCTAATTTTTGTAAGCAAAACCTCACAAAATTATATATCGTGATGCGTAACATTTATCGTAAAGACGTCTTTAAGTATCATGTTTTTTTCTTCGTTGTCATCCACCCCAACAGAATTAGTTCATTTAAGACTTGATCATTTCGGCTAAAAACATTTCTTAATGATCACCGACAAATTTGACGCTTGCGATACTTTCCGCAAATATCACGGTGCACATACAGACGGATAAACGTAACAATTTTAACTAGCTAAAGCATGACACGATGAACAGTTATAGTTTTAGGACAATCCTTTCAGGACGTTCTCGGAGCGATTAACTCTGAGCGGTTTATGATATAAAACGCGAAAACAAACTTACGAGATTTCTGTCTAACCAGAAATTTTACGTCTAGAAAGAACTTCCTTTCCATCAAAAGCCATCAAGCCAAAACACACGCATTTTCATAACGATTAGTCTGTTTTGTTTTAGTTATAATTTCAGCTGAAATTCCTAAACAGATGGACGAAAACAAACCCCACCTCGGACACTCGGATCTATCCGTCATGAACACAATGCCATTCATGCGTTTCTTGAAGGACAGAGGCGTGTGAGCCGCGTGAAGCTGTTTACAAAAGAATCGGCCGACAAGACGAATGGACGATGAACGTCGGGGTCACGCTGGAGAATGTGCGCTATCTTTCCTCTTTGTTTTTCCGTGACGGCTATCCTTCAAATGTCTTTTTTTTCTTTTGCAAATTACAATTTTCGTACACCGGTGAGTGCAAAAAGTCGTAAATACGAAGACAGAAAGCAAAGAGCTGATTGGGTCTTGGGTTGAGCTAATTTTAAAAGCAGAAAAAAATGTAATTTTAACGTAATAATCTGTAAGTTTAACGTAGCATCGTTAACGTCAATGAAAGTTCACAAAATTTCAGCTACGACGCCACATTTCTGTATTTTATCCTAAATTCAAATGCTAGCTGCGAATAAAAACAAAGCTGAACGTTTACGTTACGTGTGCGCATGTGAAAGGTCACAAAGCCGTGACTCCACTCTGACCTCAACAACTCGGGTTACGCTCTGTACCAAAACCGGAGCTGCTGTTAGCGCAGGATGGACAACAATCTCTCAAAACGATCACGAATGAACAGAATGGATGCATTTTGCACCAACGTACCGCTGGATACTTATCATCACTCGAGCTGCACATGCAACACGTAATGCAACATGATCCAAAGTGTGTAAAGCAAAATATATATATATATAAAAAGTGTCGTTTGTGCAGCATGCATGCAAATGAGAAATGGGTCAACTAGTCGGGACTGCAAGTCTGGGAGAGTTCCTGACCTCGTGCATGCCTAAAATAGTTTCAGGAAAAGCTGGAACGGAGCGTGCCAAGACAACATGCAAGGAATATACAATGCACAGAAAGGAAACTTTGGAGTATCTGAGTTTGGAGATGGTTTGAAGGCACGTACAGTGCTTGGAGGCGCTCCAGGGCGTGTTGGGGAACCTCTGGCCGTAATACTCCATCATGAGGAAGGGGTTCGGGGCCGGGTGCAAACCCACCACGTCCATGCCCTCGTACATGTTCTCCTCAAGTCTTCAGGATGGGGCTCGAGATCAACCACAAGGGCAAGTGTGTGTGTGTGTGTGTGTGCGTGTGTGTGTGTGTGTATGTGCATCAAAGCACCAAGTGCAAAGAGTCCATGATGGACTTTGGGTTGTGTTCACTGATAGCAATTCTCCCAAAAAAGAAAACAACAACAAAAAAAATACAAGTATCCACAGAGTTTCTGACCCAAATCACGACCCACTTTAATCCAAAGCTTGGGTTTGGAAACCAGTTTACAAGTTTAAGCCGCGCGCGCGCGCGCGCGCGCGTGTGTGTGTGTGTGTGTATGAGTGGAAAGAAATCCACGCGCAGGAAATGCAAGTCGCGAGCGCTGATCTTCTCTCTCTCTCTCTCTCTCTCTCTCTCTCTCCTTTTCCCGTGCGCGTGTCTCCTCCTTTCACACCGGAGCCATTTTATCCCGCAGTTTCTCCTCCTTCGCGTTAATAAAGTGCGTTAAGAAAAAAAAAAAATAATAATAATAATAAACAACAACAATAACAAAAGAGAAAATAACAGCGCCTGTTTTCTCGGCGTCGTGTTTACGTCGCGCTCGCGCTCAGTCACTCGCTCGCGGCTGCGTCGCTTCTCTCGGCGCGCGGATAAAGTGACGAGAGCGCGCAGCTGAGCTCCAGGCCCCGCCCCGTGAGAGGAAGAAGGAGGCGGAGTCAGTGACGAAAACGGCGCAGCTGATTGGTGAAGCCACGCCCACCGACCCCACCCCTCCTCCCCTCGCCCCGCCCCTCCACTCACTCACTCACTCACTCACTTACTCTCACTTGCTGTTGCTTTTTTTTTAAAAACTGTATAATGGCGGAGATGAACAATAAAACTAAACCCCAAACCGCTTATTTCATTAAAATGACACGGAAGAGAGCAAATCAATTCATTATCTCACTGTTTAGAGACATTACAGCAGAATTACAGCTGTTTAAAGGCAGGCAAGAGGCATGTGTATGAAAAATACACACACTAGTCTAATTCTGGGTTTAAAGAAAATACAACTTTATACAAATTATTAATGCAAGGTTATGTGAAAGTACTGCTATATACAGCTATATAATATCACTTCATTCACAAATTTCATTTATTTTCTTTACTGTGATAATCCGTAAGCTAATTCCTTCTTTTCTTTTCGGACTGGTGTCTCGCATTAGACAGGAAACTGAGAGCAAATAAAACAAAGCAAAGCACAAAGAGTAAAGTCACACATCTGAAATAAAGAGAAATAAAACTTACTCAGTCATAAAATCGAAATAAGTTCAACTGAAATTCTCAAAAACTTCACGATTACAGAATATTTTAGCTTTCGATAAACTTCATTATTTGATTAGATTCGATCTGATTTAGTGTTAAGCAGGGAAGCCAGGGTGAGACTGAGGTAACGATTCGGACATTAGCAACAAATTAAATAAAAAAATAAATAAACAAACAAACAGCCATAACACAAGGAAATGAGAGCAAAATGAAGAAGTGAAACAAAGAGGTTAAAATGAGCGTCTGAATAAGGACTAAGAAAATATCTGAGGAAAATAAAACCTACAACGACAAATAAAAATCAAAAAGAAGGAAAATCTTTTTAAAAAAAAAAACCTTAAGAACAAATTAGATTTAATAGTTAATTGTTCTGTAATTGTAATTTAATATAAACGTATTGTAAACGTCAAAGCTGTTTAAAACTCCACATTGCTATTTCTCGCTCGGGATTTTTATACTGATAGTTCTGAGTTTTCGTATTAAAGTTCATGGTTTGTTCGTGTGTTGTAGCTCCAAACTATTTAAAAAAAAAAAAAAAAACAGTTTGTTGGACTTCCAGTTGAGGTGAACATGTTTGCTAGTCACCTACTTGGCACCAACTGCAGGCTACAACAACAGCGTGATCCGCCTCGGCCCTTCCCTAAATGGGCTTCTTCTAAACTAATTTGCCCCCTCTCTGGCTCCCTCATCGCTCAAACTCCTTTTCTGCGCCCCTTTTTTCTTCTTTTCTCCCCCTCATTTGCCTAATGCCATGCGGCTGAACTTTCTCTGAACCCGGCTCGGCTCGGCTCTCAACCTCCGCGTGACCCGCTCCGCCGCGCAGCCTTCCCTGACCTAAACTCCATCACACGCGGCCTTTCCCTCCTTCTACACTTTACACAAAACCGCAACAACCTTTAATGCAATTAACGTTTAACGTAAAAGGCTCTAACTCACCAATACATCAAGGGTTTTAATGGATTTTAGGGAAAAAAAAAAAAAAAAAAAAAGACCAAGAAGCACGGCTCATGAGAAACAGGCAGAATCCCAGCGGAATATTTAGCTATAAAATATAAAATCTAAAGCTTCTTAACTTTAGATAGCATATATTTTATTAATATACTCTTTTACTTACTTATTTATATCATAAATAATTTGCTAATTTCTCTTTAGACTGGCCATATTATGTAAATACACCGCTAGCAACCCTTAAACCTGCGCTAGACTATATTCTGTATAACTTTCTGAGCTTTCTAGCAACCAAAATTAGCAAAATATTTAGCAAATGTGGGTCTAATTTAAACTTGTACACTATATCTACTTTTAAACTTCTTAGTATATTCACAGACAACAGTTTTACAGAACGTAGGTTTCTATATCTCAAGCTAGTTTAAGATAAAAGTGGTACATTTATCTAATATAGGCTAGCTATAGCGTTCGTTTAGCTAGAACTTTCAAAACTTTATTTTTTAAATGAACTTAGTCAAATATGTAAGTTACATTTACAGTTTAGCTGAAACATTCTTAATTTAAAATAGAGGTATATGTGTATGATATACGCTTGTTTAAATGGATCTAGCTGTATATTTGTGCAATAAAGGCTAACTATAACGTTCGTAATTCAAGCTAGCGGTACATTTACGCAATATAATCTAGCTAGGGCTTTAATAAATGAAACTAGCAACATATTTATGTAATATAAGCTAGCTAGAGCATTTGTAAATCAATCTATTGGTACATTTATATAATATAAGCTAGCTAGAACTTTCTTAAATCAAACTAGCGGAATATTTACATGATATATACTAACTAGAACTTTAAAAAAAAATGAAACTAGTCAAATATGAAGATTATGCAGTCTAGCTAGAACTTTCTCAATTTAAACTAACGGTAAAATGTGTGTGATATACGCTAGCTAAAACTTGTTTAAATGTAACTAGCTGTTTATTGGTGCAATATAGGCTAACTATAACATTTGTAAATCAAGCTAGCGGTACATTTACTCGATATAATCTAGCTAGGGCTTTAATAAAGTAAACTAGCAATATATTTATGTAATATAGTCTAGCTAGAGCTTACTTAAATCAAACTAGAGGTATATTTATGCTATAGAGTCTATATAGAGCATTTTTAAATCAAACTAGCGGTACATTTATATAATATAGGCTAGCTAGAACTTTCTTAAATCAAACTCGCGGAATATTTACATGATATATACTAACTAGAACTTTAAAAAAAATGAAACTAGTCAAATATGAAGATTATGCAGTCTAGCTAGAACGTAATTCGTAAATTAAACTAGTGGTATATTTACGTAATATAGTCTAGCTAGAGCGTTCGTAAATCAAGATAGCTGTATATTTATGTAATATAGTCTAGCTAGAGCATTCGTAAATCAAGATAGCTGTATATTTTCGTAATATAGTCTAGCTAGAACATTCGTAAATCAAGCTAGCTGTATATTTACATAATTCAGGCTAGCTAGAGCTTTCTTAAATGAAACTAGCGGTATATTTATATAAGTGATATATAACAAAACCAGAGTCAGTCAGTACGGGTAAAGCGTGCGCAATGCCGAGCCAGACGCCTCTTTAATTATAAAGAAAGGTGCCGTGTCCCGTTGTGGTCTTAGCTATCAGAGAAGGGCACTAGATAGGGAGCGGCCCGCTTACTAGTGATGATGAAGGAACCCCGAGATGACGGAAAACGCTGGGACGATTATTTCAGCTGGTTTCTTTGCCTTCATTCAAAGGTGACAGTGAGTTTAGACAGACGCTGAATGTGACATTGTGTGTGTGTGTGTGTGTGTGTGTGTGTGTGTGTGTTTTAATGCAACACTGCAGTGTGTTTACACTGCGATAAGAGGAAGGTCCTCTCAGATAACAGATCACATTCCTCAGCTCTTTTATCCCCTGCTTCTTCTTCTTCATCTCCAGCTCTCCTCTCTCTCTTCTCTCGCTTTGTGTGTGTGTGTGTGTGTGTGTGTGAATTTCACCGCTACACCAGTGCTCCATCTTTCATCATATTCCCTTTTTTAAGGGAAAAACATTGTATCGTAAGAATTGTGAATCATATTAAAAAAATGTGAATATTTAAGCTCTCATGTTCTACTTTTACTCGACTAACGAAAGTGTATTCAAAACTTTTTTCTAATTTTTTCCCTTTTTTTTCCCTTTTAAAACGCGTCAACTCCACCCTTCTTCGGAGGATAATAATGCATGGGTAGCAATAAATACAGTTCCATTTTTAATGCATGTTAAAAACCATAGAAAAAGAGAAGGAACAAAAAGGAAGCGAAAGGAAAAAATAAAAATTAAAAAAGAGAAAATATATAATAAAAAATTAAATAAAAGGTATAAAATATGACACCTATGACTGAAGAGGGAAAAAAAAAAGAAAAAACCTTTAAAAACAAATGAGAGAAACAAGAAAAAAAATGATGCACAAAATTAAAACGAACAAAAAACAGTTTTAAATTATATGTCATTTGTATGTTTTTTTAAATAATAATTTAGGCTATCAATTTTCTAAAAACAAAAACCAAAAAAAAAAAAGAAATAAAATGTATTCTCAAAAGAGATATTGCATGTAGGTAAAACAATCAAAAAAAATAATAATCTGAAATAAATAATAATAATAAAAAAAATAATTTCTTCATGAAGACAATTTGATGGTTTAATCAGGTTTAATATCAGCGAGAGTAAATACATTTAACAAATTATAGACAATCTAATATAATAAAGTTGATGATAAAGTGATGATTTTACGTCTGTTACTTAAAAAAAGGAATATTTTCACCTTTTGTGCTTCATCTGAACATAGTGTTTAATAAGCTCATTAATATTCAAATTTATTCAAATTAGTAACATTATTTATAATGAAAATTCTAATGCAAATGTCTGAAAAAGATCCTGCCAGTTGTACAAAAAAAAAATTAAATGTATAATGCAAGGAGTGTGTGTGTGTGTGTGTGTGTGTGTGTGTGCATTCTCCTGTGTATATCTTCTTAATTAGACGACTATCCACAAACGACATATTAAATGAGCCATGCAGCTCACTAGACGCCCACCCCACACACACACACACACACACACACACACACACACACACACACAGCCCTCATGTGAAGGAACAGGTGATGAACAGAAAGAAAGAGCGAGGAAGAAGGGAACAGGCTTTACGAGCGAGGTTGAGTGGAGGCGATTCGGCCACGTTCGAGTGTGTGAAGTTATTTTTATTGCCCCTTTATAGCCGCCTTCCAGGAAGCGTCCTAGAGCCTGCGCTCTTTTACACTACGTCACAGGACACAGGAGGTTATAACCTGTCATAAGATGCGAGAGTTGTGTGTTCTCTCATGGAGGCCTAACAGAACGTGTGAAAGTTAGCACATTAGCTCCACTAGCTAATTTACTGTCTATAAACTGTGAGGATGAACTCTGGAAAAGGGCGAAATTAAAGCGGCGAAGATTTTTAAGAATGTTGTTAACTTTGGGGTGAAAAGGAACATTTCTGGACGTTAGGAGGAAACTGGATAACCCGGAGGAAACCCACACCAACACGGGGAAAAACTCGGGGAGAAACTCGGGGAGTAACCTCAGCTCGGGGACTCGGGAGTCTGGAGCTTTTATTTCAATTTTTGTTTTCATTTTTAAATTAAATTAAATTAAATTATTAAATTTTTTTGTCAAACTATTGTCAAACTTTGCTTCATTTTTATTTCAATTTTTGTTTTATTTTTGTCTTAATTTTTTGTATCATTTTTGTTTTTGTTGTTATTTCAATTTTTATCTCGTTGCATTGTTTTCAATTTTTTGCTTCATTTTTGCATCAGGTTTTTTTGTCTTGCTTTTTTGGTCATTTTTGTTTTCATTGTTATTTCAATTTTTGCTTCATTTTTGTTTTAATTTTTGTTTCAGTTTAGTTTCAAAAGTAAAACTAATAAATAATAAATAAATAAATAAAAAAATATATAAACATCTTTGTTATTGTTGAATATTTTTATTTTTGCAAACTATTTTTTAAACAAAAAATACATTTTTACTTTGTTTATCAATAATACACAAGTTTATCATTTTTATAGCATTGTTTTTATTACAACACTACTATATCTTTTGCACCTAAATATCGAGCGCTATATCGTTTATCACGATACGATATTTCTGTCATATCGCCCAGCCGTAGCTGTATTGGAGTTTTGAATGACACTTTTTCATGTTAGGACTGAAACGAGGCCTTCGCCCAGGTTTTATTACTTTTTTATCAGAGTGTTCAAACACAAGGGGAAAAACAATGTGTGTTTAAAAGAATACACTTTCAGTAGCCGGGTAGGGGCTATGAGGATTGGAACGAGGCCCTGTGTTTTTATGACTTTTTATTACTTTTCGTCGGGACCAAAAGGAGGGAAGTGAGGAAGTGATCGAGTGGCGAATACGGCGCTAGGAGCTGAGCTGAGCTTTTGGCTGATCTGGAATCGAGTAGTCGAGCTGACGAATTTGAAACGAAATGTGAATAAGAGAAGGTTTAAATGCTGGAAATGGCCCTTGATTTCGATTTGGGTCGTATCCATAAAGAAAAGACAGAGCTTTAGTCTCCAGGCCTCCAGACTTCACTTCCTGAACGCAGAGCCTCAGCAGTGTGTGTCATAAAACCATAAAAGTAATGCTTTGTGTGTGTGACGGCGTCTTTAATGTGTCCTATAGAGCACACTGAGGCATTTATGAGCCACACTTTGAAAGCGTTTATAGCTAGCATCCTGCCATAGCACTTAACACACACACACACACACACACACACACACACACTTTCCGCCTGTAGAGAACAAACTCCTGTGATGTAAGCACTGACACTGAGTAAATTTAATCTGAGAATTTCATCTCACATCAGATTTTGGCAATTTTTTTAATTTGTAGTGATTGATTAGCTTTTGTGGTTTCTCAGTTACATGACGAGGCATGTTTCTTTTGTCTTATTCACTTCCAGAGAGAGAGAAAAAAAGAGAGGCTGGTGACGGTTTATAGCTGCTATAACGTAAGCGAGAACAGGAACTAACTTGTTTCGTGGACGTTCCGCAACGTTAAATGTAACTATACATAAATAATAATTGTTATTGTTGGCAAATTGCTGTGGAATAAAAGACATAAAACACTCAGAGACATGCTGCTATAGGACAATAATCAACTTCAGGTTGGTAACAGTAACTCTGCTTAATCACACCACACTGGCACTGATTATTTTACTATTAGAGCACAACAAACAGTGGTTTATTTACTTACGTTTAATGAGGACCTTAAATAAGGATATTTAGCCAGAGTCGACGTGTCATTCGTGTTTTTAATGCATCGTAGGAACTTTCAGGAAATAACTGTATGTTCATGTTTGTTTAATGCACATCTTTATTAAACGAGGCCCTTTCTGCCTTTAGGTAACTTCATAAAATGTTTTATTACAGTTTAAGACATGAGGACGCTGTTCACACAGGCATCTGGCAAGTGCCGAGATGTAATCAGAGGCAAGCCACAGTTTCCTAAAAAAGCATCATAAAGCACACACATTCAGAACGAGAAGTGAACTAGACCATTGGTCGGCATTATGGGGGGCATCAGACGTGTAGTTCCTGTTTCTGAGACACCACTTTACCTGTGTGATGCTGAGCGAACAGTACACGACTTTCCAAAATCTCAGAATCTCATGTGGATGTAGCAGGGAGCACACCGTGAAATCCCGCCAAAGCGTGCCTTATTCCAAAATCCTGCTTTCTTTTAACAACAACAAAAACACACAAAATGTCTATGACGTGACTTTGTCACTATTTTGTACAGAAACAAGAAAAAAAGAGAAATAAGACAGAAATGTTGAGATAACATTGTTAGGAGAGAGATGCAGGCAGCGAGGTCTGTTCCGCAAAGAGAACTGGAGGTACGAGGCAAAAACCGTAGCTATTTTTATAACGTGCACCAGCATGGATCTTATCATGTTTGTGTTTATTTTGGCTGTTGCTAACAACCATGTCGAATAATTTCTTATAGAAGCGGTATTATTGTGCTTATTTTGTTGTCGCTGTCCAAACACAGACGGATGAGTAACTGGATTCAGGGATCTGCTGCGCGTGACAGCCGATTTATGTGATTTCCCCTCAGACTCTGATTGGCTGTTTCTCATTGATTTTCTCAGAGATGAATCCCGTAGTGTGAAGCTCGGTACCAGTCGCAAAGAGCTTCACATTATGGGATTCATCTCTGAGAAAATCGAAAATATCGGAGCCTCGACGATCACTCAATGTCATAAATTAATACTAACGGTATTACTAATAGTGTGTGCTATGTACTTAATTTAACATCAGTGCATGAGATGTGAAAGTGGGCCAGGTTGGTCAACATGCTAACAAGGGTGTGTGTGTGTGTGTGTGTGTGTGTGTGTATAAAGTCCCCCGCTTAGCCGCAAAACAAAGGAGTGGAGACAAAATACCTTCACTATCTGTACCACAGGGGGGTCAGAGCACTGGTGTTTGTGTGTGTGTGTGTGTGTGTGTGTGTTGGGTGAGGGGGAATTCAGATAAATGGATAACAGAGAAAATCAGCATTTCAAAAGGGATGGAGGGATGAGATAGAGTCAAGAGTCACTTGCTATCTCTCCGATAAGATCCCAACGATCTTCTTGAATATAGTGTGTCCTGATTGGCTAAAAGCAGCAGGGACAGTAACCGGGCTTCTGATAAACAATGTCTTAGGGGGTGTTGTCTTTTTAAATATTATTTTTAGTTTTCATTTGAAATTTGTTTTAGTTGGTTTAAAATGAGTTTTCATTAGTTTCTACAAATTTTTCAAAAAAAGAGTATTTGTTAGCACTTCATTTTACCGCACGATACGTAGCTATTAGTTAATCTGTAAATGCTTCATTTTCAGTTTAACGTTTTCTTTATAATATTTCAGTAGCAACTTATTGTTCATATTTTTATAATAGAAATGTTACAACTTTTTAATTATCTTAGTTGTTTTCTGAATTTACTATATTGTTTTACATTTTAGTTTTTGTTACTCTAAAGTCAGGAGTGAGCGTACATATTTCAGAATGAAAAATACTGAATTAAAACAATTTGAACAAATTAAGTAGAAGATTTTATTGGCAACGAGTTACGATCATCAAGAACCTTGTGTAACTCATGGTTTGGGAGAGTGCGAGAAAGAATTGTCTAGAAAAAAAGGTCAACGTTCTGTGTTATTGTAGCTAATTCAGTAGCTAGCTCAGAGCGTACTAGCTAATTAGCTAGTACACAGCTATATTCTAGCTAGATGTTACAGGTTATGTAGCTAATTTCATGTTGGTTTTTTTTATATTATTATATATTTGTGTTTTAATGCATTTAACATTTCTCAGTGTTCAAACCATATTAAAGTGTATTTAATCAACTACTGAACATAATACAGAAACATTTGAATGTTGAGAAATAACTAACAATAAAAAGACGTTAGAACAAATTCTATAAGAACTAGCATTAAGGACGGTTCTTTAAATGGAGGAAATTCTACTAGTCAAGAATTAGGGGCTGGCCTTTATATGAAATGCTGAAAATTTGTTGCACATATCAGTTCCTTTACCCTCTGCCCAACACACACACACACACACACACACACACACACACACACACACACACGCACATACACACACACACCACATGATGGACTCTACAAATAGTGCTGAGCAGTGTGACATCAGTGATAGCGCTGCTTGATTAGCATTCTAATAGCACTGATAAGAGACCACCAATGTGATAAAAACACACACATGATGACTAAGTGTGTGTGTGTGTGTGTGTGTGTGTGTTTGTCAGGTTTGCAATCACCTCATCAGGGGCACCACACCCTGTTCACACACTAACCTCATGAGCTCGTTCCCACCAAAGTTGTGAAATATTTGAACAATCTAAAGATCTAATGAGTTCTCAAAGTCTTGTGAAGAAGAACTCTACAGTTCCTGAATGAGTTCTTGTTGAATGAGTTCCTGCCACACTGTGGAACTGTGTCTGTAACAGTAGCAGAACTTTGGAAAAGCACGCAGAAATGTGCAGACTCTGAAGCAGGAAGTTCCTGAAACAGTTCCTGTGGTGGAAACATACCTCAAGTTCCTGAATTGGAAAAACGAAAAGATTCGAGGTTTCTGAAAAGGTTCTTGAGATGAAAATGTGCTGAAACCTGAAAGGGTTCCTGTGATGGACGACTGAACAGTTGCAGAAACAAAGAACAGGAACTCATTCAGGAACGGTGGAGTTTCTGGAATAAGTTTCTGGGTTTCTGAAAAAATTCTTAAGATGAAAACGTGCAGAAAAATTGATAAATTCCTGAAAAGGTTCCTGTGATAGAAACACAACTGAACAGTCACAAAAACCCACAACGAAAAGTCATTCAGGAACTGTAGAGTTCTGCAAAAGGTTTCTTGGTTTCTGAAAAGGTTCCTAATTAAAAAAAAAAAATCTAAAATTCCTAAAGAATCCAAAAGGCTAATGTGTGTGTGTGTGTGCGTGTGTGTGTGTGCGCGCATCAATAGCTGGTAAATGGAGCATCTGAACATGAATAGCACAGAAGATGGATCATTAGAGAGACGAGTGATACGTGAGCACACAAGCACACACAGACACACACACACGTACGCACAAACACACAAACACACACTCAATCCACTCATAAAAACATTAATTTGCTAAGATAAATATCTCAAACACACACACACACACACACAGCTGACCTTTTACCCAACGGTTGTGCGTTAACAAAAGGAGATCATTAATCCGACTCATCTTCTTAAAAACACCTGTCTGCGTTCCCACACACACACACACACACACACACACACACAAGCATTAATGTTTTACCTTAGTGAGTTAATTGAAAGGGTGCGTGCACACACACAAAAACACACACACACACACACACACACACAAACACACACGCACTTCATCATTCCACAAGTCAGTGAGTGTGTGTGTTATTTAATAGCTGCCTTTATGTAAGACAGCTGACATGTCAGCAAAGGCATTGTCCTTTTTCGGAGCGTTCCGGTCCCCCACCCACACACACACACACACACACACACACACACACACACACCCACACCCACACACTGACACAGTCATACAGACACACACACACCCACGCACACAGACACACAGAGCTTGCTGACAGCACACTCGTTCAAACACTATTTTCAGCACCTGCCTATGTCTCTATCTTTGTGTGTGTGTGTATGTGTGTGTGTGTGTGTGTGTGTGTGTGTGTGTGTGTGTAATAATAGTAGTTCTGGGGGAATGCTTGGCTTTGCTTTGACATCCAGACACGGCCTGAGACAAAGGTCAAGTGTGTGAGATTACTGCAGGAACAAGACTGTTAACATGATTGACAAGGCCACATGCATGCACACACACGCACACACACACACACGTGTTTGTGACAATTCACTGTTAACGTCGTCATCGTCTTATCACAGCCAAATAAATAAAACACATATACATGCACGTATATACACACACACACACACACACACACACACACACACACAAAACCAGCACCAGGTGTAATATGATTAGTAGGGTGTAGGGGTAGGTTACGTGTAGGACATTAACAGGTAGTGGTAGTGTGGAGGTAGATAATATGTAGGGGTAGGTTATGTGTAGTGATAGGGTGTAGTGGTAGTGTGTAGGGGTAGTGTGTACTGATAGGGTGTAGGGGTAGTGTGTAGGGGTAGGGTGTAGTGATAGGGTGTAGGGGTAGTGTGTAGAGGAAGTGTGTAGTGATAGGGTGTAGGGGTAGTGTGTAGGGGTAGTGTGTACTGATAGGGTGTAGGGGTAGTGTGTAGGGGTAGGGTGTAGTGATAGGGTGTAGGGGTAGTGTGTAGGGTGTAGGGGAAGTGTGTAATGATAGCGTGTAGGGGAAGTGTGTAATGATAGCGTGTAGGGGTAGTATGTAGTGATAGGGTGTAGGGGTAGTGTGTAGGGTGTAGGGGAAGTGTGTAATGATAGCGTGTAGGGGTAGTGTGTAATGATAGCGTGTAGGGGTAGTATGTAGTGATAGGGTGTAGGGGTAGTGTGTAGGGTGTAGGGGAAGTGTGTAATGATAGCGTGTAGGGGTAGTGTGTAATGATAGCGTGTAGGGGTAGTGTGTAATGATAGCGTGTAGGGGTAGTATGTAGTGATAGGGTGTAGGGGTAGTGTGTAGGGGAAGTGTGTAATGATAGCGTGTAGGGGAAGTGTGTAATGATAGCGTGTAGGGGTAGTATGTAGTGATAGGGTGTAGGGGTAGTATGTAGTGATAGGGTGTAGGGGTAGTATGTAGTGTGTAGGGTGTAGGGGAAGTGTGTAATGATAGGGTGTAGGGGTAGTATGTAGTGATAGTGTGTAATGATAGGGTGTAGGGGTAGTATGTAGTGATAGGGTGTAGGGGTAGTGTGTAGGGGAAGTGTGTAATGATAGCGTGTAGGGGAAGTGTGTAATGATAGCGTGTAGGGGTAGTGTGTAGGGTGTAGGGGAAGTGTGTAATGATAGGGTGTAGGGGTAGTGTGTAGTGATAGGGTGTAGGAGTAGTGTGTAGGGGTAGGATGTAGGGGTAGGGTGTAAGGATAGGGTGTAGGAGTAGTGTGTAGGGGTAGTGTGTAGGGGTAGTGTGTAGTGATAGGGTGTAGGGGTAGTGTATAGTGATAGGGTGTAGGAGTAGTGTGTAGGGGTAGTGTGTAGGGGTAGGGTATAGGGATAGTGGTAGGTGTAGGGGTAGTGTGTAGGTGTAGAATATAGTTGTAGGGTATAGGGGTAGTGTGTAGGTGTAGGGTATGGGGTAGTGTGTAGGCGTAAGGTGTAGGGGTAGAGTGTAGGGGTAGTTTGTAGTGATAGGGTGTGGAGGTAGTGTGTAGGGGTAGTGTGTAGGGGGTAGTGTGTATGTGTAGGGTTTAGGGGTAGTGTGTAGGGTTTAGGGGTAGTGTGTAGGGGTAATGGGTAGGGGTAGTGTGTAGTGATAGTGTGTGGGGGTAGTGTGTAGGGGTAGTGTGTAGGTGTAGGGTATAGGGGTAGTGTGAAAGAGTAGGGTATAGGGGTAATGTGTAGGGGTAGTGAGTAGGTGTAGGGTATAGGAGTAGTGTGTAGGGGTAGTGTGTAGGGGTAATGTGTAGGGGTAGTGTGTAGTGATAGTGTGTGGGGGCTATTGTGTGGGGGCTATTGTGTAGGGGTAGTGTGTGGGGGTAGTGTGTAGTGATAGTGTGTCGGGGTAGGATGTAGGGCTATTGTGTAGGGGTAGGGTGTAGTGATAGTGTGTGGGGGTAATGTTTAGGGGTAGTGTGTAGGGGTAGTGTGTAGTGATAGTGTGTGGGGGTAGTGTGTAGGGGTAGGGTGTAGGGGTAGGGTGTAGTGATAGTGTGTAGGGCTATTGTGTAGGGGTAGAGTGTAGTGATAGTGTGTGGGGGTAATGTGTAGGGGTAGGGTGTAGTGATAGTGTGTGGGGGTAATGTGTAGGGGTAGTGTGTAGTGATAGTGTGTGGGGGTAGTGTGTAGGGGTAGGGTGTAGGGGTAGGGTGTAGTGATAGTGTGTAGGGCTATTGTGTAGGGGTAGGGTGTAGTGATAGTGTGTGGGGGTAGTGTGTAGGGGTAGTGTGTAGTGATAGTGTGTGGGGGTAGTGTGTAGGGGTAGTGTGTAGGGGTAGGGTGTAGGGGTAGGGTGTAGTGATAGTGTGTAGGGCTATTGTGTAGGGGTAGGGTGTAGTGATAGTGTGTGGGGGTAATGTGTAGGGGTAGTGTGTAGTGATAGTGTGTGGGGGTAGTGTGTAGGGGTAGTGTGTAGGGGTAGGGTGTAGGGGTAGGGTGTAGTGATAGTGTGTAGGGCTATTGTGTAGGGGTAGGGTGTAGTGATAGTGTGTGGGGGTAATGTGTAGGGGTATTGTGTAGTGATAGTGTGTGGGGGTAGTGTGTAGGGCTATTGTGCAGGGGTAGGGTGTAGTGATAGTGTGTAGGGCTATTGTGCAGGGATAGGGTGTAGTGATAGTGTGTAGGGGTAGTGTGTGGGGGTAGTGTGTGGGGGTAGTGTGTAGGGATAGTGTGTGGGGGTAGGGTGTAGTGATAGTGTGTGGGGGTAATGTGTGGGGGTAGTGTGTAGGGGTAGTGTGTAGGGGTAGTGTGTGGGGGTAGTGTGTGGGGGTAGTGTGTAGGGATAGTGTGTGGGGGTAGGGTGTAGTGATAGTGTGTAGGGGTAGTGTGTGGGGATAGTGTGTAGGGGTAGTGTGTAGGGCTATTGTGCAGGGGTAGGGTGTAGTGATAGTGTGTAGGGCTATTGTGCAGGGATAGGGTGTAGTGATAGTGTGTAGGGGTAGTGTGTGGGGGTAGTGTGTAGGGATAGTGTGTGGGGGTAGGGTGTAGTGATAGTGTGTGGGGGTAATGTGTGGGGGTAGTGTGTAGGGGTAGTGTGTAGGGGTAGTGTGTGGGGGTAGTGTGTGGGGGTAGTGTGTAGGGATAGTGTGTGGGGGTAGGGTGTAGTGATAGTGTGTAGGGGTAGTGTGTGGGGATAGTGTGTAGGGGTAGTGTGTAGGGCACACCTGTATACCTCATGTCTGGTTTCAGACTCAGACTTTTCCAGTGCAACTGAGGAAACTTTTATATGCCTGATTTATGACACACACTCCTTACTTTTATGGTCTCAGACCCCAATAAAACGTGTGTGTGTGTGTGTGTGTCTGTGTGTGTACGCGCTCAGACACTAATAAATCATGTTATTGTGGCCACAAAGAGCAGAATAATGCAGGCTGCACATCCCAAATAGTGCACACTTCACAGTTCTCTTGAATTATTTAGTAACGTTTTCAACAGAATGTGGAACTTTCTGAAAAAAATCACAAACAGGAAACAAACTGAATGAAACATGAATCACTTCTTGCTTCAAATGAATTATTCTCACGCTTTAAACGTCAACAATTTACCTCAGATGTTTTAATAATTACTAAGAAACGGCTTTGTATGACTACAATACACCATAATTACTGATTTTGTTCCTCTAATATTTCTGGATGTGATTTAGGACGCAGCCCAGGTAAGAAATAAGAAGCTGGGAATTTGAAATGGAAAGGTGAACACACACACACGCACGCACACACACACACACGCACACACATACACTGTTTTAAACCTGTGAGAACATTATTTCTAGGCAAGCCGTAAACACAGATGCTAAGCAGAAGCTAGTTCGGCTATTTAGCTAGCTAGCATGTGGATGTTGCGTGTTTTATACACACACTGCGTAAACACAGTGACAGTGGAATTGAGCCCTAAGTGTCAGGAACGGCAACATTTACCTCAGATGTGTTGAAAAATTACTAAGAAAAGACTTTGTACGACTAAAAATAAGCCGTAATTACACTTAGCATTGAGCGCTAACTGAATCTCGATAGGCTTCTGACTTTGGAAAATCACACGAGTGGGACGTTCACGTGGAATCGTCTCGTATGTGAAGGCAGCGTGTAGCGAAAATCAGAGCACACACACACACACACACACACCTTGAACCAGGCTGAACTGATGTATCGGTGAGTTGAAGGCTCGCTGTGCTCTGTGATCGTTGGGCTTTGCCTTTCGTAAATAACTTCGCTCTAATCTAATCAGAGTTAATTATTCATATCATCGTTCTGTTTAGAGTGTGAATTATTTATAGATACAGATCCAATATGGCCGCTGCACAAGGCCTGGTATATATATACACAATACCTCTGTGTGTGTGTGTGTGTGTGTGTGTACCATGTTTATGCTCCTACTGAGTGTCTCAATAGGTGAACACAGAAAACCTGTTTGAAGGCATTAAATCATAATGAGAGAGAGAGAGAGAGAGAGAGAGAGAGTGTGTGTGTGTGTGTGTGTGTGTGTGATGCTCTGTGGGGAAAGTTACACTCTGATAAATTATTTCTGAGGTGGTATTCTAGTAGCTGAGTGAAAGACAGGCCCTCTATACACTCTCAGTGTGTGTGTGTGTGTGTGTGTGTGTGTGTGTGTGAGAGAGAGAGAGAGAGAGAGACCCACACGCTAACATACACACATTTCAATATAAATAATTAAAATTCAAATGCAGTTTTAAAGCATTTTGACAGCGTGTACACGCACACGTGCGCACGCACACACACGTGTACGCACTCACACACACACACACACACACACACACACACATACACACACACACACACACACACACACACACACACACACAGAGCCCAACTGGTAACAATTTCCAAAATGTCTAATTTGGTTTGCGGTTTCATTTTTCCAATTGAATAAATCAGCGTTTTGAAGTCCAGCCCGACTGACAATGAGAAACTTTGATGTACAGATTTAAAGGTGAGAGAGAGAGAGAGAGAGAGAGAGAGAGATAGAGACAGAGAGAGAGAGAGAGAGAGAGAGATAGAGACAGAGAGAGAGAGAGAGAGAGAGAGTGAGAGAGAGAGACAGACAGAGAGAGAGAGTGTGTGAGACAGAGGGTCAATTAGAACCAGCGGTGAGCAAGCTCAAGCTGATGAGAGGAAATTAGCCGTCGTCTGGCGGCTGCATACGCGTGCACACACACACACACACACACACACACACACACACACACAGGCTCCTCAGCATTCACCAACCACAGGCTGCTTTTAATTAGAGAGATATATAGCATGTAAAAAGATATATAGCATGTATGTGTGTGTGTGTGCATGTGTGCGCGTGTGTGTGTGTGTGTGTGTGTGTGTGTGTGTGTGTGCGCATGTGTGTGCGTGTGTGTGTGTGTGTGTGTGCGTATGCGTATGCAGCAGAGAGACCAGAGACACAAAGAGTGAATAAAAAAAACTGCTTTTATTTAAAAATGTAGCAAAGCTCACATATCATACACACACACACTCCTGATTTTAACCTCAAACCACTAGTAAATCAGGTAACAACTACCAGTGGTGGTTTAAAACACACACACACACACACACACACAAATTAAGGCAATGTTGGTGTAAATCAAAGCAGATGGCCCGCCTCACACCCACACTATATAAACGCTGCAATTATCAAATCAGCTTGGAATAACACACTTCTCACTTTCTACACACACACACACACACACACACACACTCACTAGACTTTGAGGAGGGACTCTACTTTAGACACGTCTCGCCTTCGGTAGTGTCCTAATATGTGTATTCGGTCTCTAAACATAAAGAACCACCAAAACCCTTTCAGAACATCCGTCAGTACGTCGTCTTTTAATGCTTCAGGTTTCGGGAATTTATCTTTGCATAAGATTGCAATAAATGTAGACTAATTTTGTGTTTGTTTGAGCGACAAAAACACACATTCACCTGATTCGTGTCCACCATTTTAGGAATTTTACCTTGAATGAGATCAAGATCTGTTTCCGGAAACGAACGGATTGGTTGATCTGACTTTTTTCAGGTGGTTTTTGCGCTACAGGAACCTTTTCAGGAATCCATGGACTTCAGGAACTTCAGAACTGTAGGTGCATTTTACTGGACTACAGAAACATTTTTAGAAACCCAGGAACTTTTACACTACAGGAAAATTTTTTGAAACCCTGGGTTTTTTTAAGGAATTTGGGGACTATAGGTGCTTTTTCCAGTAGGAACTTTCTAGGAACACTGGCACTTTAACAGAAACTCAGACACTACAGGAACCCAGGGAATTTTCTGGAACTATATGTGCTTTTCCACTACAGCAATCTTTTTAGGAACTCAGGGACTAATTTAGGAACTATACGTGCTTTTTGACTACTGGAACCTTTTTAAATCACATGGCCTTTTTCAGGAACTCTGGAACTATTGGTACATTTCCAATATAGAAAGCTTTTTAGGAACCCAGGGAATTTACCAGGAACTATAGGCACATTTCCATTACAAGAATCTTTTTAAAACACATGCACTTTTTCAGGAACTCTGGAACTACAGGCACTTTTGCACTATAAGAAGCTTTTAGGAACCCATGGACTTTTTCAGGAATTTGGAAATTATAGGTACTTTTCCACTATTGGCACCTTTTTGGGAACCCAGGTACTTTATTAGGAACTACGGAACAACAGGCACATTTCTACTACAGGAACATTTTTGGGAACTTCAGGAACTTGGGAATTATAGGCATTTTTCCACTACGGGACTCTTTCTTTTTTGAAACACATGGACATTTTCAGGAACTGTGAAACTATAGGTGCTTTTCCACTCTAGGAACATTTTTAGGAACCCATGGACTAT